>NC_091469.1:483908815-484208815 GCF_036971445.1 Narcine bancroftii | reverse complement strand
AAGAGCAGAGATGAACACCACATGGTCATCGACTACAGCCAGACCATAAACCATTTCATCCAGCTGGATGCCTATTCACTCAACTGCATTGTCAACATGGTGAATGAGATTGCCCAGTTCTGGGCCTTCTCAACTATTAACCTCCAGTTGGCCTACCACCAACTTACAGTTTGCCTGGAGGACAGCCCATACACTGCCTTCAAGGGAGACGGCCACCTCTACCACTTCCACCAGGTCCCCTTTGGAGTCTCCAATGGGGTCTCTGTCTTCCAGAGGGAGATGGACTGGATAGTGGATGACTATGGCCTAAAGGCTACACTTCCTACCTGGGTAATGTGACCATCTGTGGCCATGACCAGCAGGATCTCGATGCAGAAATTTCTCCAGACAGCCAAAAGCTTCCACCTAACTGTTGGGCACTCTCGATCGCCCCAATAATGACTCGACCAAAGTCTGAGGGGAACAATAGGCTTTATTGTACTAGAGACTGCTGGCCCGGGTCCAAGGCTAGGAATGAGCAGGAAGGAGAGGGGACTCGACCTTTGTGGCCCAGGGTCACATGGGTAGGACTAAGGGAGGAGCCAAGGTAGAAGGCCAGCCAGCACATACAATTATATCACTACATTCACCCCCCCTTTAAAAAAAATGGAACGCACCGGAAAACAATCAACAACCGGGGGTGATACAGCAACTATAGTAACAGCAACACAACAGCAGCAGGACAAAGACTCTGCCTGCCGGACCGCCGGAGGTCCAGCGTGTCCATATGGTGCTCCTCTGGAGAGGGGACTGACAGGGCAGCGGCCACTGCAGGGACTGTCTGAAAAGAGGTATCAGCAGTGGACTCCCTGAGTGCTGGAGGTTGTCCTCCGCTGCTGCATGTGGGGTAGATGCCTGGATATCCGGCTGCAAGGCAGGCAGCTCAGGCTCCAGGGTCGTGGTCTGATGCACCACAATAGGATCCGTGGCGTGGTCAGTCGCCGGAAAGGTGGTCTCAGATCTTCAGCCCTTGCCAGGCCTCGTATTGGCACTGTGTCCTCGTGGCCATCCGGGTACCTCACAAAGGTGTATTGAGGGTTTGCATGTATGAGGTGCACCGCTTCAACCAGTGGATCCGTCTTATGGCCGCTGATGTGCTTCCGAAGCAGAACCGGCCCTGGGGTGGTCAGCCAGGGAGGGATGGAGGAACCATTCGCTGATCTCCTAGGAAAAGCAAAGAGGCGTTCATGCGGGGTTGTGCATAGTAAAGACAGGATGGCGTGGAGGACTTCGGGCAAGAAATCCTGCCAAATCTGAGGGCCAGGAGCATCACCTTCCAGACAATGCCGTTTTCCCTTTCCACCTGGCCATTACCTCTGGGGTTCTAGCTGGTGGTCCTGCTGGTGGCTATGCCTCTGGCCAAAAAGTACTGTCGCAGCTCCTCACTCACGAACGAGGTCCTCCAGATGTACACTGGGTGTAGTCAGGGTACCCAAACAGAGTGAAGATACTGTTCAGGACCTTGATGACCGTAGTCGAGGTCATATCCGGGCAGGGGATTGCAAAAGGGAACCTGGAGAATTTGTCCACCACCATCAGGAAGTAGGCGTTTCTATTTGTGGTTGGGAGGGGGCCATTGAAATCAACACTGAGTCACTCGAAAGAGCGGGTAGCCTTGATGAGGTGTGCCTTTTCTGGATGATAGAACTGGGGCTTACACTCGGTGCAGCATCTGGTCAAGGACCAGACATCCTCTATGGAGTTTCGCGTTTTGATGAAATGATACAACCTCATGATTCTGGGGTGACATAGCTGGTCATGTAGGATCTGGAGATGGTAGAGATGTGTGCTGGCACACGTCCCTCAGGATAGGGCATCTGGGAGGGTCATTGAGCTTACCTGGCCGGTACAAGATGTCATAGTTGTAGGTGAACAATTGATTTTACCCCGTTGTTTGGCACTGAACATGAAGGCCACTGCCCTCTGGTCAGTCAACAGGGTAAATCTTTTACCGGCCAGGTAGTGTCACCAGTGGTGCACCGCCTCAACAATAGCTTGAGCCTCCTTCTCGACAGAGGAGTGCTGGAATTCAGGACCATGCAGGGTGTGGGAAAAAAATGCTACTGGCCCGCGTGCCCGGTTTAACATGGCAGCCAGTGCAACATCAGAGACATCACTCTCCACCTGAAAGGGGACAGATTCATCCACGGCATGCATTGTGGCCTTAGCAATGTCTCCTTGAATTTGGTCAAAGGCAGCCTGGGCCTCCGCCGATAATGGGAAGGTGATTGTAGAAATTAGGGGGTGGGCCTTATCGGTGTAGCTGGGCACCCTTTGAGCATAATATGAGAACAGCCCCAGGCACCTCCAGCGTCGTCAGGGAGTTTGGGACAGGGAGCTCCATGAGGGGTCACATGCGGTCTGGGTCAGGGGGAATGACACCATGTACCACAACGCATCCAAGATGGGCCAGGCACTCCGTGTAGAACACGCATTTGTCTTTGTTGTACATCAAGTTGAGGGACTTGGCTGTACGCAAGAATTTTGCGAGGTTCACGTCGTGGTCCTGCTGGTCATGGCCGTAGATGGTGACATTGTCGAGGTAGGGGAACGTCGCCGTCAGCCCGTGTTCCTCTACCATCCGGTCCATCACTCCCTGAAGGGCAGAAACACCTTTAGTAACCCTGAGAGGCACCCACAGGAAGTGAAAGAGTTTCCTGTCCACCTCAAAGCCTGTATATATTCGATCGGCTGGACAGAGTGGGAGTTGATGGTAGGCCGACTTGAGGTCAATGGTCAAAAAAATTCTGTACTTAGCAACCTTATTGACCAAGTCGGCTATATGGGGAACCAGGTAAGCATCCAACTGCGTGAAGCAGTTGATGGTCTGACTATAATCAATTACCATCCGGGGCTTGCCTGCACCTCTACCATGAGGACCTGCGCTCTCCAGGGACTGGAGAGGGATCCCCTCTGTCAGGAGTTGTTGAACCTCAGCCCGGATGAACTGCATGTCTTCCGAGCTATAGCGCCTACTCTTGGTAGCGATTGGTTTACAATCCGGGGTGAGGTTCACGAACAGTGATGGGGGGTGGGGGGCACCCGTAGCATGGTGAGGTTGCAGGATGGTGCCGGAGACTGGGTGCTGGGATCACAAGGCGGTGCAGGGGACGGGTGGCTGTGGACGGTCAGTGGTGGTTGGGGGCCCCCAAACGCTATCATCATGTTCCTGAACTGACTGAAAGTCAAGGCCCGGGAGGATTGGCACACAGAGGCAAGGCATAATTAACAATACAAAATTGTTATAACACTCACCCCCCACCATCAGTGATGCTACACAATACTCCTGGATACTGGTCTGTTGGTCCCTTGCAGCCATTGAAACCATGGGTTGCCTCAGGAGGGAGAGTCTCTGGACCACGTCAAGGTGCACGAAGCTTTCCGTGCTGCCACTATCGAAAAGACAGTTTGTTTTATGCCCATTCACTTCAATCTGCATCATGGAGTTCGAGATCGGGTGAGGGCCGGCTTGATTCAGAGTCACCGATTCCAGGATAGGCATCCCTTCATTGTCGGCAGTGGCGGGGAGGCCTTTCCAAGATGGCGACCTCCATGTTGATCACGCAGTGTTCAATGAAGAAGAAGGCAGAAGTGGAGTTGTGGCGGTTGGAAGTGACATCATCGGGGCGGTGGGCTGAGGTGCTGAGGTTGGGAGCAATGGTCGACAAGATGGCACTCCCCTTACCGCGCATGCGGTCAGCGCCGGAAGCTCCTCAAGAATGCACGCTGCACTGCTCCCAGACTGTGGTCTGGATCTGCAGACTTTCTGGTAATGGCCCCTCTTTCCACAGCCCGAACACGTAGCCCCCCCACAGGGCAGAGGCTTCGCAAATGCTTGGACTGTCCACAGAAGTTGCATCTCGATGATGCTGTCGGCGTGATTGCAGCCGTGGTTGGGTTGGTAACGCCCGATGCAGAGTCCCAAGCCGAAGGCCCTCATGGTGGAACATACGGAGATGGCCCGCTTCTGCCTGCGATTGGCACCGCGTGGCGCTGGGGCGAGTCTAAGATTCTGATTAAGTCAATAGCCTTTTTGAGTGGGACCAGGTCCTCCTAGAGGAGTCATTGGTGGATGTAGTCCCACCTCAGACCCAACACGCAGGCATCTCGAATCAGTTCTTCCACGCACTTTCAGTGGACTCACCAGGCTGTTTTCTGGATGCCAGCAGGTAATGGGAGTATACCACGTTCACCTTAGGCTTGTACAGCACCCATAGCTCAGCATCGCCTCGTTGTAGGTCGCACTGCTATGGATAGTCAGGAAGGCCCTCTGGCCGACTTGTACCTGAAGGATTTTTAGCTTCTTGTCGGAGTTGACCACCTCAGCAGCAGCGTCAAAAAGTTATTGAAACAGTTCATCTACTGTTCGAAAAGCACCGAAGCACCTGGGACTTGGGGGTCAACTTCTAGCCATTCTGGGCGCAGCAATTTCTCCATTACTGGAGAGCTCCAAAATCTAGTACAATGAATTGTTAGATGCTATCAGTAGCCCCAATAATGACTCGGACAACAACTGAGGGGAACGATCGGCTTTATTGTACTAGAGACTGCTGGCCCGGGTCCAAGGCTAGGAATGAGTGGGAAGGAGAGGGGACGACCTTTATGATCTGGGGTCACATGGGTAGGACTAAGGGAGGAGCCAAGGTAGAAGGACACCCAGAGGGAGGGCCAGCCAGCACATACTTTTCTTTCTTTTTCTTTGGCTTGGCTTCGCGGACGAAGATTTATGGAGGGGGTAAAAAGTCCACGTCAGCTGCAGGCTCGTTTGTGGCTGACCAGTCCGATGCGGGACAGGCAGACACGATTGCAGCGGTTGCAAGGGAAAATTGGTTGGTTGGGGTTGGGTGTTGGGTTTTTCCTCCTTTGCCTTTTGTCAGTGAGGTGGGCTCTGCGGTCTTCTTCAAAGGAGGCTGCTGCCCGCCAAACTGTGAGGCGCCAAGATGCACGGTTTGAGGCGTTATCAGCCCACTGGCGGTGGTCAATGTGGCAGGCACCAAGAGATTTCTTTAGGCAGTCCTTGTACCTTTTCTTTGGTGCACCTCTGTCACGGTGGCCAGTGGAGAGCTCGCCATATAATACGATCTTGGGAAGGCGATGGTCCTCCATTCTGGAGACGTGACCCATCCAGCGCAGCTGGATCTTCAGCAGCGTGGACTCGATGCTGTCGACCTCTGCCATCTCGAGTACCTCGACGTTAGGGGTGTGAGCGCTCCAATGGATGTTGAGGATGGAGCGGAGACAACGCTGGTGGAAGCGTTCTAGGAGCCGTAGGTGGTGCCGGTAGAGGACCCATGATTCGGAGCCGAACAGGAGTGTGGGTATGACAACGGCTCTGTATACGCTTATCTTTGTGAGGTTTTTCAGTTGGTTGTTTTTCCAGACTCTTTTGTGTAGTCTTCCAAAGGCGCTATTTGCCTTGGCGAGTCTGTTGTCTATCTCATTGTCGATCCTTGCATCTGATGAAATGGTGCAGCCGAGATAGGTAAACTGGTTGACCGTTTTGAGTTTTGTGTGCCCGATGGAGATGTGGGGGGGCTGGTAGTCATGGTGGGGAGCTGGCTGATGGAGGACCTCAGTTTTCTTCAGGCTGACTTCCAGGCCAAACATTTTGGCAGTTTCCGCAAAGCAGGACGTCAAGCGCTGAAGAGCTGGCTCTGAATGGGCAACTAAAGCGGCATCATCTGCAAAGAGTAGTTCACGGACAAGTTTCTCTTGCGTCTTGGTGTGAGCTTGCAGGCGCCTCAGATTGAAGAGACTGCCATCCGTGCGGTACCGGATGTAAACAGCGTCTTCATTGTTGTGCACATACACTACACTAACAAATAACCAAAAGAAGTGCATGTTCAGTACTTCACAGCTGGCCATTCTGGGTTGGGTGGTGGAGAATGGCATCATTGGGCCTAACCCTGACCACATGCACCCCCTGTTGGAGCTCCCATTGCCCTATACCCTCAAAGCCCTGAAAAGGTGTTTGGGCTTCTTTTCGTATTATGCCCAGTGGGTCACGAATTATACGGACAAACCCCACCCCCAGTGAAATCAACCACCTTTCTCCTGTCGGAGGAAGCCCAAACAGCATTCACATGCATCATGGGTGACATCACCAAGGCAGTGATGTCTGCTGTTGATAAATCCATCCCCTTCTAAGTGGAGAGTGATGCATTCGACTTTGCCCTGGCCGCCATGGTCAACCAGGCAGGCAGGCCCATGGCATTTTTTTGCTGAGCCCTCCAGGGCCCAGAACTCTGGCATTCAGCCATCAAGGAGGAAACCCAGGCCACTCCACTGGAGATTACTACCTGACTGGCTGACTGACTAACGTACAGTCGCCTTTATATTCAATAACAAACAGTGGGGAAAAATTAAGAATGACAAGATCCTGAGGGGAAGAATTGAATTATCCACTGCAACTATGAGATCTTGTACCAGCCCAGGAACCTCAACGAGCCTCCTGATGCCCTGTTCCGGGGGTACATGTGCCAATGTGCAGTTGGACCAAGTCCTCCACAACAATCTCTGCCATCCTGGGGTCTCCAGGCTCTACCACATTGTTAGAGCCCACAACCTCCCTTACTCAGTTGAGGATATCAGAGAACTGACATGAAGCTGCCCAGTGTCTGCTGGGTGTAAACCCCAATTCTACTGGCCAGACAAAACCCATCTGATAAAAGCCACCCACCCTTTCGAATGCCTGAGCACGGACTTCAAGGGTCCCCTCCCCTCCACCAACAGGAGCATATACTTCCTAAATATCATCGATGAATACTCCCACTTCCCTTTTGCCATCCCCTGCCTGGACATGACCAGGACCATTGTCATAAAGTCACTGTGTAGCATATTCACTCTATTCGGATACCCATGATATATCCATAGTGACCGGGGATCCTTTTTATGAGGGTGGAGCTGCGCCAGTACCTGCTGACCAAGGCCATAGCCATGAGCAGGACCATGGGTTATAACCCCTGGGGAACAGCCAGATAGAAGGGGAGGATGCCACCATCTGGAAGCCAGTCCTCCTAGCCCTCAGATTGAAAAGCCTGCCCATCACCCGGTGGCAAGAGGTCCTTTCTGAGGTGCTCCACACCACCTAGTCCCTCCTCTGTACCGCTGCTAATGCTAAAGGCTTTTCCTTCCCTAGGAAGTCGGCCTCGGGAACTACACTTCCATCCTGGCTGACGACCCCTGGGCCTGTCCTGCTCAGGACGTTTTTCAGAAGCCACAAGGCTGACCCTCTGGTCAAGAAGGTCCACCTCCACCACACAAACCCCCAATACACTTGCATGGAGTACCAGGATGGGCGGCAGGAAGACCTGGCCTATGCAGGCGACACCACGGCCAACCAATCAACTTCCCTCTCGGTAACCCTGGCCAACCAGCCCCACTGATTGCACCCAGCACAGTGCCCCAATCCCAGACCGAGCAACCCCGGGGTCCTATTAACCCCACTTCAGCCACTGGAGGCACAACCTGTTGAGCAAGACACTGCCAGGGAACCAGCAGCTGAACCACAGCAAACCCCTTATGACGGTCACATCAACAGATGAGACCACCAGACAGGCTGAACCTGTGACAAACATTGACTCACTTCACCCCACCGGACTTTTGTTTTAAAAGAAGGGGTCAAAGTGGTGTAACCTATGTATAGTTATGTATGTACGTATTGTATGAGCTACCCCTCCCCCTTGCATCTATGACTCTTCCCTCCGAGAAATCCCAATAAAGGCTGTTACGCCCAAATCCCTCCCTCAGTACCTGTGAGATGTGTTGTTGTCTTAAGGTGATTCAAGCCTATTAATTACGACTCTCTGTCTAATGTGTTTGATCGATAGCTCTGTAGGTTTGTATCTCACCTACCCTCAGTGGAAAAAGCCTGCTTGCATTTACTTTATCTAACCCTCTCATAATTTTGTATACTTTATCAAATCTCTCCTCATTCTTCTACCCTCTAGTTCAACAATGGGGTGGCACAGTTAGTGTAGCAGTGAGACAATGCCTTTACAGCACCAGCGATTGGGACCGGGGTTCGAATCCTGCACTGAAAAAAAAGTTTATACCTTCTCCCCATGTCAGCGTGGGTTTGCCTCAGGGGTGTAGATTAATTGGGTGGCACGGACATGTGGGCTGAAATAGCATGTAACCATTCTAAATGTTTTTTAAAAATTAAATTTAAATTTAAAAAAAATAAGTTGACCAGTGCTGTACACAGGTATGGCCTTGTATAACTGAAGCAGATCTTACTGAATGTTCTGTTCCACAGGGTAGCGAGAAACAACAACGTCACCAGATTTTCCAATTACTTGCAGCCTCAGATTTTGAAAATCAGGGCCTCAGTCATCTGGACCTTCTGGATCTTGGAGCTTGAATACAGCTTGAAACAAGGCCTTCAGCTCAACTTGTCCAAGTCAACCAAGTTGGCATTTTGAGCTCGTCCAATATCGTCCATTCCTTCTGAACCCTTCACATTCATATACCTCTCCAAACGTGTTGGAACATCAAAATTTCACCCACACTGTCACTTCCTCTGGCAGCTAATTCCAGATACAGATCTCCCGCTGGAGAACTCTGCAATTTATCATCTTAATTTGCCAGAACTTTGCCCGCTCACTCAACCTATTTATAACCCCCTTCATGACTTACTTTCCTTTGTATCGCCAGCAGCATTGGGCTGTACAGTTGGTGTAGCTTTTAGCGCGAGCCTTTATAGGGCCAGTGATCAGGGCTGGGGTTCAAATCATGTGTTGTCTGTAAGGAGTTTGTACATTCTCCCCATGTTTGCATGGGTTTTCCACAGGGTGTTGGTTTACTCCCACTGTTTGAAACGTACTGGGGGTGTAAATTAATTGGGTGTAATTGGGTAGCACGGACTTGAGAGCCGAAATGGCTTGTTACTGTGCTGTATGTCTCAATTAATTTTTTTTACCAACTTGTCGTAACCAAATCTTCATCTGCTCATAGTCTAATACATACATGGAGGCTGGATGCATCAAGGAACGATCCTGTTGGCCATAACCTGAACAGCGTCTTACATTCCATCTTGCAGTCTCCAACCAGATGGTATCCACATTGACCTCCAATTTCTGGTAACCTCTCCTCAAGTTTTCTCCACCAACCCCTCCCTCCATTCAGGAAGGGAAATCCCGAGGTGTACACCTTGATCATTGGATGATCAGAGGTGGAGTGGGTGAGCAAATTTAAGTTCTTGGGAGTCACTATCTCAGAGGATCTTTCCTGGACCTAACGCACTAATGGCATCGTGAAGAAAGCCCGTCAGCACCTCTACTTCCTCAGGAGTTTGCGTTGATTTGGTATGACATCAGAAACCCTGGCAAATTTCTACAGAGGTGTGGTGGAAAGTGTGCTGACTGGCTTCATCATGGTCTGGTATGGGGGACACCAGTACCCCTGAGCGAAAAGCCCTGCAAAAGCTAATGGTCACAGCCCAGGACATCACAGGCAAAACCCTCCCCACTATCGAGAACATCTACAGGGAACACTGCCATCGGAGAGCAGCAGGAATCATCAAGGATCCACACCACCCAGCACACGCTCTGTTCTTGCTGCTGCCATCAGGTGCCCCAAGTCTCACTCCACCAGGTTCAGGAACAGCTGCTATCCCTCCACCATCAGACTCCACAACAACAAACTCAATCAAGGACTCATTTAAGGACTCTTGTGCACTTTATTGATTCTTTTTTCTCTCTCTCGGTATTGCACACCTTGTTTACATTTCTTTATTTGTTTACATGTGTACGTTGAGTCAGCGTTTTTTCCATAGATAATTCTACAGGACAAAGAAGCTCAGGGTTGTATTTGATGTTATGTATGTACTCTGACAATAAATCTGAAACCCGAATCCTTTCCTTTCCCTATCTCTCTCGGCCAATTCCTCCTCTTTCAACTCCCCTGACCTCTCTGTCACCCGTCCTTTCCTTCCTCCAACTCCTTCCTGTTACAATTCCATATCCTTTGCCTCTTTCTCCTATCACCTTGGAGCTTCTGTTATTCCCCCCCCCTTCCCCCCTACCTGTATTCACCTCTCAGTTGCCAACCGAACGCAGTCTTTCCATTGCATTCCATGGATGCTACCTGACCCACTGAATTCCTCCAGCTTTCTTGCACTCCCCTTATTTATCCCCTTTCCCTTTGAGAGCCATGCAGTCTGCTTCACTGCCTCCTTGGGTAGCAAGTACACTCATCTCCTCTCTCGTCAGGAAGGCACAACAGTGACAGTTCTTCTTGAGAAGACTGTAGCGGGGAAGGCTACCGGCCACCATCATTCTCAATCTTCTGCAGGAGCTCTGTCGAGACCATCCTGGCCGGCTGCATCACAATGTGGGACAGTGGCTGCAGATAAATGGATCGGAGGCCACTCCTCAGGGTCATGAGTGCCAGAGTCTCCCTGCCCCCAATGATGTTATCTATCAGGATCTTTAAAGAGGGGATGCAAAATGGTAAAGGACCCCTACCATCCCGCACACACCATCTTTCAGCTGCTCCTGTCCGGGAAGAGATACAGGAGGATCAGAGCCAGCGCCACCAGGCTGAGGAGCAGTGTCTTCCCACGGGCAGAGGGAATGCTGAACGACCAAAGGAACTGCTCGCACTAACTCTCCGAGACTCTCATGTTCACGTGACAACATTATTCATTTATTTGTATGTATGAATACTTATCCAGCTTGTGAATGGTTTGCCTGTAAGTGTGCTCTGTCTGGTTGTGTGTCTGCATGTTTCTGCATCGAGAACCGGAGAGCGCTGTTTTGTCAGGTTGTATTTGTGCAATCGGATGGTAATAAATTTGACAAGTTCACAGTCAGAAGAAAAAAAATGGATTTATTTTAGAAACTATCTTAAAAACTTTATCCTCTGGTTAATCCCAGCAAAAGCAATTTCTCCATGTCTACTCGATTCAATGCGAATGAATTTTTATTAAAACGTAACCAAGACATTTTAAAGAGCGTTTCCGCATTCTTGGCCCTTGATGTGACACCATCATAAAAGGATAAAAGACAGGCTTAACTCCATTTCCCTCAAGTACGTCGGAAAATAAGAGCTCTGTACGAAAGAGACTACCTGTTTCAGACTTGCCTGAAATTAGAAAATACAACGCTCAGAGTATTGGGCTATGGATTACCCAGGTTACCAATTCCTTCCCCACAGAAGCTGCTCTGAATTTCTCCAGCCACTCGTTACTTGTGGATAGGCTAAGTTTTTTTTTAATTCCTGGAGTATATGAGCCCAAGGGGTACTTGAAAGTACAAGATAAAATAGGCCAAAGCCAACCTGGTTTTCATTCAAGGGCGATCTTGCCTGACAAATCTGTTCTTTGAGGAAGTAATGTGCAGGACAGGCAGTGGAGAGCCAGTGGATTTTCAGAAGGCCTTGGACAAAGTACCGCATGGGGCTGCTAAACAAGGTGGGAGCCCATGGCGTTATGGCAAAAGTACCAGCTTGGAAGAAAGATTTGCTGACTGGCAGAGAGCAAAGAGTGGGACTAAAGGAATCTTTATCTGGCTGGCTGCCGGTGACTAGTGGTGTTCCGCAAGGGTCACCATTGGGTCTGCTACTTTTCACACTGAGTGTGTTACGAGCCCAGACGACCCCAAAACCCAGCAGCAGTAGCTATTCACCAAGACAAATGGTTACTTAAACAAAAGTTGCTTTTAATTATCTTTAAACATGAAAACAGGATCACACTTTAACTTATCACTATTGACTTAACTAACCTAACGACCCCCTTTTAATTCTAAGCGCATGTGCATGTAATGTGTGTGTGTAAATTCAGAATAGTTCTTTGGTTCACCGTCCGATCTCACTTCTCATTCCTCCAAGTTCACTGGTTGCAGGCAATTCTTAGACTGTGCGCAGAATTGAACATTTATAATGTTCACCAGGCTTGAAAGGTAAATGGTTACCACTCAGGAAAGTTCTTGTCAGTTTTCAGAGAGAGATTTGTTGTTCCAAGACAACCACAACTGATTTACTTCCATCAGCCACTTCAGTGTCTTGCTGACAAAACTTTCCCCCTCAGGATTCTCCAGAGAGTGCCTTTTTGTTTCTCTATTCCAAGTGAAACGTTAGACAGCTAATCCTCTCCTCTTGTGTGGACCACAAGGGTTTTGAACAGGCTGAACTAAGCACTCACAACCCATCTTCCAAATGGGGTTTTTCCACAAGCTTGCCAACATGTCCTGTTCCAGTCCCAGCTGCTGCTGAACTGTCAATGCAGAACTGATCTCTCTCTCTCTCTCTCTCCTTCACACACACACACACACACACACACACACACACACACACACACACACACACAGAAGCCTGTTTGACTCTCTCTGCTTGCAAAACCACATGACCCTCTTAGAACAGCACATTCCCTTCCAGACAGTCTGCAGCTCTGACAATCTCTTTCATCTGTTGTTTTTTGTAAACAATCCATTAGTGAAGTCTCTTGGGCACTCTCCAAATCTTTTGCAAAGGCCCTGAGGCCCCGACATGTCTAGCATTAGCAGAGCTCCAGTATTTTAAATAAGATCTGTTTTAAAGTGTTTGTTTGTGACCTACATGAACAAACCTTTCCGAATTTATCTCCAAAAAACATATATATATACTGTCACAAGAGTAAAAGATTTAGATCAGCTATTCTCAACAGGGGCCACATTTAAGTAAAAGCCTTGTTTTCTGTTCCCCTCATGTAACATAAATATTTTGGGTTTTTTTTTGTGTAGTTGGTAGGAGAGAAGTATAGAAGAAACCAAAATTTGACTGCTTCCCAGGGAAGGGGTCTCATAAACTATAAGCAGAGTTCTAAGGGGGCCATAGCTTTTATTATAAATATTATTTTTTGATTTTCAAGCATATATCAAGTACACTGAAACCTCATTAGAATGCAATTCATTAATTTGCGGAATCGCTTATAGCGCAGGTGTCTGTGGACCCCCAAACATTGCAAATAAGTTGATTAAAATTCAGAATCCCAATATTAAAAGAATGCGCTTGCTTTCTTTCATTGAAATTGTTAATTATAGATCGCGGATCCTTCAAAAATTGGTAATATTTGGGTTTGATTATCTGTGGGCAGTCTGACATATATGCATCTGTTCCGCGACTCAGCTGTAACACGATATGAAATCTTGGACCCCAACTACCACATTCTAATGAGGTTTTACTGTATACAGCCTTTACATAAATTTAGCAAGGTTGCCTACATACTCTTTCTCTTCTTCTCTTTGGCTTGGCTTCGTGGACGAAGATTTATGGAGGGGTATGTCCACGTCTGCTGCAGGCTCGTTGGTGACTGACAAGTCCGATGCGGGACAGGCAGGCACGGTTGCAGCGGTTGCAAGGGAAAATTGGTTGGTTGGGGTTGGGTGTCGGGTTTTTCCTCCTTTGCCTTTTGTCAGTGAGGTGGGCTCTGCGGTCTTCTTCAAAGGAGGTTGCTGCCTGCTGAACTGTGAGGCGCCAAGATGCACGGTTGGAGGCGATATCAGCCCACTGGCAGTGGTCAATGTGGTAGACACCAAGAGATTTCTTTAGGCAGTCCTTGTACCTCTTCTTTGGTGCACCTCTGTCTCGGTGGCCAATGGAGAGCTCACCATAGAACACGATCTTGGGAAGGCGATGGTCTTCCATTCTGGAGACGTGACCCACCCAGCGCAGTTGGGTCTTCAGCAGCATGGATTCGATGCTTGCGGACTCTGCCAGCTCGAGTACTTCGATGTTGGTGATGAAGTCACTCCAATGAATGTACCATTTACATACAAAATATAAATCCTCTCTTTTATATAAAAACACAATGTCCATACATATTGATAACAAAATGAAAATAAAATCCCAAAATAAAAGCATTCAGCCCCCCTCCATTTTCCCCTTCCCCTTAACTTAAACAAGATGAACAAATACAGGGTCTTTCCGTCCACCACCGGAGCTCACAGTCCATTTTACTAATAATAATATAAAATCAAGGGCAGGCAGATCATGAATTTACAGCTGAAATATTTCACTTGTGCACCAAAATAATTCAAATACGGTTGCCAGGTCTTCAGGAATGTGTCATGTTTATTTCTTAAATTATAAGTAATCTTTTCCCTGGGAATACAACTGTCCATTTCTGCTCTCCATCTTTCCAAAGAACCTGGCGTGTCTGACTGTGACACATTTCTTGGCTATAGCCAGTGCAATCTTAGTAAATGATATTTGAAACTCAGTTAAGTGGTTACTGATATCTATGAAGTTCTCCAATAAATATAGTTCTGGATTACCTGGAAAGTTGACTCCAGTAATCTTTGTTAACACTTCCGATACCTCTTGCCAGAAAACATTAACTTTCACACACACCCATAGGGAGTGGAAAAATGTTCCTTCTTCTATTCCACATCGGAAACATCTGTCTGATATCTCTGGCTTCGATTTGTGCAATCTTTGCAGAGTCAAATATAACTGATGGAGAAAATTGTATTGCACCAAACCTTACCTCACATTAATAATCAAAGTTACCCCATCCTTATACCATTCAGCCCAAGATTGTTCCAATCCACTGCTAGATCCACTTCCCATCTTTCCCTGGATCTATTGTGACAGATTATGTTATATTTCATATAGATATGTTTTAAAGGAGATAAATTGTGGCAGGTTTTTTTTTAGTGTAGGACACAAACAGAAACAAACACTTCACAACACAGATATCACTTAAAATGCCAGAGCTCTGCTCAAGCCAGACAGTCCAGGCTCCGAGTACCTTTGCAAAAATGTTGAAGAAAGCGTATAGTCTTCACAAGTAGGTGTTAATTGAACATGCTGTGGAGTAATGGATTATTGTTTTGGAAAGCAACAGATGAAAGGACTTTGAAGTTTGTGTCCATTGCCACAGTCTGTGTGAATGCAGTTTGCTGTTCTCAGAGGGTCATGTGATTTTCTCTGAGAGAGAGAGAGAGAGAGAGAGAGAGAGAGAGAGAGTGTGAGAGAGAATTCATTTCTACAGTTCAGCAGCAGTAGCAGGGACTGGAACAGGACAAGCTGGCAAGCTTGTAGAAAAACCCCATTTTGAAGACAGGTTGTGAGTTCTTAGTCAAAGCCCGTGTGGTCCATACAAGAGGAGATGGCTGGCTGTATAATATTTCACCTGAGATAAGGGAAACAGAAAAGGAACTTTGTAGTGACCTGAAAGAAAGAGATTATCATTTGGAAAACCCTGATAGTGCAAGTTTCTTCAGCAAGACACTGACGTGGCTGATCAGAAAGAATCAGTTTATGTCCAAAGAGCAACAAATCTCTCTCTTAAAACTGACAAGAACCTTCCTGAGCGGTAATCATTTACCGTTCAAGCACCAAAGCCTGGTGAAGATTCATAAATGTTAATTCTATGCACAGTATAAGAATTGCCTGATACCAGTGAATTTGGAGGAATGAGAAGTGAGATTGGACTGTGAATCAAAGTACTTGTCTGAACTTACACACACATTACATACACGTGTGCTTAGAATTAGAAGGGGGATAAGTTAAATTAATAGTAATAAGTTAAAGTTTGATCCTGTTTTTATGTTTAAAGATAATTAAAAGTAACTTTTGTTTAAGTAACCATTTGTATTGGTGAATTTTTATTGCTGGGTTTTGGGGTCTTCTGTGCTCATAACACTATGCATTTCAAACTTTTTCTCATCCATTTGCAGGACATAATACATTTGGGTAATAAATTTAGGTCTATTACCCATCCATAACGTACTTTCCTGTTGACTTTTTCCTGATGGAGTCATATTATTCCCCCAGCTTTCTCTTAGAAAAGCCCTTAATTGCAGATAGCGAAGGACGGTGTCATTTGGAACATCATAAATTTGCTTTATTTGTTCAAATGACATTAAGACTCCATCCTTTTAACAGTCTGCAATGTACCCATTCCTTTTTGAGACCATATATTTAAAATCCTATTCCCCATTATCATGGGTAGCATTGGATTATTACATAATGGAGACCTTAAAGAAATTCCGGTTTTCCTTCCTATATTATCATTAATATCTTGCCAAGTTTTTTATCAAATGGATCAGTATAAGATTTGAAGTCATTTTCTTGATTGATTTCAGATTCCATCTATAGATAAAATCTTTGGGCAATACTTTGTCCATCTCATCTAATGCCATATTTACCCATTTTGGTAAGACAGTTTCAAAGGCGAAGTGCTAAGAACCTCAACTGTGAAGCCAAATAATATTTCTTAAAATCTGGAAGCCTCAGACCTGATTTGTAGTCCCACATCAATTTATCCATTGCTATTCTCGGTATTTTGTTATTCCATAAAAATTGCCTAACCAAGCCGTTTAATATTTCAAAAAACTCTTTTTCTATTTTTACCAGCAGAAGAGAATAATTCAATTTGTACAAATTATTCAAGTTATTATCAAGCAGGATTCCCAAGTATTTAATCCCTTCACTTTTCCATTTGAGCATGCTATTTATTTTAAAGCGCTCATAGTTATAATTTGTTGTTGGTAAAATTTCATTTTTTTCCATGTTTATTTTGTATCCTGATATTTTCCCATATTTTATTAAAATTTCCTGTAATTTTTCCATGGACCCTTCGGGCTCAGACCTATACAACAGTATATCATCGGCAAACAGACTAATCTTGTGCTGAATTTGCCCGACCTCCAAGCCTTTGATTTCAGGATCACCCCTAAACATTTCTGCTAGAGGTTCTATTGCCATAACAAATAATGCCGGAGAGAGGCAGCAGCCCTCCCTACTCGATGAACTCAATAGGAACATTCCTGATATCTGATTATTAGTTATTATTTTGCCTGTGGATTTTGGTATAATGCCCTAATCCAGTTTATAAATCCTCATCCAATCCCCAGTTTTTTTCAGTGTTTTAAACAAGAAAGGCCATTCGAGTCCATCAAATGCCTTTACTGGATCCAAAGGTACTACTATATTGGGGTCCTTCCGTGATTGAGCTAAATGTATTATGTTAAATAATCGCGCCAAGTTATTTGACACTCCTTAACAAATCCTACTTGATCTGTATGTATTAATTTGGGTAAATACTGTCCCAGCCTGTTCACCAGTGCTTTTGCTATTATTTTATAATTTTCATTTAAAAGAGATATCAGTCAGTAAGAAGAGGATCTCTATTCTTTTTTGGCAACACAGTGATTATTGCCATTGAGAAGGAGTCTGGTAATGTCTGAGTTTTCACTGCTTACTCTATTACATCCATAAATAAATCTTTAATTCTTTATAAAACTCATCTGGAAATCCATCCTCACCTGGGGCTTTATTAGCCTGACATGTTTCAGTGTTTTTTCAATTTCTTCCCTCATAAAATGTGAATCTAATTTTTGCCTGTCCTCATCATTCAACTTCAGGAGTTACACTCCATCCAGAAATGTATTTATTTCAACCTCATCTCCCGCCGAGTCACATTGATATAAATTTTTATAATATTGTTGAAATATTTCATTTATCTATTTTAAATGTAACATATAATTTTCCTTCTGTAAAGCATTTATAGCTCTTGCTGATTCTTCAACCTGCACTTGCCCTGCCAGTACTGTATGTGCCCTTTCTCCGAATTGGTACTATTTCTGTTTTGTGTTTAATATTGTTTTTTCTCCTCTATATGTTTGGATCTTCTTATTTTCCATTGTTCTATATTTATCCTGGTCTCCTGTTCTCTGATATTCTTTTTATAATTCCCCAATTTCTGTCTACAGTTTATTTATTTCTGCATTAAATTCTCTTTTAATCTTTCTTGCGTATTAAGTAATTTGTCCTCTCAAGTATGCCTTTAATGTAACGCATCTTAAAAAACTATTACCAGTTGAAGCCAAGTTAGTTTCACAGAAAAATTCGATCTGCTGTCTTATAAATTGTCTAAAATCTCCCCTTTTCAGTAACATCGTATTTAATCGCCATCTATATCTATTTTCCTGTTTGTCTGATATTTGTATTACCAAGGTTAGAGGCGAACGATCCAAATGCAGCCTTGGTAAATATTCCATTTTTACTACTCAGTCTTTCAGACTGGACGTTAATAAAAATAAGTCTATTCTCGTATGTGAGTCATATTTTTTAAATAAAATGAGTAATCTCTTTCCTTCGGGTTGGACTGTCTCCACACCTCCATCAAATTTAAATCTTTCATATATGAAAGAGTTAACTTGGCTGCTTTAGCTCTTGTTGCTTTTTTTGCCGATTAATCGAGAATTGGATCCAGACAAAAATTAAAGTCTCCTCCAATCAATATATTTTGTCTTCCCTCTGCTGCTTTTAAAAGTACGCCCTTCATAAAGTCTTTATCGTCATAATTTGGGGCATAAATGTTTTGAGTAAAGTTTGCCATTTATTATTACATAGCTACCCGCATGTTTCAGTGAAATACTTTCCAAGGCAATTGGGACATTTTTATTAATCAGGATTGTCACTTCTGCTGCTTTTGAATTGAATGATGAAGAAAAGACCTGCTCCACCCCCCCCCCACCCCAACACCCACCTCAGTTTATCATGTTCCACTTTAGTAAGATGTGTTTCTTGGGGAAATCCCACATAAGCTTTTTATCTTTTTTCAATATGTGAGTATTCTTTTTCCTTTGACTGATGCATTCAAGCCATTAACATTAAAACTTATAAACTTCAATGACTTAAAAATTATGTGCAAATAAATAAATATGCAAACATTTTCATGATCCATACCCCCACCCTAAGTATCATGCAACCTCCACTCTAACGGTGACATAGACAGCAAGTCCCCGAGGCACCTGATAAAAAGCCTGTGAAAGCCTCCAGGGATAAAGAAGGAGAACCCCACCCTAAAATGCCATCTTGAAAACTATACTACTCCGTTGACTCCATTACCCCCTTTAAGCCAAAGTTGTACCGTGCTGTACCTTCAGAATCTTCTTTCCACTCTCCGAGCTCCCCAAGAACCGTAGATAGGATAAAACTATGACATTTCATAATAAAATTAAATTTAAGACGACCTTCAAACAAAAAAAAACTTTACTATGTCCTTAAATATCTTATTTACACCACTCTTTTCACAGTCGACTTTCTTGTTCTTCTTCATAACTGTTGAATAAACTCTTCCACCTCCTCCTTCAATTTAAAGTATCTTCTGTTACCTTCAGAGACTTTGACTCTCAACATTGCTGGGTACAACATCATCTATTTAAAGTTCTTTTCACAGAGTTGCCTCTTGACCATGTCGAATTCTCTTCTTTTCTGAATTACCGTATTTCTGAAATTCTGGAAGAACATAATCTCTGCGGGGTTGGGCTTCACCCATTCTCCCCTGTCCCAATGTTTGATGAGCGTGTTCAATGTGCACTTGGTCGCCGAGTTCCTCAGTGCGAAGGACTTGAGGGATCCAAGTCTCGAAGAATTTCACAGCATCTCTGCACCTTCTCTCAGGCCAACTATTTGCTCATTGTTCCTCCGACTGAAGTTCTCCATGTGATCCAGAAGAAGCTGCTTATCTGTGACCCATTGTTCGGCTTGTTTTTATAATTCCTCGTTTTGCTTATCATGTTTACCGAGATCTCTCTCGACGCCATACATTATTTCAGTTAAGTCATTAATGGCTTCACCCACCTCTCTCACTGAAGTGGTAAGCTCTTTAATGGCAATCTCCACATTTGTCCCAGACCTCCATATTCTTGCAACAGAGTTTCCAGGTCCACCGTTCATTGGGAGGAGGAGGCATCCCCACCTGTATTGTCCGTCGAAGTGACTGGCGAAGCTGGAGCTTTTTCTGTTGCAGATTTTGGTTTCTTTGCACATGATCTTCCTTCAGAAGATATATCCACACTTTCGCAGTCAAAAAATTCTATCAAAACTACTTTTTGGTAATCTTTTAGAGAATTTTCTCAGAGAAGCACGTCTGCTCAGCCACCCAGCATGGCCACGCCTTCTAAGGGGGCCATAGTTGAATAAAGGTTGAGAATGTAAGATTTAGACTATAGAATTGATGGCTTTGTGGCCAACTCTTCAGATAATATAAAGATGGATGGAGAGGCGGGTAGTGATGAGGAAGTAGAGAGTTTACAGGTGGACTTGCTTGGGTTGGGAGAATGAGCAAAGAAATAGCAGTTAGAATACAGTGTAAGGAAGTGTATGGGGAGAGAATTCTGAAAGTGGAACTCCAGGAGGGACATGGGAGTCCTGGCGCAGGATTACCGAGAGGTTAACTTGCAAGTTGAGTCAATGGTAAAGAAGCCAAATGCAATGTTGGCATTTGTTTCGAAAGGACTGGAATATAAAAGCAGGGATGTAACGCTGAGGCTTTACATGGGATTGGTCAGAAGACATTGAGAGTATTTGTGAGCAGTTTTTGGCCTTGTATCGAAGGAAGGATGCATTGCCATTGGAGAGGGTCGAGAGGAGATTTAAGAAAGTGATCCTTGGATTGAGATATGAGGAGCGTTGGACGGCTCTGGGCCTGGACTCACTGGAGTTTAGAAGGGTGGTGGTGGGGATCTCATTCAAACACAATGAATGTTGAAAGAGCTGGATGGAGTGTTCATGGAGAAGATGTTTCCAGTAGCGGGAGAGTCTTGGACCAGAGGGCACAGCCTCAGAATAAAAGGATGCCCCTTTAGAACAGAGATGTTCTTAGAGGAAACATCCTTAAATCTAAAATTTGAACCAGAGGGCGGTTAATCTGTTAGGTAGATTTAAAGTGGAGGTTCATTGTTTCTTCATTAATAAGGGCATCAGTTATGGGGAGGAGAATGGGCAGAAAGTTAATGAAGGAAAGACAGTGCATGTTGTCTCCACTGGAGGCCTGTATTGTTTGTAATCTCTCTCAATCTGGGTCATAATTTGGATAAATGGATCAGCAAATTTGCATGTGATGCCAAGATTCGAGATGTAGTGGACGGCGAGGAAGGTTTACAAAGCTTACAGAGGGATCTGAATCAGTTGAAAAAATGGGCCGGAAAATGGCCGATGGAAGTTAATGCAGACTAATGGGAGGTGTTAAACGTGGAACATTGCAGCACGGTACAACCCCTTCAGCCAATTATATACCAACCTGTATACTCAACAATCTAAACCTTTCCCACCTCACACCCATCACCCTCTCTTTTTCTTAGATCCGCATGCTTGTCTAAGAGTCTTTTAAATGTTCCTATTGTACCAGCCTCCACCACCACCCCTGACAATGCATTCCAGGCAGGGAAATTTCATTGACATACCAGAGTAAGGCTTGCACTGTAAACAATAGGGAACTATGATGTACAATAGAATAGAGATATCTGGAAATACAGATAGATAATTCTTCAAAAGTAGTGTCATATGTAAGTAGGGTGGTAAAGAACGTTTTTGGTATATTGACCTTCCAAAATTGAAGTATTGAGTACAGGAGTTAGGATGTCATGTTAAATTTGTACAAGACATTGGAATCTTTGGAATATTGTGTGCAGTTTTGGTCACCTAACTACAGGAAATCTATATTAATAAGATTGAAAGAGTGCAGAGAAGGTCTGCAAGTACGTTGCTGGGACTTGAGCGGAGTTACTGGGAATGGTTGAACAGGAGTGTCGGAGAATGAGGGGAGATTTGATAAAGGTACATAAAATGCAAGCAGGCTTTTCCACTGAGGTTGGGTGAGGCAGGAACTGGAAGACTTGGGTTTAGGGTGAAAGGTGAGATGTTTAAAGGGAACATTTGAAGGAACTTCACTCGGGGGGGGAATAGAGGAGAGGTGAAAGTGTGGAACAAGCTGCCAAGTGAAGCAGGTTTGATTTCAACATTTAAGAGAAGATTGGATGGGATGGGGTATGGAGGGCTATGGACTGGGTGTAGGCCAATGGACCCAGGCGGAAAAATAATCTGGCACAGACCTAATGTGCCAAAGACCAGTTTCTGTGGTTTTAATGGGGTTTGAAGGGAAAATGCATTTGGCATTATTTAAATGATGGAGCAGGCTCAATGGGTCTATTGAGCTAACTCTACTTCATTGTATGAGTAATTTTATAGAGTTTTATAAAATCATGAGTAAAATTGTTCATCTTTTCTTCCCGGTGGAGGGGAGTCTAAATAAAAAAGGCCCTGGTTTAAGGCATAGAACAGAGAAACATAGGGGTACAGGAGCATAGTTTCTCATAAGTGTCAACTCAGGCAGATAAGGTGAAGAAGGAATTTATTCTTTTTACCTCTGAGTCCTGGATGACTTACAGCAGGCACCTCCACACACTCTGCAAATACAATTAACGTGGTGTGCAAAATACATTCACTGGGAAGGAAAAGGAGTATCAGCCTCATCCACCAGGAGACCTGTGGGAGTTTAGAAAATGATGAAAGGCATTGATTGGGTAGAGAACCGGCACGGACTCGAAGGGCTGACATGGCCTGTTTCTGTGCTGTAAACAGTTATATGATGGTTATATGGAATCTTCTCTGAGGGTATAAACATCACCCACTCACGAACAGCATTCAAAGTAAGGGGGTGGGATGGGGGGGGGGGAATCTTTACGGAAAAACATACAGTAAATGCTGGAGGAACTCAGCCGGTCCCACTCCGTCCATAGGAGGTAAAGATATATTACCGACATTTCGGCCCTAAACCCCTCTTCAAGTTAAAAGCAAAAAGCAGGCAGGTGTCCGAATAAAGACTGAGAGAGAGAGAGGTGAAAGAATGGGAGGGAAGGAGTCCAGACCCACAAACAGAAGGTGTTACTTGGATATGATAAGGTGAGAATTAATTTTGGCTCTGAAAGGAGACACAGGGAAGAGGGAAGAGAGAGACAGAGACAAACAGAAGTGGAGGAAAAGAGCTGGGGGATGAAGATGGGGTTTTTTAATGGAAACTGGAGGTCGATGTTAATGACATCTGGTTGGAGGGTGCCCAGACAGAAGATGAGGTGATGTTCCTCAAATTTGCTAGTGGTCTCAGACAGGCAGTGCATGAGACTATGGTCAGACAGACTTCAATTTACCCACCCACACACACCATCAGCCACCTCCCACGGATCGGTCAAAGGCATAATGCAGCCCTTCAACCCAACATGTCCATACCGACCCAATTGGCATCCCTGGCTAGTCCCATTTGTCAACATGAGATATCCACATCAGATCTCATCAGACACCAATGTCCCCAAGTGAAAAGCCCTGCAAAATGTAATGGACACAGCCCAGGACATCACGGGTAAAGCCCTCTCCGCCATCGAGAACATCTATAGGGAACGCTGCCGTCAGAGAGCAGCAGCGATCATCAAGGATCCACACCACCCAGTACACCCTCAGTACACCCTCCTGCTGCCATCAGGAAAGACTCACGCCACCAGGTTCAGGAACAGCTGCTCCCCCTCCACCATCAGACTCCTCGACAACAAACTCAATCAGGGACTCATTTAAGGACTCCGACTTGTGCACTTTATTGATTATTTTCCTCTATTTTGTAGTCAGTTTGTTCAATTTATTTGTTTCCATGTGTGCGTTGAATCAGTTTTTTTTGTGCACTGCCTATAGGTGGCAATTCTGCCTCGCTTGGAAGATAAAGAATCTCAGGGTGGTATGTACTCTGACAATAAATCTGAATCTGCATCTCAATTATCCTCCATCCGGAGGGGCCATGTCAAGAAGAGTCCCATTCTGCACCACCAATTCGCAAACTGGTGCTTGGCGCTGCTCCCAGAATGCCCTTCTCCTCGAACTGGACGTGCCTGGACATGGGGTTACAGGTTCTGATCGTGTGTGCACTGCTGCTGGTTCACAGGGCCTCATGGATGCCCACTCTCGAAGTGCCAGATGCCCATCCCATTACACACATTTTCAGGGATGGAATTTCGTACGGTTTTGGGCTTCCAATATGAAGAAGGCTATTCTTGCCAGTGAAGGTTCACCAGTCTGATCCCTGGGGTGTCAGGACTGACGGACAAAGAAAGACTGGATGGACCAGGGTGATACTCGTTAGAATTTAGAACATCAGAAACAGGAGCAGGAGTCGACCATCTGACCTGTCGAGCCATTCAATGTGATCATGGCTGATCTGATGATAGGCCCATCTCCACCTACCTGCCTTTACCCCATAACATATAATATAACACACCATATAACAATTACAGCACAGAAGCAGGCCAGTTCAGCCCTTCTAGTCCATGCCGAACACATTCTCTCACATAGTCCCATTGAGCCCCACCCGGCCCATAACCCTCCACACCTCCCTTGTCCGTATACCTTTCCAACTTTTCATTAAATATTAAAATCGAACCTGCATCTACCACTTTGGCCAGAAGGTCATTATACACTCCCACCACCCTCTGAGTGAAGAAATTCCCCCTCCTGTTTCCCCAAAACTTTCTCCCCTTCAATCTCAAACCATGTCCTCTTGTTTGAATCTCCCTCACTTTCAATATCTGTCCCCCTCATAATTTTAAAGACCTCTATCAAATCACCCCTCAATCTTCTACGCTCCAGGGAACGAAGTCCCAGCCTGCTCAACCTTTCCCTATAACTTAAACTATGAAACCCAGGCAACGCTCTTGTAAATCTCCTTGGCACTCTCTCTATTCTGTTTATATCTTCCATATAATTCAGTTACCAAAATTGCACACAATATTCCAAATTTGGACAGATTAGATGCAGGAAGAATGTTCCTGATGTTGGGGAAGTCCAAGATAAGGTGGGGGGGGGGGGGGGGGGGAGGTCACAGTCTGTGGAGAAGGGCGAAGCCAGTTAAGACTGAGATGAGGAGAAACTTGTTCACTCAGAGAGTTGTGACCTTGTGCAATTCCTTGCCACACCAAGTAGTTGAGGCTGGTTCATTAGATAGATTCGAAAGGGGATGTTGGTCATGGCCCTTATGTCTAATAAGGTGAACAAGGGGTGTGGATATAAACCAGGATTAAGGTACTGAGGTCACATGATCGGCCGTGATCGTGCTGAATGGTGGAGCAAGCTCGAAGGACTGAATGGTCTTCTGCATCTATTCTATAATATGAGAGAGGAGAGTGGAAGCTGAGCAGAGATAGGAAAAACGTGAGAAACGGTAATTACATTAGAAAAGGGAGGGTGCGTTCACCCGTCCAATACACGTCATCAAAATCAAAATAGTGCAGATGCTGGAAATCTGAAAACAAAGAGCTGGAAGTATTTAGCAGGATGGACAACATCCGTGAGGGAGAGAATTAAGACTTCAGGTTAGAAGGGACCAACAAAGGGCCTCACGACCTGCCTGTTTGACTCGCTGAATCGGTGAGCATTGTGTGTGGTTCCAGATGTCACGTTATGGAAAGGATGTCACCAGGGGCTGAAATAGGAGCAGTAAATATTCACAAGGATATTATAGGGACAGGAGGCCCTGAGTTACGAGGGGAGAGTGGAGTTACAGGGAGACTACAGATCCGAAGGGAGACTGGAGTTAATGGGGGAGACTGGAGTTAATGGGGGAGACTGGAGTTAATGGGGGAGACTGGAGTTAATGGGGGAGACTGGAGTTAATGGGGGAGACTGGAGTTAATGACGGAGATGAGTTACAAGGAAAATCTGGGGTTATTAGAGGAGACTGGAGTCACAAAGGGAGATGAGAGTTATGGAGAGAGTGAAGTTATGTGAAGAGAGTGGAGTTACAAGGGGAGTGGAGTTACGAAGGGAGTGGAGTTAAGAGGGGAGACTGGAGTTATGAGGGAAGAATGGAGTTATGAGGGGAGAGTGGAGTTACGAAGGTAGTCTGGAGTTACGAGTGGAGTGGAGTCATGAGAGGAGAGTGGAGTCATGAGGGGAGAGGAGTTAAGGGGAGAGTGGAGTTAAGAGGGGAGAGTGGAGTTAAGAGGGGAGAGTGGTGTTAAGAGGGGAGAGTAGAGTTACAAGGGGACACTGGAGTTAGGAGGGGAGAGGAGTTAACTGGAAGACTGGAGTTAACGGGAGAGAATGGAGTAACGAGGGGAGAGTGGAGTTAAGAGGGGAGACTGGAGATAATGGGGAGACTGAAGTAATGAGGGGAGACTGAAGTTATGAGGAGAGTAGAGTTACGAGGGGAGATGAGTATCGAGGGGAGACTGGAGTTAGGAGGGGAAAGTGGAGTTAACGGGGAGACTGGAGTAATGTTGGGAGACTGAATTTATGAGGAGAGTGGAGTTACAAGGGGAGAGTGGAGTTATGAGGGGAGTGGAGTTACGAGGGGAGAGTGGAGTTATGAGGGGAGAGTGTAGTTACAAGGGGAGAGTGGAGTTGAGAGGGGAGATGAGCTGCAAGAGGAGATGAGTTCAAGTGGAGACTGTACAGGTTGGGATTATTCTCTCTGTCGATAACCTAGACCCACAGTCTTGGGAAGATTATTTATTGAGTAGAAAGAAGAGTTTATACTTGCAACAGGCGTGATTTGACTATGACATTAACGTGCAGTGAACTCCATGAAATTATATCCCTCCCTTTCCCCTCAGATCAGTTGACCAAATCGCATGAACTTTATGAATAGTCCTGGTGGTGACCTGCTGTGGTTTCAATCTGTGCCCTCCCACGACACATTTAGACTCAGCAGGCCAAATGGAAGTTAGAATATGGGTGGGGTAAGTGAAATGTGAAATTCAGAGTTCAGTGATTGTCAGAGAAAAGTCCAGCAAAGCAGGGCAAATCCTTTGCTCAATTGAGGTTTGAGGAGCAGATTGACAGCTGTCAATGAGGAGACATCCTCTGGGAGGAGAAGCAAACCAAGGTCAGCATCTTCTTCCATCCTGACATTCCACGTAACTAAAGTAAATCTGTAAAATCTGCAGACACCGTGGTTGAAATAAAAACACTAAATGCTGGAGAAACTCAGCAGGTCAAACAGGGTCCTTTATGTAGCAAAGGTGGAAATACAGAACTGACATTTCGGGCAGCGGTGGTGGTAGATGGTTGATAATCTGGGTATGATGTCACTGGTGGGATCTGTGGAAGGGTGGGTTAGTAACTTTGCAGATGATGGGAAGGTTCGTGGGGTTGTGGATAGTCTGGTGGGTGGCTAGAGGTTGCAGAGGGACATTAATAGAATGCAGAGCTGGGCTGAGAAGTGGCAGATGGATTTTAATCCAAATAGGTGTGAAGTGGTTCATTTTGGAAGGTCAAAGCTGAAGGCAGTGTACAATATTAATGGGAGGACTCTGAGCAGAGTGGACGAACTGAGAGATCTTCGAGTCTGTGTCCATCAGACCCTCTGCTGGTGTTAAGAAGGCGAATGTGGGGGGCGTGGCCGTGCTGAGTGGCTGAGTGGATGCGTTTTTCTGAGTCGACAAAAAAGTGTTTTCTAATAGAATTTTTGCTTGAAAAAGATGGTATACAACATTTGAATAAGAGGTGTCGAAGATGGCTGGAAGATCGCACGCAAAAAAGCCAAGACCAACGACAAAAGAAGCTCTGCCTTGAGAGACAGTGCAGGGGAGCTATCTCCATTTCACAACAAATGTGAGAGATGGAAATACTTCTGCAAGAATTTGAAGGACTGGGACAACGTTTCACCGGTGTGGAAAGTGCCATGAAAGAGCTTGCCACTTCGGTGGAAGAAATGGGTGAAGCAATAAACGATCTATGCGAAAGAAAGGATGGAGTTGAGAGAGATCCCAGTAAACAATGGGCAGAAAAGACAATATTAAACATAAAATGGAAATATTACAAATTAGGAGAAAAGGCACATAAAATATTGACATGGCAAATGAAGGCTGCAGAATCAGCAAGAGCTGAAGGAAGGAAAACAATACAGTCACGTATAACCAGAAAGTAATAAATGGAACATTCAGACAAGACTATAAAAATTTATAAAAATCCAACTCACCAGGAGATGAGATTGAAATAGAGGAATTTCTAGGTCAAGTGGAACCTCCCAAAACTGAATTTAAAAAAATGAAAGACAAGAATTGGATTTAAATTTCACGAGGGAGGAAATTGAGAAAGCGTTAGGAACTCTTTTTAAAAAAAACTTTATTTAAAACTTTTAAAAACAACATAAAATCAATACCAAAAAGAAAATTTTATACAATACAAATAATAAGCCCCCCTCCCCCCTTCAGCCCCCTCAAGGAGAGCCAAAAAAACCCATAAAACATATACAATATTTTATGATATTTCCAAACCCATATATTCTAAATAAGATGACAAAATTTTAACAAAAAAGAGTAATTATCTTGTCAATTATATGTAATTTTCTCCATATAAATACAAGAACTCAATTCATTATACCAACGCACTATATTAATCTCTACATTGTCTTTCCAATTAATTGCTACACATTTTCGTGCCACAGATAACACCAAATGTACAAATGCTATTTGAAACTTATCCAACCCCAAACCAGTCAAAAAAACCCTATAACCCAACAAAAAAAAGTCTCTGGATCTAACAGCAATTTAATTTTAAATAGTTTCTCCAAAACT
This sequence comes from Narcine bancroftii, assembly GCF_036971445.1. NCBI lineage: Eukaryota > Metazoa > Chordata > Chondrichthyes > Torpediniformes > Narcinidae > Narcine > Narcine bancroftii. The sequence continues at coordinate 484,180,448 of NC_091469.1, read as the reverse complement.
ACCCTAACTTTTCCCCAAAATGGTTGTACCCTGTCGCAGGACCAAACTACATGTAAAAAAAGTTCAAATATTTCACCCACATTTAAAACAAAGATCCAAATTACTAAATCCATATTTTTTCAATTTATCAGGAGTCAAATATAACTGGTGCAAAAAATTATAATTAACCAAACTATATCTTACATTGGTCAATTTAGTTACCCCTTCATGACACATAACTTCCCAATCCTCTTGAGGTATAACATAAGTTAAATCACTTTCCCATTTATTTCTTGATTTCTCCAAATTCAGTTTATCCATGGTTTCCTGTAACAACCGATACATATCTGAAATAAAGCCCCTTCTTGGTATGAGGAAATCAAAGATTCAAATTTTGTTAACTAAGATAAACTCATCTCCTTACCATAGTTATCCCTTATCAAAGCTCGAAGTTGGTAATACACAAATAAAGAATTTACTGGTCTACCAAATTTCTCTCTCAATTGATTAAAAGAAAGAAACTGTCCCTCTTCAAACCAATTCTGAATCACTTTTATACCCTGGGAATACCATAATCTTTCTTTCTTTTCTTTGGCTTGGCTTCGCGGACGAAGATTTATGGAGGGGTAAATGTCCACGTCAGCTGCAGGCTCATTTGTGGCTGACAAGTCCGATGTGGGACAGGCAGACACGGTTGCAGTGGTTGCAGGGGAAAATTGGTTGGTTGGGGTTGGGTGTCGGGTTTTTCCTCCTTTGTCTTTTGTCAGTGAGGTGGGCTCTGCAGTCTTCTTCAAAGGAGGTTGCTGCCTGCCGAACTGAAAGGCGACAAGATGCACGGTTGGAGGCGATATCAGCCCACTGGCAGTGGTCAATGTGGCAGGCACCAAGAGATTTCTTTAGGCAGTCCTTGTACCTCTTCTTTGGTGCACCTCTGTCACGGTGGCCAGTGGAGAGCTCGCCATATAACACGATCTTGGGAAGGCGATGGTCCTCCATTCTGGAGACGTGACCTACCCAGCGCAGTTGGATCTTCAGCAGTGTGGTTTTCGATGCTGTCGGCCTCTGCCATCTCGAGTACTTCGATGTTAGGGATGAAGTCGCTCCAATGAATGTTGAGGATGGAGCGGAGACAACGCTGGTGGAAGCGTTCTAGGAGCCGTAGGTGGTGCCGTAGAGGACCCATGATTCAGAGCCGAACAGGAGTGTGGGTATGACAACGGTTCTGTATACGCTAATCTTTGTGAGGTTTTTCAGTTGGTTGTTTTTCCAGACTCTTTTGTGTAGTCTTCCAAAGGCGCTATTTACCTTGGCGAGTCTGTTGTCTATCTCGTTGTCGATCCTTGCATCCGATGAAATGGTGCAGCTGAGAAAAGTGGCAAAGCAGCAGGTATGGATGGAATCCCCCCAGAGGTCTGGAAGGCTGGCGGCAAAACTCTGCGTGCCAAACTGCATGAGTTTTTCAAGCTCTGCTGGGACCAAGGAAAGCTGCCTCAGGACCTTCGTGATGCCATCATCATCACCCTGTACAAAAACAAAGGCAAGAAATCAGACTGCTCAAACTACAGGGGAATCACGCTGCTCTCCATTGCAGGCAAAATCTTCGCTAGGATTCTCCTAAATAGAATAATACCTAGTGTCGCCGAGAATGTTCTCCCAGAATCACAGTGCGGCTTTCGCGCAAACAGAGGAACTACTGACATGGTCTTTGCCCTCAGACAGCTCCAAGAAAAGTGCAGAGAACAAAACAAAGGACTCTACATCACCTTTGTTGACCTCACCAAAGCCTTCGACACCGTGAGCAGGAAAGGGCTTTGGCAAATACTAGAGCACCTCGGATGCCCCCCAAAGTTCCTCATCATGGTTATCCAACTGCACGAAAACCAACAAGGTTGGGTCAGATACAGCAATGAGCTCTCTGAACCCTTCTCCATTAACAATGGCGTGAAGCAAGGCTGCATTCTCGCACCAACCCTCTTTTCAATCTTCTTCAGCATGATGCTGAACCAAGCCATGAAAGACCTCAACAATGAAGACGCTGTTTACATCCGGTACCGCACGGATGGCAGTCTCTTCAATCTGAGGCGCCTGCAAGCTCACACCAAGACACAAGAGCAACTTGTCCGTGAACTACTCTTTGCAGACGATGCCCATTAGTTGCCCATTCAGAGCCAGCTCTTCAGCGCTTGACGTCCTATTTTGCGGAAACTGCCAAAATGTTTGGCCTGGAAGTCAGCCTGAAGAAAACTGAGGTCCTCCATCAGCCAGCTCCCCAACATGACTACCAGCCCCCCCCCCCCCCACATCTCCATCGGGCACACAAAACTCAAAACGATCAATCAGTTTACCATAATCTTTAAATACCTATTAAACATTGAAAAATGAATAAGCTAATTTTGATATAACGGAGTTTGAATTGATAATTTACCTTTCGTACTTATTACATAATTTCTTTTAACCCCTATCTTTAGTAGATGTTTTAATACTGGCATATCATATCCCTGCAATAAACACAAATTCCACTTCTGTATAAACTAATGAACATCAGATTCAGAAATACAGGCTAACTCTACCTTAACCCAACTAGGAAGCTGATTATTGTCCATCATTCTACTAACAAATTTTAACTGTGCAGTCTCAATAATTTTAAAAATGAGGCAATTGAAGTCCACCTAATGCATACTTCCACGTCAACTTCTGTAAAGCTACTCGAGCTAATTTTCCCTTCCATAAGAATGTCCTCACCACCCTATCCAAATCCTGAAAAAAACCCTTTAAAAGTGAACATGGAATTGACTGAAATAAGTACTGAATATGAGGAAAAATATTCATTTTAATACAATTTACTCAACCTATTAATGTTAATGGAAGATCCTTCCATTTAATCAATTCCATTTTAATCTTTTTCAATAAAGTTACATAATTTAATTAATTTAAAGACTGATAATTTGCATTCACAGTTACTCCTAAATATTTAATTTTATCAGACCATCTCCATTTTATAATATTTTTACACTCTTCACAATTCCCCTCCAAGATTGGCAATATTTCATTCTTATCCCAATTCACCTTATACCCAGATAGATCCCCAAATTGAACTAAACATTCTTGTAAATGTTTCAAAGAATGTTCTGGATGTGTCAAATAAATCAATACATCATCAACAAATAAATTAATCTTATATTCATCATCTGCAATTCTTATCCCTTTAACCATGTCATTCTGTCAAATTGCCTGACCTAATGGTTCAATGACCAATGGACAAACTTGACATGTTGATCACGTTAATTTAAATGGCAAAGAAGTTTGACCATTCATCACCACCCTAGCAATCGGATTTTTATACAATGCCTTAACCCAACCAGTAAAAAGAGGACCGAAATTAAACTTCTCCAACACCTGGACGAGTGGCAAATGCAGCTGAAGAAGAGGGAAGTCCTGCCTTGCTGGAGTCAAGGCAGGAGGAATTTACTTTGGAGGCTGTGGCTAAGGAAGGTAAGCCCCAAGGGGGAGTAGTAGAACCTGGACTGGATTCTGTATTTACTATTCTGGAAGGGATTGCTCATCAGATGGAAAATACGTCAGTACAGATGTCTACACAGTTAAAACAAGGATTTATGGAAATGAAAATTAAAATGAATAATATTTGTGAAGAAATGTCATCTGTGAAGAATGATGTGAATGTGGTTAAAAGTGATGTTAATAGATGTTTAAAGGCGATGGATACTGTACAGGATCATTTTATAAAAATTGAAGAAGCTTTCCATGAATGTGAAGGTCAAGTGGAACGAAATAGAGAAAAAATGAAACAAGTGGAGGACCCTTTCGAGCGTTGGGAGATCCAGAAGAAGGAACTGTTGAAGAAGATTTATTCTTCAGAAAATCAAGGTCGGAGGAATAATGTAAAAATAGTAGGTCTTCCAGAAGATATTGAAGGTTCAGATCCAGTGAAATTTTTCAAGAAGTGGACTCCTGATGTGTTGGGTAGTGAATCTTTTCCGGAAGGTCTGGAATTGGAGCGGACACACAGAACGTTGAGGAAGAAGCCTTTCCCGGGCCAATCACCACATGCAGCTTTGATTCGTTGTTTGAGATACAAGGAGAGAGAATTGATATCGCGGATTGCAGTTCAAAAGGATTGACAAAATCAGACTTCAATGATGGTCCAGGGCAATAGAGCGTTTTTTTAATGCTGATTTGAGTCAAGAAATTATTAAGAGACGTAGAGAATTTAATTCAGCCAAAGAATTATTGTGGAGAAAGGGTTATAAATTTGCTTTTCGTTATCCTGCTGTATTGAAAATTTTTAATGGAAATTTTCAGTCTCAATTTTTTGAGAATGATCACGATGCATTAAACTTTGCTAATTCGTTGCCAGATTTACGAGGAAGTGGACGGTCGCCATTATCATCACCTAAAAGGAGGGTAAATGAGAATGGGAAAAATGGAAAGAAGGTTGAATTGACACAGAGTCTTCTTGGCATTGAAGATCCGGAACAGTCATTGGGACTGGAATCGTTGAGTTGAATGTGTTTGATTAAGTACTTTGGAATATTTTGACTGGGGGGTGGGGGGGTGGATGGCATTGAAGCTTTTGATAGTCATCTGCCACTAGTGGGTTTTACCATACCCAGATTTTTGGGGAGTTACTACATTATTGTAAAGGGTGAGATTGGAAAAAAATTTTTTTAGTTGGGCTTTTTTCATAAAAAAGGGGGGAAGGGTTATTTTATTTAGAAGGGTTTTGTTTGTAAGGGGAACAATATTTTGTAATAGTGTGGAGAGTGTATATTGTTAGGGTAAAGAAATATCTAATTTGAATTTTGCAACTTTTAATGTACAGGATTGAACAATCTGATTAAGCATAAACGTGTATTGACTTATATTTAAAAAATGAAAGTTGATATTGCTTTTTTACAAGAAACACATTTGAGCGAAAAAGAACATTTAACATTGAAGAGAGATTGGGTTGGATATGTGGTTGCTTCTTCTTTTAAATCTAAGGCAAGGGGTGTAGCGATTTTGATTCAAAGAAATTATCATTTGAGTTGGAATCATTTACGGAGATTGCTGGTAGGGTTTTGATGGTGAATTGTAAAATTTTTGCAGATCCATGGACATTGTTGAATATTTATGCACCTAATGTGGATAATGATCGATTTATATCTGAGTCTTTTCTAACATTAAATCAGGCCAATTAAAATATTTTGATTGGATGGGATTTTAATTGTGTTTTGGATACATTACTGGATAAATCTCCAAAAAATATAAGGAAATCAAAGATGGCGACACAAATGGGATCTTTGATGAAAGATTGGAATTTAGTTGAAATTTGGAGGAGAATAAATCTGACAGAAAAGGACTTTTCTTTTTATTCATCTAGGCATGATTCATTTTCTAGAATAGATTTGTTTTTGATTTCAGCACATTTACAGGCCAGAGTAGTGCAGGCTGAATATAAGAGTAGGGTTATATCTGATCATTCGATGTTGTTTATATCTTGTGTAGTTCGGAGGTGATGCAATCAACTTACCGGTGAAAATTTAATGTAATGTTATTGAAGAAACCAGAGTATATTACTTTTGTTAAGGAACAGATTGCTTTATTTTTGGCAGAAAATGTAAATTCAGTTAGTAGTAATTTTGTACTGTGGGATGCTTTAAAAGCATATTTACATGGCCAAATTACTACTTATTCCACGAAAGAAAAAAAGCAGTATTTGGTGGAAAGTCTGGCTTTGGAGAAACAAATCACTGCGTTGGAAGAGGAATTTCAGAAGAAGGTTACAGAAGATAAGAAAGTAGCATTAGCTAAGTTGAAATTACATTATTTCTTTGGTTTGGCTTCGCGAATGAAGATTTATGGAGGGGTAAATGTCCACGTCAGCTGCAGGCTCGTTTGTGGCTGACAAGTCCGATGCGGGACAGGCAGACATGGTTGCAGCGGTTGCAGGGGAAAATTGGTTGGTTGGGGTTGGGTGTTGTGCTTTTCCTCCTTTGTCTTTTGTCAGTGAGGTGGGCTCTGCGGTCTTCTAAAAAGGAGGTTGCTGCCCGCCGAACTGTGAGACGCCAAGATGCATGGTTTGAGGCGATATCAGCCCACTGGCGGTGGTCAATGTGGCAGGCACCAAGAGATTTCTTTAGGCAGTCCTTGTACCTCTTCTTTGGTGCACCTCTGTCACGGTGGCCAGTGGAGAGCTCGCCATATAACACGATCTTGGGAAGGCGATGGTCCTCCATTCTGGAGAAGTGACCTACCCAGCGCAGTTCGATCTTCAGCAGCGTGGTTTTCGATGCTGTCGGCCTCTGCCATCTCGAGTACTTCGATGTTAGGGATGAAGTCGCTCCAATGAATGTTGAGGATGGAGCGGAAACAACGCTGGTGGAAGCGTTCTAGGAGCCGCAGGTGATGCCGGTAGAGGACCCATGATTCAGAGCCGAACAGGAGTGTGGGTATGACAACGACTCTGTATACGCTAATCTTTGTGAGGTTTTTCAGTTGGTTGTTTTTCCAGACTCTTTTGTGTAGTCTTCCAAAGGCGCTATTTGCCTTGGCGAGTCTGTTGTCTATCTCGTTGCCGATCCTTGCATCCGATGAAATGGTGCAGCCGAGATAGGTAAACTGGTTGATCGATTTGAGTTTTGTGTGCCCGATGGAGATGTGGGGGGGCTGGTAGTCATGGTGGGGAGCTGGCTGATGGAGGACCTCAGTTTTCTTCAGGCTGACTTCCAGGCCAAACATTTTGGCAGTTTCTGCAAAACAGGACGCCAAGCGCTGAAGAGCTGGCTCTGAATGGGCAACTAAAGCGGCATCATCTGCAAAGAGTAGTTCACGGACAAGTTGCTCTTGTGTCTTGGTGTGAGCTTGCAGGCGCCTCAGATTGAAGAGACTGCCATCCATGCGGTACCGGATATAAACAGTGTCTTCATTGTTGAGGTCTTTCATGGCTTGGTTCAGCATCATGCTGAAGAAGATTGAAAAGAGGGTTGGTGCGAGAACGCAGCCTTGCTTCACACCATTGTTAATGGAGAAGTGTTCAGAGAGTTCATTGCTGTATCTGACCCGACCTTGTTGGTTTTCGTGCAGTTGGATAACCATGTAGAGGAACTTTGGGGGGCATCCGAGGCGCTCTAGTATTTGCCAAAGCCCTTTCCTGCTCACGGTGTCGAAGGCTTTGGTGAGGTCAACAAAGGTGATGTAGAGTCCTTGGTTTTGTTCTCTGCACTTTTCTTGGAGCTGTCTGAGGGCAAAGACCATGTCAGTAGTTCCTCTGTTTGCGCGAAAGCCGCACTGTGATTCTGGGAGAACATTCTCGGCGACACTAGGTATTATTCTATTTAGGAGAATCCTAGCGAAGATTTTGCCTGCAATGGAGAGCAGCGTGATTCCCCTGTAGTTTGAGCAGTCTGATTTCTCGCCTTTGTTTTTGTATAGGGTGATGTTGATGGCATCACGAAGGTCCTGAGGCAGTTTTCCTTGGTCCCAGCAAAGCTTGAAAAACTCATGCAGTTTGGCAAGCAGAGTTTTGCCGCCAGCCTTCCAGTATACTTTACAAACATATTAGTATGAGCCATTAATTCAAAGATCTAAGCAACGTTATTATGGCAATTCTGAAAGCTCGACAACATGGAGGTCCATTGATGGTTAAAAATAGAAGTGTTTTTCTATGCGTCCCTTAGTCAAACTATTATTAAAAGATGTAAAGAATTTAATTCTGCAAAAGCAGTCCTCTGGCAAAAGGGTTAGAAATTTGCTTTCAGTGTTCTATGACACATAAGTTTTTGGTGCCGATGGAGACACCCTGATATTTGCCAATTCTTTGCCTGACCTTGGAAAGGGACAGTCTCCATCTTCTCAAAAGCAGAAATCAAATGGAACCTGTGGAAAGAAGGAAAATGGAGAACAAAAAGAGAGAAGATCGGAAGGATGAGTCACAAAAGAGAGTAGTGATTCTGAAGAGATGATGATCAAGTGAATAAGGACTTGGAAGAAGTTTATCATACTTGAACTTTTCTTTATGTATACTGTTTGGCTAACTAATTCTGTTTGGGAGAGGTGCAAAATCTCATTGTATCTCTAATGGATTTCCACTCGAGTTTTACAAAGAATTTAAGGATTTGTTAATGCTGTTATTCATGGATGTAATAGAGGGAGCTGTGGAAACACAGACGTTACCTGACTCTTTCTCGATGGCAAAAAAGAATAGAGATCCACTTAAAACTTCTGCCTATCAATTAATATCTCTATTAAACACAGATTATAAAATGATAGCAAAAGGATCGGCGAACAAGTTAGGTCAGTATTTATAACCATATAACAATTACCATACAGAAACAGGCCATCTCAGCCCCTCTAGTCCGCACCCATTTAAGTGAAACTCCACTAGTCCCACCTACCTGCTCCCTGCCCATTACCCTCCAATCCCCTCACATCCATGCACTCATCCAACCTTCTCTTAAATGACAAAATTGACCCTGCTGCAACCAGCTCTTCTGGAAGGTCATTCCACTCAGCCACCACTCTTATGTTACTTCTAAATTTTTGCCCTTTAACCCTTAACTTATGACCCCTCATTCCAATTTCACTTACCCTCAAGGGGAAGAGCCTATTCACATCTACTCTATTCATCCCTCTCATAATTTTAAACACCTCAATCAAATCCCCCCTCAACCTTCTACGCTCCAATGAATAAAGACCCAGTCTACTCAATCTTTCTCCATATTCTAGATACTGCAATCCAGGCAACAGTTTAGTAAATTTTCTCTGCACCCTCTCTACCTTATTGATATCCTTCCTATAACTTGGGGACCAGAACTGCACACAGTATTCCAAATTTGGCCTCATCAATTCCTTGAACAGTCTCAACATCACCTCCCAGCTCCTATATTCTATGCTATGATTTATAAAGGCCAGCATACCAAAAGCCTTCTTCACCACCCTATTTACATGAGAATCCACTTTCAAAGAACAATGAACCGTTATTCGAAGATCTCTCTGTTCCTCTGCATTTCTCAACACCCTCCCCTTCACTGCATACATCCTGTTTTGATTATTCTTCCCAAACTGAAGCACTCCACACTTATCTACATTAAACTCCATCTGCCATCTTTCAGCCCACTCTTCTAAGCGTCCAAATCCTTCTGCAGTCCATGAAAACCATCTTCACTATCCACAACTCCCCCTATTTTTGTATCATCCAGATATTTACTAACCCAATTTACCACTCCAAATCATTAATGTAAATGATGAACAACAGGAGACCCAACATCGATCCCTGAGGCACTCCGCTCGTCACTGGCCTCCATTCTGACAAACAGTTGTCCACCATGACTCTCTGGCGCCTGTCTTCTAGCCACTGTTGAACCCATATGACTATCTCAACATTAATCCATAGTGCCTGAACCTTCTTCACCAACCTTCCATGTGGAACCTTATCAAAGACCTTACTGAAATCCATATAGACTACATCTACCCTCATCAACCTTCCTAGTCTCCTCCTCAAAAAATTCAACAAGATTCGTCAAATATGACCTTCCCCTCACAAACTCAAGTTAGGCATCCCTGATCAGTCCCTGCCCCTCTAGATACTTATACATACTATCTCTAAGTATACTCCCCATTAGTTTACCAACCACCGACATCAAACTGACTGGCCTATAATTGCTGGGCCTACACCTTGAGCCCTTTTTAAACAGAGGAACCATGTTGGCGACGCGCCAATCCTGCGGCACCATGTCCCCCTCTAGTGACTGTTGAAAAATCACTGTCAGAGCCTCGGCTATTTCCTCAAGTCCTGGAGAAAATCCCATTGGGACCTGAAGACTTATCAATCTTTATATGCCTCTAATCTCAATGTTTTTCATAATTACCCCTTTTGCCTCACATCCTACATGATTCCATATCCTTTTCCCTAGTGAATATCAAAGAGAAGAACTCGTTCAATATCTCCCCCATCTCATTCAGCTCCACATACAGTTGTCCGCTCTGATTCTCTAAGGGACCAATTCTATCCTTCGCTCTTCTTTTGCTATTCACATATTTGTAAAAACCCTTCGGATTTACTTTCACATTCGCTATAGCCACCTCAGACCTTCTTTTCGCTTTCCTAATTTCTTTCTTAAGCTTCTTTTTATAATCCATGTATTTTCCAAGCATCTCGTCCATACCTTGTTTCCTGTATTTAATGTAGGCCTCCCTTTTATCTCAAACCAACTTTCTCATCTCCCTTGAAAATCACGGGTTCCTCGAACATTTGGCTCTGCCCTTTATTCTGAAAGGAACATAAAGATTCTGTACTGTCAAAATCTCACCTTTAAATGACCTCCAATTCCCCTCTACCTACTTCCCAAAAAAACAAACAGCCCAAACATCTCCTTGCAAATCCCTTTTCATTTCTTTAAATCTGGATTTTCCTCTCTCAAAAATCTTTGGACCAGACCTATCCCTTTCCATAATTATATTGAAACTAATAGTACCATGATCATTGGATCCGAAGTGCTCCCCAACACACACCTCAGTTACCTGCCCTATCTCATTCCCCAACAGTAGATCCAACACTGCCCCTTCTCTAGTAGGTACCTCAACGTATTGCTGCAAAAAACTATCCTGCACACATTTGACAAATTCTAATCCATCCAACTCCTTCACAGAATGTGTTTCCCAATCTATATTAGGAAAATTAAAATGCCCCACTAACACAACTCTGTGCTTATTTCAATCTCTGCTATTTCTTTACACATTTGCTCTTCTATTTCTCGCTCCCCACTAGGTGGTCTATAATACCACCTCCCTTGACAAGCCCTCCAATCTATCTCGCATCAGCACTGTTGTGATATTTTCCCTGACAAGTAATGTCACCCCCCCAACGCCTTACCCCTCCACACCTAAAGCAGTGAATCCCAGAATATTTAACTGCTAGTCACATCCATCCTGCAATCACGTCTCACTAACTGCCACCACGTCGTACTGACAAGTGTCTATCTACACCTTCAGCTCATCCACCTTCCTTACAATACTCCTAGCATTAAAGTAAATGCATTTCAGAGATTTCACCGGAAGTTGGCAGTGTCAAAGATGGTGGCCCCCATGTCATGGCGCGGTCATCTCTGGAAGATGATGGCGGCGCTGGGGCTGGAAGGTTGCGATCAGCATACTCTTGCGTAGTGGCCTTTCTTCCTGTACTTGGAACATGTTGCATCTCTCATCGGGTAATGTTTTCGGGGTGTTTTGCCTGGCCACAGAAGTAGCACTTCAGGTGCTCCTGGGAGACAGTGGCTGTGGTGGCCTCGTTAATCGGGTGTGGTAGTGGACCAGTGGCCTGTAGACCAGTGTCCCAGGATAGCCACCCTCGTGTGGGTCTGTTCGCAGAGTACACCTCTACGTTGCAGAGGACGATCTCCAGCAACTTCGCAAGATCAATCGCCCTTTTAAGTCTAACTTACTCTGCTTGAGTAACCCCTGGCACACGTAGTCAGACCTGATGCCTGCAACATAGGCGTCCCGAATCACGTCTTCTGTGTTTTGGGCAGCTGATACTGCCCTGAAGATTCCTTTTCTCCTTGGAGCGATGATGGATCAGGGATGACCTGACAGGGGTGTACAAGATGAGAGGCCTCGATCATGTGGATGGCCAAAGCTTTTTCCCAGGGCTGAAATGGCAAACATGATGGTGTTACGAGCCCAGAGGTCCCCAAAACCCAGCAGCAATAGATATTGCAACAAAAGTTGCTTTTAATTATCTTTAAACATGAAAACAGAATCACACTTCAACTTATCACTATTAACTAACTTAACAACCCCCTTCTAATTCTAAGTTCTTTGGTTCACAGTTCAATCTCACTTCTCACTCTAAGTTCACTGGTTGCAGGCAATTCTTATACTGTTCACCAGGCTTCGGTGCTTGAAAGGTAAATGGTTGCCACTCAGGAAGGTTCTTGTCAGTTTTCAGAGAGAGATATGTTGTCCCTGGACATCCACAACTGATGTACTTCCATCAGCCACGTCAGTGTCTTGTTGAAGAAACGTGCCCCTCCAGATGATAACCACTTTCTTTCAGGTCACCACCGAGTTCCTTTTTGTTTCCCTTATTTCAAGTGAAACATTAGGCAGCCAGTCCTCTCTTCTTGCATGAACCACAAGGGCTGTGACTAGGCCGTCTTCCACACTGGGGCTTCTTGCCAGCTTTTCCTCTTTCAGTTCCAGTTGCTCTTCTAGCTGAAACACAGTCAAAGTGATAGTGATTTCTGCTTTTCTCTCTCTCTCTCTCTCACACACACACACACACACACACACACACACACACACACACTCTGAGACTGAGAGAAAGCCTGTTTGACTCTCTCTGCTTGCAAAACCACATGACCCTCTTAGAACAGCATAACTCTCCTGCAGACAATAGTGGCTCCAGCCTGCTCTTTTATCTGTTGCCTTGATAAACACTAATCCATTAGTGATGTCTCTGGAGCACTCTTCAAAACTCTTGCAAAAAGCTGTGAGAAGCCACTATATCTCCAGTAGTTCAAATAAGATCTGTTTGCATGTGACCTTCCCTGACAAACCTTTCATAATTTATCTCCCAAAAACATTTTTATATACTCTTTCACAAGGGGCTATAGTTTTATGGAGCTTGGAGAGATGTAATAGGTGTGTTTTTCACACAGAGAGTGTGGGTGCATGGAATGCGCTGCTGGCCACGGCGACGCAGGCAGGTACAAGAGGATCTTTCAAGAGACCTCACGTACCTCAGTGCATGGAACTGAGAAAATTGGAGGGTTACGCAGCTGGGAAATTCGAGGTTATTAGGTCGGCACAACACTGTGGGCCGAAGGGCCTCTCCTGTGCTGTGAATATCTATGTTCTATGATAATAGCTGATAGATATTTTCAGCCTCATCTCCTCCTCTGTGCCAATTCCCAATTGCCCTCAATCCCCAGGCAGTATACAAGCGTGATGGAGAAACTCAGCAGGTCTGGCAACATCCAGGGGAAGTAGAAGGCATTTGACGTTTCAGGCCTGAGCCCTTTTGTCGGGAATCGTCAGGCAGATGACCAGGTGAGGGGAAGGGGAAGCAGCATAGGCTGACAGCTACGAGATCATTGGTGGATACGGGCGGGAGGCCAGAGTGGGGAGAGGCTGAGAAGTGAATGGCGGAGAGAGCCAAGAGCTTCTGCCACTAGACCCCCAGCATCCGCAGATGTTCTTGTTTATCACCCTCAATTTCCAAACCTTTCAAAATATGATCTACTTTTTAAATCTCCACCCCCTTTCCCACAACCCTCGAGGGGACAGAATTCCACAGAACCACCATCCTCTGTGAGAAGAAATCTTGGTTTTAAACAACCCCTCCCTTCTGGCCCTGTCCAAGACCCTCCTGCCAGTGCACAGATGTCAACATCTACCCTATCACACCCTCTTTGAGTCAGATAATATCTTGAGATCGCAATCAGGTCATTCCTCATTCTTCTAATGTGACAGTGAATAGACCCTATGATCTGTAGATGAGAGTCAGGCTATTCATTCATAAGGCATAAACATCAATCATTCACTCCAGTAAAAGTAGAGGTGAACCTATCGTCAGCTCAGCCGTGGGCACACTGAATGGCAGAGCAGGCTCGACGGGCCGGGTGGCCGACTCTACTCCTATTTCTTGTTCTTCCCACTGGAGAAACCGGAGATGCCAATATTAATGCTATCCGGTTGGAGAGCCCCATTATATTAAATATCATCTATGATCGGGCAAAATACAAAACGCGAACTGAATGTTCAAATTAGTGGATTGGATCAGTAAGGTTCTGTGCGGTATACACATAATGAAGAAGGGAACACAGCCTGCTGCAAAGTGCAGAATGGATCACGTGGGAGGCCACTGGAAGCACTGGAAAACAGGCTGGCATCAGGGTTAGATTAAGAGTTAATCCCTTCAGTCCCATTCTCCTGATGATCTTACTCCCAAATGTAAGATCGCTGGAGAAGAAAATGGATTACCTGAGGCTGCATCTGAAGCAGAGAGAACTGCTGTCCAGGGCTGCTGCGCTCTGGCGATTACAGACTCCAGGACACCATCCCAGTCTCAGCGATCCACCTGGGGTGGCCTTATCTCCTTCAGGGCAGAGACACTGCTGCTCCTTGCAAGATAGGGGGTGGGGGGGGTGGGGGGGGGGGAATGTGCAAAAACCAGTGCACTTAATGTCTCGGCCCTGCTGACTGGCACAGTCTACATTCCATTATGAAGGAGCCATCTGCGAAGCCCAGACTTCCCACCCTGCCGGTGCTAAGATTGTTGCCGGCAACTTCAACCACACCAACCTGAAAACAGTCTTACCATGTGATGCGCCATCAATTACTCAAAGGCTGAGGTTGAGAAACCAATAGGCTTTTATTCACTAAAGAACAACAGCTCGTCCATACTGCTCGACCGTCCTGCACTGGGAAGGGTGCTATTGAACACCTTTATACAGGAGCCTTTGGGAGGGGCCGCAGTTAAAGCCAGCAATGGGTGTGCTCAACCAGATAAATACACACAACAGTGATTTACCACACCACAGTTTCAACAGTATGTGAACTTTGCAATCAGAGGAGAAACAACCTCGATCGTGTGTACGCCAACATCCCTGGCGCATACAAGGCTGCACCTCACCCCCACCTTGGTTACTCAGATCACATATCTGTCCTGCTAACCCTGGGATACAGAACTTATGAGGGGAGGTTAACCACACCACACTGCCCCCCCCCCCTCACCCACTCCTGGGACTTGCTTTTCAAAAGAAGGAGTAAATGTGGTGAACCCACTACTGGCCACAAACCTGCCCCCAGAACAATTCTGGGTCAGTTTGAGCGACCAACGCAGGGATGCTGTCCATCTTTTATAAATAAAAGCCTTCAGTCTCGGCAACTTCAGTCTTGGTGTAATTGAGCATGCATTAATTTTATTAGCAAGAGATGGACAGCATCCCTGTGCTGGCCGCTCACACTGAGCTGGGCTCGAACTGCAGGCAGGTCTGTGATCTGACAGCCTTTATGGGGAAGAAAGGGGGAGGAGTCATGAACCGGCCAGTGAGATCAGGGTCAACCAGCAAAAGGTCTTGATATTTACATATGGCAAATATTTACAATAGTGGTTTCACCACAACACTGCTAGATCAGTTCACAAGGAGTTTATGATGTAGCCAGGGGAGGCCACAACAGCGCTGCAAGACTGCTTCGAGACCACGGACTGGAGCTGTTTCAGGGAGGCGGCCACCTACAACGGTCGTGTAAACATCGAGCAGTACACGAGCTCAGTGACCGACTACATCAGCAAGAGCATTGAGAATGTCACCGAGGTCAAATGCTTCACAACCAGGGCTAAACAGAGGTCAGGGCCCTTCTCAGAGCTCATGATGCTGCCTTCAGCACAGGGGACTAGATGGCCCAAAGATCAGCCAGGGCTGAACTCTCCCCTGCAATCCGGAAGGCAAAGCGGGTATATGCATCGATGATCCACAGACAACTGTGCCACACCGGCGACACGAGGCTCATGTGGCAAATGATTGAGACTACTATAGAACACAAGTCAACCTTGCGCGTTAAGGACAATGACACCTCCCTTCCGGACAGATGGACACCTTCAATACACAATTTGGTGAGAATAACAGGATAATGCCAAAGAAAGCTCCGTGTCCCCCTAATGAATGGTCCCCCTGTGTAGCTGCGGGCAAGGTGAGGAGAACCCTATCCCAGGTGAACCTACACAAGGTGGCGGAACCAGACAACATTCCTGGTTGGGTACTGATGGACTGTGCAGACCAACTGATGGAGGTCTTCACGGACTTCTTCAACACCTCACTGCATCAGTCCATCATTCCTGCAGGGTTCAAGATGGCCACTGTCGTCCTGGTACCTAAGGGGAAACAATAACTACTGCCCTGTGGCACTGACCTCCACCATTATGAAATGGGGATGGCAAGGTTGGCGTGGCGGTTAGCATCACGCCTTTACAGCACCAGCGATCAGAAACAGATCATGGTCAAATCCATTGCTGTCTGTTAGGAGTTTGTATGTTCTCTCCGTGTCTGAGTGGGTTTTCCCTGGGGCCTCCAGTTTCCTCCCATCTTCAAAACATACCGGAGGTGGAGGTTAATGGAGTGTAAATTGGGCGGCACGGACTTGTGGGCTGAAATAACCTGATACCGTGCTGAATGTCTAATTTTTTTTTAATTTAAAAATGAAATGCTTCGAGCATCTGTTCATGGAAAGCATGAAATCACACCTCCCAGAGATGCTGGACTCATTACATTTCACCGAGAGAAGAAATCATTCCACAACCAATGCTATAGCCTTGACACTTCACTCCGTCCTGGCCCACCAGGACAAAGAGCCCTCATATACCAGGCTGCTGTTCATTGACTTCAGCTCGACGTTTAATACGATCATTCCCCAGAGGGTGGAGGAGAAGCTGTCCTCACTGGGACTCATCAGCCCTCTCTTTAACTGGTTCCTGGAATTCCTAACGGAAAGACTGCAGTCTATCCGTGTTGGTAGCAGAATGTCGAGCACTGTCACACTGAGCACTGGCGCACCTCGGGGCTGTGTGCTCAGACCGCTCCTGTTCACGCTACTGACCCACGACTGCATCACCAGATCCAGCTCCAACAGTGTCATCATATTTGCAGATGATGCGACAGGAGTCGGCCTCATCGGCAACAATGAGTCGCACTGCAGAGAAGAGGCAGAAAATCTCGTGACGTGGTGCAAGAATAATAACCTGAGTCTCAATGTGGACTGGACGCAGAAGGTGATGGTGGACTTCGGGAGGACCAGGAACAACCACCCTCCACTACATATCAACACCTCAGTAGTAGAGAGAGAGGAGAGCAAGTTCCTCGGAGTTCACTTAACTAGTGACCTATCGCGGATACTCAACTTCTCCTCACTTGTCAGGAAGGCGCAACAGCGACCATACTTCCTGTGGAGATTGAAGCGGACAAGGCTACTGGCCACCGTTATGTCAACCTTCTATAGGAGCTCGAATGAGAGCGTCCTGGCCGGCTGCATCACAATGTGACATTTTTTATTGTTTCATTTGAATGACTAAATGAAACAATAAAAACCTTGTTTGGAAACATTTAATGATTGTATTATTTTCTGTTTTAAACTTGTTCTAACTTTGATAACACAGCAGTGTGTCTGTGGAATGAGCTGGCATGACTAGGGGTCGGGATGGTTGGGTTGAAGACTGTGCGGCTGCAGAAGCTGTGGGAGCGCTGGAGGCGAATCCACGGATGCTCGGTGACTCTAGCGGGGACTCTCTTTTGTTTCTCTTCCTCTAATTGTAAGGGATCTGGGCAATTACTGATGATGACGAATCTTTGTCTGCCTTACGATGGACTAAAGGAAATTTTGTGTAATATCACATTTTCTGTTTCCTTACCTGACAATAAAAAAATCTTCAATCTTCCCTTTAAATCAGTCCCCCCTCACATTAAATCTACACATGCCTACAAGCTTAAGTCAGTCACACAACATAGAAGCAGGCCATTCGGCTCAACTTGCCCAAGCTGGCCAAAATGTCCTCCCCCCCACACTGGTCCCACCTGCCTGCCTTTGGTCCCTATCCCTCTAAACACGTCCTATCCATGTATCCATCCAAATTCTTCCTTAAATATTACAATAGTATTACGAGCTCCCATTTTAGTAAAATAGGATTATCTAAGGGATAGTTTAGATAGGAGGGGCT
Source organism: Narcine bancroftii (assembly GCF_036971445.1). Taxonomy (NCBI): domain Eukaryota; kingdom Metazoa; phylum Chordata; class Chondrichthyes; order Torpediniformes; family Narcinidae; genus Narcine; species Narcine bancroftii. The sequence goes on along the minus strand of NC_091469.1, from coordinate 484,162,759 downwards.
GAATGGACACAGTTAACATTTCGCACAAGCACGAGTCACAGCCCAGCGATAATTCGATACCTTGGAAGAACTGAGGGAAGGCTCCTCACAGTCTGTTCCAGAATTCAATACATTTGCAAAGACATTGTGATTTTGCAAAGGAGAACCACGCTGACGGCTGGAGAGAAAACAGCTCTCTGAAGCAGCTCTTGTGGCAAGATATTTTTGTGAAATTCAGAGCAAAGCGAACTCTGTGAATGACCGGGCCTTTTTGGTGGATTGACCTGGTCCAGGAGGGTCTTTTGGGGAAACTCCATTTTGAGAGTGACTAACAGTGCAGTTACTTGGAGAGGCCGGTGCCAGGGTCTTGGAAGCTTCGTGGAGGCCCCCCAGTTTGAGTCTCGCCTACAAAAGGACCAGGAGTGTTATCACCACAGCTCGTGTGGATGGACAATTCTTCAAAAACAACGCAAGGAGAAGTCATGAGTCTGTAGCAGCCACAACTCCAATCTTCCCATCGGTTCATCATTAATTCTGGGCATCAAATTTCAAAAGCCTACGCTTCAACGCTGAATTTGAAAGACTGAACTTTGAAGTAACTTTCTAGATTTCGGCCTGGATTGTAATGATTTGGGTATAACACACACACACGCATGCGCGCGCACACACACACGCACACACACTAGTACACCTGCACATAGTTGCAGATAGATTTGGTGTTAAAGACTTAAGACTATATTTTAAGAGTAAGAAATAAAATTAGTGGCTTAAGATTAAACTCTGTCTGGTTCATTGTCTATTGCTCCTCATTACTTGCGGTTCGTAGCAAAAGAACCCGCCTCATCCACCTCCAGCAGCCCTCTCCACACACCCACCACCCTCTGAGTAAAAAGGATACCTCTCAGGTTCCTGTTAAATCTCCACCCCACCCCCCCCCCCCGAAACTTATGTCCTCTGGTTACCAATTCCCCTCCTCTGGGCAAAAGACTCTCCACGTTCACCTTATTCCCCTCATTATGTTGTGCACCACTGTGAGATGACCCCTCATACCCCTGCGCTCCAAGGAATAAATCCCTAGCCTGCTCAACCTCTCCCTGTAGCTCAACACGTGCCCCCCACCCCCCACCGAGGCCTGGCAACATCTTTACCTGTCCAAATATATTTTAAATGTTGTAATTGTCCAAGCTACTACTATCTCTGGCAGTTTATTCCATGTGCTCTCCAGCTTCTGTGTGAAAAAAAAACTCTCAGGCCTCCTTTAAATCTTTCCCCTCTCACCGAAAACCTGCACCTTCTTTATACTCCCCTACCCTGCCTATGTTTGCCACCTTCTGCAGCTTTCTGCGTTCCTGTGTATCTGAACTTGGTCCATCTCTTGCAGTACTCTCCCTTTGCTTGATCTGTCTGTTTCCATCTTGGGAAACAAACTCTTGACTGACAAACCTGCCAGCTCCCACAGCTCCCACTTTCCACCCTGTCCCCTACAAAAATTCCACTCCTTTCAATTCCTGTCTCCATTGCATCTGCACCCTGATCATCAGAGATGTCCTCCTTCAAACAATGTGGCTTTCTCTCCACCACCATCTCCACCACCATCACCCACATTTCCTCCTGCCTTGGCCCCTTCAGCCCCCATGCTCAATAAAGACAGGATTCTCCTTGTCCTCACCTAACACACCAGCCTGTGTGCCCAACATATCCTCCTCCGGCCCTTCCTTCGTGATCCCACCACCAGGCACATGGTCAACACTCCTCCTCTCTCCACCTTCCTCAGGGACTGCTTCCCTCTGTGACTCCCTCACCCACTCCTCTCTCCCCACCATTCGTCCTCTTGGCACTGTAACGGCACTGATTTACCACAGCTTACAAACAAATAAAGAATGCTCTCACTCGTTTCTTTGAACACACCATGAAGTCGACTTTCTTTTTTACTATTCACTAGCACAGCTCCCCAAACACCACCCAGCTAAACTCCTCTGACCTTCTCATTGGCTGACTGCCACACCGGTGGTCCTGACGCTCTAATTCTCCTCCTCCCGACAAAGTAGAGATGTGCGCTTGTACTCACAGTATGCGTAAGAGGTGCTGTCTGTATAAATGGTGAAAGGATGACCTTCCAATAAAAAGCGGAACTGTTTCACGGTGAGATAGATGGCCAACAGTTCTTGACCAACCGTACTAGACTTTGCCTGAGTCGGTGACCGCTTGACTGAAAATAAATGCCAGAGGTTCCGATTGCCCACGGACTCGTTCTAGCGTGGCTCCCACATCACTTATGGACGCATCTGTGGTAAGGGAGTGCAAGGCTTGGGCTTTTGATGTACAGGCGTTGTGGCATTCACAAGCGCAGTCTTCACATCGTTGAAAGCAGACATGGCATCGTCTTGCAAAGTAAACAGTCTTTTGGACACGGACTTATCGGATCCTTTTAGTAGTTCAGTAAGGGGTAGTAGAGATGCTGTAGTATTTGGCAGGAATTGGTGATAAAAATTCATTGTGCCTAAAAAAAATATTGCGACTGGCCCAGTGTAACGGGAGTAGGGAACTCTCGAATCTCTCGCACTTTTGATTCATCGGGAAAAATACCACGTTGTGTCACTCTGATCCAGAAATAAGATCAACAACACCAAACACACATTGACTGGGATTGATCACAAGGCCCAACTCATCCAGCCTCTGAAACAATGAGATAAGGTGGCGCTCGTGGTCCCCTTCATCCACACTCATGACCAGAATATCGTCGATGTCAACGAACACAAAATCAAGGCCGTCGAGTACGTGGTCCATAAACCACTGGACTGAGCTGCATTCCATAGAGCAAGTGGATTCACAGAAACTCAGATGTGCCGAAAGGGGTCATTTCTGCCGCCTTTGCCACTTCAGAAGGTTCGCCTAGAATCTATTAGTAACCACATACTGGATCTATTTTCCAAATACGTCTTTGCCGTGGAGGTTCGCTGAGAAGTCTTGTAAAGTGGGGTTGTAGTATTGATCAGGCATGGCAGAATTGTTCAGGGCATGATAATCACCACAAGGCCACCAATCCCCCGGAGACATTTCTGGAACCATATGTAACGGTGAAGCCCAACAGCTGCCAGATCTGCTTCTACACCCAACTCTTGCATGTGGTCCAATTCCGATTTTGCGATTTTAAGACGATCTGGGGGTCAAATACAAGCCTGCGTTACCACCAGAGGACCCCGAGTCTATGTGGTGGGTCACTGTATGTTTAACGTTTGCGTGTCAATACGATGGGGTCACTAGGCGAGGGAAGCACTTGAGCAAGGTTCAGAAAGGGCAGGAGCCAGGTTGAAGGCTCGTCAGGCGGCTGATGACAATGGAAGGGGCAGCAGATGCAGCTCACTTACATACAGGAGCTGCGGTCCATGACACGGTGATTCTTCAAATCCACTGACAAAGAAAATTGTGACAAGAAATCCCCTCCCAAAATGGAATTTGCCAGGTTTGCAACCGCGAAAATCCACAGAAAAGGTTTGTTGAGACTGAAATTCAACGCGAGTGACCTCTGGCCATATGTTTGAATATGAGAATCATTTGTGGCTGAAAGAATACATGATGTATTGGGGTGTCTGCATTCCTCCGTGGTTGGAGGGACTGCAGAGATCTCTGCACCAGAATCAACAAGAAATTGAACACCCGAGAGATGGTCTTTGAGGAAGAGATGGTGGTCGACGTGCCCTAGGGCAACAGTTTCCTCTACTGCTGGCTTGGTTGTTTCCCGGCTGCCATTTGTAGAAGTCGCAAGGTGGCTGATAGGACCAGGCAGCACCACTAAATCTCTAATGCTTCCAACAAATACGCTGTCCATTGACCTGGTTAGATTCATGGTGATCGAGGACACGATAGAGGCGATGGAATCCGTTGTGTGCCTAAAGCCTGGACTTGCATGGTCAGAGCTGCCATTTGCTGCTCCAACTCAGGTATCTCCGATTGAGAAGGTGCTGGCGTTTCACAAGGTGCAGTTGTACCAGTTCCATTTGCTCGTGTTCACTCGGGGAAGTGGCCAAGCCTTCTTTCTTCAAATGCAGAGGTCATGGACGAGGTTGGCATCATCCGCCAACTGATCAAAGGTGGCTATTCGAAAGACACTCACCAAATGCTCTTGAACATGATGAGGTAAACATCGACGGAACCTCTGTTTCCAAAAATCGCCTTGAACGGGGTCTGTTCCAGCGAGGCTGCTCCACCTCCCCAAACATCTGTGACGGTTGCCTATCGCCTAAGCTGTCATCAGCCAGTAATTAGGCAATACCAGGCTCCCTCGGTGGCCAGGTACCGCCGCGGAATAGCCGCCTGAAACATGTCGTATGGGAGATTACCACCCGGATCCACCAAGACATCCTCCACTTCACGGCCACTCTGCTCTGGAAGACGCTCCACAAGTAAACCGTACTTCGTCTACTGACTTGTCACACTGTGGGCAGAGAAGCGCGCTTCGAGGATCATGAACCACATTGCTGCATTATAAATGAAAAGAGAGGGAATCTTCAGTTTGATCTCCCCAACTGGCCCTGGAAGGGGCTTCTCCATATCATTATCCATTTAAAATTAGAAGGTGCTGTGAACTCATGGGGTCACCACTTGTAATGGCACTGATTCACTACAGCTTACAAAAAGAATACACTCCCTCATTTCTTTCTGCACATCATGAAGTTGACTTCCTTTTCCCCAGTCTCTCTGATGTAGAGGAGACCACAACGGGAGCACCAGATGCAGTAGACGACCCTCTCAGATTCACAAGTGTTGCTTCACTTGGAAGGACTTGTTGGGGCCCCGAATGGTGCTGAAGGAGGAGGTGTGGGTGTATAGAGACCACCTCCTGCGGTCACAGGGGTAGGTGCTGTCACGGTCGGGAGGAGGAGAGTGAGAGTCTGGATCACCCATGTGGCACTGAGCCAATGAGAAGGCCAGACGAGTTTAGCTGGATGGTGTTTGGGAAGTTTAAGAATGCAATGTTGTGTCTAGTGAATAAATTTTTAAAATTTAAACATACAGCACAGTAACAGGCCATTTTGGTCCTTGCTGCCCAATTTACACCCCATTAACCTACACCCCGGTACGTTTTGAACAGTGGGAGGAAACCAGAGCTCCTGGGGAAAACCCACGCAGACACAGGGAGAACGTACAAACTCCTTACAGACAGCTCGGGATTCAGACCCCAGTCCCGATCGCTGGCGCTATGAGAGCGTTGCACTAACCGCTTTGCCAAATGTGCCACTGTGGGTCGTTTCTGGGGAAAAATAGACTACCTCGGCCCCTCATATTCTTATAAACCTTAATGAGGTCACCTTCACTGGGATTCTTCATGATCCCTCCATAACTCACTCAATAAACAACCTTTCTGGTTGTTGACTTTGAAGGTCATTGAGGTAACCTTAATATCAATGCGCTGTCTGCTTCAGGAAACACCTTTATAAGAAGATACAATGCCTGGCTAATTTTCTTCTTCTTCTTGACATGGGTCAGGCTGTAATGCTTCTCTGGGGATGAAGGTAGACTCTTTGTTTCACACACACAGACACACACACACACACACACACACACACACACACACACACACACACACACACACACACACACACACACACACACACACACACACACACACACACACACACTATCCCAGTTCCAGGGCATTTTGTGGGATGCTGAGATAGGAGGTCGTTGGTGTCATCAACAATGGTGAATCACTCTAGAGAGAAGAGGCGGAGAATCTTGTGACGTGGTGCAAGAGTAACAACCTGAGTCTCAAAGTGGACAAGATGAAGAATTTCAGGAGGACCAGGAACAAGCACCCTCCACGACACATGAACTCAGTAGTGGAGAGAGTGGAGAGCACCAAGTTCCTTGGAGTTCACTTCACTAGTGACCTAGCGTGGACACGAAGGAGTCAAGAAGGTGCAGCAGCGACTGCATTTCCTGAGAAGACTAAAGCGGGCAAGGCTACTGGCCACCATTATGTCAACCTTCTACAGGAGCTCTATTGCGAGCGTCTCAGTTGCTGTAGAGAATTGAATTGGAGGTCAATCCACAAGACTATAAGAGTGGCAGAGAGGATCGCTGGAGTCTCCTTCCCCCTCGTCCCCCATAGATGTGATCTACCGAGATCGTTATCTGAAGAGGGCTTTGCAAAATAGCTAAGGATCCCTTCCACCCCGCACGGCATCTTCCAGCTGCTCCCGACAGGAAAGAGATCCAGGAGGATCAGAGCCAGCCCCACCAGGCTGAGGAACAGCTTCTTCCCACGGGCAGCGAGAACTGCTCATACAATCCTTCTGTGTATCTACTATTTATTTAACAATGTTTATTTAATTTTTATATATGTACTGGATATAAATTGCTTGTAAATATGTGTTGACATGTTTTTACGCCGAGGACCCAAAAACGCTATTTGGTCCAGTTGTCCTTTACAATTGCATAATAATGATAAACATGAACTTAAAATAAAAAGTATTGGCGGGATGGGAGTGATGACTTCTCCCCTTCAGCAAAAGCAATCAGTCGCGCTGGCATTAAATTGCCGATGAACATTCCCACAGAAGGTCCACTTGTGTCCTGAACCTTTGATCTCACCAAAGCTACAAATGGCGGGAGTTGAGTGGGGGGGAGTGCAACGCACTGGAGGAACTCAGCAGATTACGCAGCATCCAGAGGAAGTAAAGGGAAACTAGTGTTTCGGGCCTGGACCCTTCGTCGGATGCAAGGAAAAACAGGCGCATGATGTCTTGTTTTGCGGAAACTGCCAAAATGTTTGGCCTGGAAGTCAGCCTGAAGAAAACTGAGGTCCTCCGTCAGCCAGCTTCCCACCATGACTACCAGCCCCCCCCCCCCCCCCCCCACATCTCCATCGCACACAGAACTCAAAATGGTCAACCAGTTTACCTACCTCGGCTGCACCATTTCATCGGATGCAAGGATCGACAACGAGATAGACAACAGACTCGCCAAGGCAAATAGCACCTTTGGAAGACTACACAAAAGAGTCTGGAAAAACAACCACCTGAAGAAACACACAAAGATCAGTGTGTACAGAACCATTCTCATACCCACGCTCCTGTTCGGCTCCGAATCATGGGTCCTCTACTGGCATCACCTACGGCTCCTAGAACGCTTCCATCTCCGCTCCATCTTCAACATTCATTGGAGTGACTTCATCACCAACATCGAAGTACTCAAGCTGGCAGAGTCCGCAAGCATCGAATCCATGCTGCTGAAGACCCAACTGCGCTAGGTGGGTCACGTCTCCAGAATGGAGGACCATCGCCTTCCCAAGATCGTGTTCTATGACGAGCTCTCCACTGGCCACCGAGATAGAGGTGCACCAAAGAAGAGGTGCAAGGACTGCTTAAAGAAATCTCTTGATGCCTGCCACATTGACCACCGCCAGTGGGCTGATCTCGCCTCCAACCGTGCATCTTGGCGCCTCACAGTTCGGCGGGCAGCAACCTCCTTTGAAGAAGACCGCAGAGCCCACCTCACTGACAAAAGACAAAGGAGGAAAAACCCAACACCCAACCCCAACCAACCAATTTTCCCTTGCAACCACTGCAACCGTGCCTGCCTGTCCCACAACGAGCCTGCAGCAGACGTGGACATACTCCTCCATAAATCTTCCTCCACAAAGCCAAGCCAAAGAAAAGAAAGAAGAAGTGATAGGATGGACTGTTCCAAACGCAGGCAGGTGGGACTAGTGTGGGTGGGTCATTTTGGTCATCGAAAGGGCCTGTTTCTGTCCTGTGTGACTATGAATTTTCCTCCTGCAACCCCCCCCCCTCCCCCTCACCCCTCTTCCACAGCTGAAGCCAACTCAATTTCAGGCAACTGGGTTGGAAACACTGACTGGGATTTTAGGAACATTTTCTTGTCAATCACTTTCTCCTCAGGGCTGCGGCACACCAAATGTCTGCTCCACATTTATGCTCAGTGAGACTGGCCATCACTAATGCACAATCCACGAGATGTGCCTGCCGGAAGGCAGCATGTAATTTACCTGGAGAAGGTGGGAAGGAGCTGTTGATGCAGACCGTGCGGGAGAAACTCAGCAGGTCACACAGCATTCCGGAGAAAGTAGAAGGTTAACCAACGTTTCGGTCCTGGGCCCTGACTAAATAGGTGGGGGTGGGGAAGAGAGGAGAGGGAGGGAGGAAGGGCCAGGGTGGGGCGGGTGTATGGAACGGGCTGCCAGAGGAAGTGGTTGAAGCAGAAACACTGGGACAGATACATGGATAGGATGGGTTTTGAGGTAAGAGGTGATAGATAGAGTCAGATAGGAGGAAAAATAGCTGAGAAGCTGTGACAGCACTGATGTGCCACAGCTTAAAACAAAGAATACAGTTACTCATTTCATTCAGCGCCCCACGAAGTTGACTTGCTTTATTATTCCCTAGACACAACGTTGCATTCTTTAACTCCCCGAACACCACCCAGCTAAACCCCTCTGACCCTCTCACTGGCTCACTGCCACACGGGTGATCCTGACACTTATTCTCCTCCTCCTGACAATGACAGCTGCCCCCCCCCTTCCCCCCACCCCCCACCAGCCTCCGAGCCATGCAAGGAGGCAGTTGATTGGAAGTGCCCCGCTGCGCAACAGACTGTAGGGCTGACAGTTCGGCCCCAACTTTGTATGGTAGCACAAGGCAGGCCATGCACGGTCCAACTGGCATGGGTGCGACTGGTCCTCTGACGCAGAACATGGACCGTTGATATACGCCGGCTTCAACCTGTCGTTGGCAACAGTGTCTGCTTTTCCATTCCTGTCGATCACAAAAGTCTTCGAGTGGTTTCATCAGGCCTGAAAAGAGCGGGAGTGGTTTGCCAAAGGAACACATGAGTTGGTAAGATTAATGCAGTGCCACATATTTGTTCTGCCACTGAACTTCCAAGATCTGTCTTAACAGCAGTGCACACTTCAAGGAGAACCATGGGCAAACGGTCGCTCTATGTAGATGCACCATTACCTGCTGTCAATGCTACCTTCAACTTTCAACAGAAACGCTCAACGAGGCCGTTGGCCTGTGGATGGTAGTGTGAATACTGGTAGTGCCCAGAAGGTAGCTGTAGCAAATCAGTCCCGTTTGGGGGAGAGGGTTGCTCTCTGAAAGGAGAGGGAAAGGAAGTAGACAGAGGGACAAGGAAAGAGAGGAGGAGAGGGGAGGTTAACAAAATTCAGAGAAGTGAGTTTCTCCGGCACATTTGCGTATTGAACTCGATTCCAGCATCTGCAGACTTGTTGAACTCAAAGGAGTTGGTGGTTCCTTCACAGATCCACCAGGACCAGTGCTCCTCCTGGCAGACCACAGCAGAACTGCGAGGTGGCTGGAAGGGCGGTCGCTTGTTACTTCAGCTGGAGAATTGCGATCTTTATTTCCACAACCGGGAGAACCTGAAACAAGGGGGCGGGAAACAAAGGTACAGGATAACGGGGAAGTCACTAAAATTACTTTTACAGAGGGTAGAGAAATCTTTCCCCTTCCCCCACCAAGGGATGTGGAGGCTAAATCTTTAGAAATATTTAAAGCGGTTGACAAATCTTTGAAAGCATTGAGGAACTGGCACAGGCCACCCATGGTCATATTGAATGGTGGGGGCATTCGTGGACTCCCTCTGCTCCAATATTCCACATTCTCTGCTGACCCTGACGTGCAGTACTGAGGGAGTGCCACCCTGCCGCCATCTTTCAAATGATGCCGGTTACATCCAGAGAACCAACAGGGCTTTTTAGAATGTCAGGAAATATGACCAGTTGAGCCTGATCAGCAATTCAATAAGATTACTCCTGATCTGGCCTTGGACTCAGCTCCACCTACTCACCTGTTCCCCCATCCCCTTACTCTGCAGCCATCTTAAAACCTTGGTTGGACCCCAACTTGGAATATTGTGTTCATTTCTGTACGGGAAGGAGAGTCCAGAGGACCAGGTAATGCATGTAATACTACATTTAGTACGTAACATACATGAAATTCTTTAACTTTGTCTACTGTAAGGAAATCACACTTTGTCTAGTGCCCCCTCCCAGAGATGAGGCCCCAGTGAGGAACAAACTCAGACCCCTGGTTTACAAGACCAGTGGTCGAACCTCTGAGCTATCAGAGTCTCTGCATCTCAAGTAAGCTTCAGCCAAAGAATATTTTAAAAAAATTGTTAGATATACAGCTCAGTAACAGGCTCTTCCGGCTCACGGGCCCATACCACCCAAATACCCCCATTAACCTACAACCCCCAACCCCACCCCATACGTTTTGAAGGGTGGGAGGAAACCAAAGCAATTAGAGGAAACCCAGAGGGACACGGGAAGAACGTGCAAACAGACAGCGCCAGATTAGAACCCGTGTCGGTGCTGTAACAGCGTGGACTAACCCTGCAGCCCTATCAGGATGGAATGGTTAAACTGCCTTAACCTGCTCTGATAGGATGGAATGGTTAAACCGTGGGGAAATGCTGTTAAACTCTGGTTTATTCCCTAAGCTGCATAGTGTGGATCTGACAGGCTGGCCCGGAGATGCCATTGCTTTCGTAGAACAGGGAGGTGTGATTTTAACAGACTTCACCCCCCCCTCCCCTCGAAGGATATTTGTGTTTTTTTTAATGGCACTCCTGTCCATTCCTGTCGAGAGCTTCTGTTTCCAGATTTACCACAAATTAAATTCTGAACTTAAAAACTGTGTGTCTGGTTTAACCATTATAGCCCCAGCAACACAGGCCCAGAAACTGAGCCTTGCCTCATTGAGCTGTTGAAGTGGTGTCAGCCGATCGCCTCCCTCAGAAGTCGTTACTTGATGCATTATCGTTCCAAACTTTTTAGACACACAAACACACACAGTCATTATTGGTAGTCCTTCAGATCGAAGAAGACACCAAAGTAAATAAATAAATGGACCTGTGCGTGATGGAGTTTTAAGTGGAACAGCCATTGCACTGGGGCAATCCCACTCTCTCAGCAGTGGAGACCTTGATCCCGGAGACCTCTCTTGCTGTGTTAGTTGACCAGGATCTCTAAGTGTCTCTTGTCATGCTCTTAGCGCTCAACAGCACCTGCTCCACCAGCATTCTTGACCGTTGGACCATTAATCAGCCTCTTCCACTCAATCCGACAGGGCCAGACTTCACATACTGGGATAAGACAGATCCCCTACCTCACCGAGGGTCGGCTATTCTCACCAGGTTTAGCCCGTCTGCTGAGATGGTTTATTAGGGCGCGCTACAACTACTTGGAGCCACAGGTGAGAGCTGAGTGTCAGGTGGGGACCAAAGGTGGACGAGCTGCCTGAGCTTCCCACCCCACCAAGACATCCCATACATAGATATACAGCATGGTAATGGGTCATTCTGGCCCATGAGCCCACGTTGCCAAATTTAGACTCAATTAACCCCGGCACGTTTTGAACAGTGGGAGGAAACCAGAGACCCCAGGGAAAACCCACGCAGTCATGGAGAGAACATACAAACTCCTTGCAGGCAGCGTGGGATTCGAACCCTGGTCCCGATCGCTGGTGCTGTAAAGGCATTGCATTAACCGCTATGCCAACTGTTCTGCCCAACCCTGTGGCTCAACCCTGTGTCTTGGTACCTGTAAGAAACACAGGAAATACTGGAGGAACTCAGTAGGTCTTGCGGCATTCAAAGGGGGTTAAGATATATAACCGACATTTCGGCCCTGAGGCCTTCTTCAAGGAATAAGTAAAAAGCAGGCAGGCACCTCAATTAAAAGGCTGGGGAGAAGAGAAGGAAGGGGCAGGGGGAGGAGCGCAGTCCAATAGACAAAAGGTGTTAAAGGTACCTGTGCCAGGGTAATACAGTGTGGTCCTGCCACCTGTCAGTCTATCTCACCCACTTTCTCTGATTCTTTAAGTGCGTGTATCTCGGGGTGGCCCTATTCTCTCCCTGGTTATCCTTTAGTTTTCAATGGAGGTATAACATGCCTTGAGATTCTCCTCCATCCTGCTCACCCAGAACATTTTATGGCCCCTGTGGCCTTCCTAATGTCCGACTTGAGCTCTTTCCACCCATCTTTATGTTCCACCAGGGTCCTGTCTTATTGTAGCTCCCAAATACTGGCATCGGAGAGGGTTCAGAGAAGATTTACTAGAAGAATTCCTGGAATGAAGGGATTACCAAATGAGGAACGTTTGACAACTCTTGGTCTGTACTCCTTGGAGTCCAGAAGAATGAGGAGGACCTTTTCAAATGTTGAAAGGCCTGGACAGAGTAGATGTGGAAATGTTGTTTCCCACATTAGGGGAAGTCAATGACAAGAGGGCACAATGTCAGGATTGAAGGGCGCCCATTTAAAACAGATGTGGAGGGATTTCTTTCGCCAAAGAGTGGTGAACCCCTGGAATTTGCCACTGCAGGTGGCTGTGGAGGCCAGGTCATCATTTAAGGCTGGAACTGATAGCCATCTGAATGGATAGGGTCTCAAAAGTTACTGGGAGAAGCAGGAGAGTGGGGCTGCATGGTGTTCGTACATTCTCCCTGTGCCTGTGCGTGCTTCCTCTGAGTGCTCCAGTTTCCTCCCACCCTTCAAAACATTATGAGGGTTGTAGGTTAATTGGAATATTTGAATGACATGGGCTCATGGGTGAGAAGGGCCTGTTAACGTGCTGAATGTCTAAATTAAAAAAAAAACCTTGCAAATCCATAATGTGATCATGTGATAACGTGGGCCCAGGATCTGTATTCATTGGAGCTCTGGACCATGAGGGCGCATTCTCATTGAAACAAGATCCTGAGGGGATCCGAGAGTTTCCCACTGGTGGAAGTGTCTCGTACAAGGAAGCACCAAGCCAAATGGAGCAGGCAGTCATTTGAAACTGAAGTGCAAGAGAACTTCATGCAGGTTGGGGGGGTGGGGGGTGTGGTGATTCAAGTTCATCTGACCATAAATGTACAACCAGACAGAACAACGTTTCTCTGGACCATTTCTCCACCCCAAAGGCTTGTGGAGGTCGGATCATCCGAGACAGTTAAAGGAGGAGGTCGGTACTGTTTTCAAGGTTGGTGGAACTAGGACCCATGGGCACGGAAGAGACCAGAGACGTGTGGCGGAGCTGAGGGGCTCATTTCTGATGTTGCCAGCTTTCTTGTGGAAGGTGAGAGCGATGGCAGGTGGGGAGTGATTACCCTGCCCTCCAGAGAGACCCATGGCTACGATGGAAGAGTGCAGTAACCCATGGCGACACCTGAAAGACTAGCATGTCCCAATACAGGGAGGATCTTTATCAGCAGAAAGTCCGAGGATGGAGATGGAGAGTGACTCAAGAAAAGTGTAAAGTGGTTCATTTCAGTAGGTCAACGTTGAAGGCAGAGCGGATGAGCTGAGAGTTCTTGGGGTCCACTCAAAGCTGCTGCACAGGTTGACAGTGCCATATGGAGTGTTTGCCTTCATTGACCGTGGGATCGAGTTTGAGAGCTGTGTGGTACTGTTACAGGGTTATGCAGTGGGGAAATTCTAGGCCAGTGGTTCTTAACCTTTTTCTTCCCTCTCCCATCCCACTTTAAGTCATCTCTGTGCCATCGGGGCTCTGTGATCAGTAAGGGATTGCTTAAGGTGGGATGTGAGTGGGAAGTGAAGGTTGAGAATCACTGCTCAAGGGATTTTTTAGAGCAGGTTATTAAGTTGGCACAATATTGTGGGCTGAAGGGCCTGTCCTGGGCTAAAGATGTATCTGATCAAAGTTTCAAGCAGAAACGAGCTTTGGCAGAAAACAGATGCTGCAGAAGGTAGGGCTTTTCACATCTTCCTTTCTGCCCAGCCCCTGCACACCTTCCTGTCAGTGTAGCTCCTTGTGTGTCCGCGTGTTTTCCACAAAGGACCGAGAATGCTGTTTTGTCAGATTGGACATGTACAATAAACTAACCATGACTAGACATTTCCAACCGCTCCACCCCTCCTTCTCTGTAATCCCACCAGTACCTACACCTCTCACTATCTCCCTAACCACATCTGTCCCTCTGCACCCCTCCCTATTTCTGAAACCATTTTCAGCCCCCCACCTGTCCCTTTCTGTGACCTTTCTGGCCCTACACCCTTCCCTATCTCTGTAACCCACCTCCAGCCCCCACACATCTCCCTATCCCTGTAACTCCCTCCAAACCCACACCCCTCCCTATCTCTGTAATTCCCTCCAGTCCCCACACCCCTCCCTAACTCTGTAATCCCCTCCAGTCCCCCCACCCTCCCTATCTCTGTAACCCCTCCAGCTCCCACACCCCTCCCTATCTCTGCAATCCCCTCCAGTCCCCACACCCCTCCCTATCTCTGTAACCCCCTCCAGTCCCCACACTCCTCCCTATCTATGTAACCCCCTCCAGTGCCTACACCCCTCCCTATCTCTGTAACCCCCTCCAGTCCCCACACCCCTCCCTATCTCTATAGCCCCTCCAGCTCCCACACCCCTCACTATATCTATAATCCCCTCCAGTTCCCACCCTCCCTATCTCTATAACCCCTCCAGTTCCCACACATCTCCCTATCTCTGTAACTCCCTCCAAACCCACACCCTTCCCTATCTCTGTAATTCTCTCCAGTCCCCACACCCCTCCCTATCTCTGTAATCCCCTCCAGTCCCCCCACCCTCCCTATCTCTGTAACCCCTCCAGCTCCCACACCCCTCCCTATCTCTGCAATCCCCTCCAGTCCCCACACCCCTCCCTATCTCTGTAACCCCCTCCAGTCCCCACACCCCTCCCTATCTCTATATCCCCTCCAGCTCCCACACCCCTCACTATATCTATAATCCCCTCCAGTTCCCACCCTCCCTATCTCTATAAACCCTCCAGTTCCCACACCCTCCCTATCTCTGTAACCCCCTCCAGCTCCCACACCCCTCCCTATCTCTGTAACCCTCTCCAGCTCCCACACTCCCCTATCTCTGTAACCCCCTCCAGTCCCCACACCCCTCCCTATCTCTATAGCCCCTCCAGCTCCCACACCCCTCCCTATCTCTGTAACCCCTCCAGCTCCCACAATTACGCTGGTTTTTAACTTGGGGATCTGACCAACGTGGAGAACAAAGAAGTCGCTTTATTAGCGCCTGCAGCGCGACACCAGATAATGTGAGGCTCCGCTGCCTTCCCGGTCGGCGCGGAGTCTTTGAAGGAGCTCGCAGGCACACCGCACGAAAACATGCCCTTCGGCCCACCGAGTCCGTTCTGAACTCCACTTGATCCTGAAGCTCACTCCATTTTATCCCCTCCCCACAAACACTCCCTCCCCCCCTCCCCACCCGACCCATGAACCCACCCACCGTCGCGTCTCCGGGAGAGCACGCAAACTCCACACAGTCAGCACCGGAGGAAGTGTGGGGGGACTCCCGAGTGGGGAGGCCAGATGGACCCACTGCGCCATCTAACTTGCCAGACTGGGAAAGAAAGCAGCGCAAAACAGGCAAGAGTTGTGAAGCGCAAACGAGTCCAAGGGAAGTTTGGAAGGTGACCGAAGCGCCTCCTCCTCCCCCACCCCCCCAACCCCCCCCACCCCCCACCTTCTCTCTATATAATCTCTCCACAGTGGCTTCTGCCTGACTCCGAGACACTGCTGGAAGGGTGGAGGGAGTAGCTCTTCCCTGCCCAGCGCACGCCCACCCACCCACCGACCGCTGCCTGTGCCCCCCGCCACTTGCACAAGAGAGATGTTGAGGGAGCTTCGACGCGAGTCCTTCTGGAGGGCGGTGCTGGCGGAGTTCTTGGGTATGATCCTCTTCGTGTTCATCGGCACCGGCGCCACGACCAAGTGGACAGCGACCAACATCCCGGCCGACGTCGTGCAGATCGCCCTCACCTTCGGCTTGGGCATCGCCACCGTGGCGCAGGCGGTGGGGCACCTGAGCGGCGCCCACCTCAACCCGGCCGTCACACTGGGTCTCCTGGTCGGCTGTCAGCTGAGCGTGGTGCGGGCCCTGGCATACATCGCCGTGCAGGTCCTGGGCGCCGTGGTGGCCAGCAGTATCCTCCTGGGGGTCACCCCCAAAGCCAGGAACAGCACGCTGGGAGTTAACGCGGTAAGTACCGAGGAAATCGCTCCAAGCGGCGCCTTTTTTTGGAGATTCTCACCTCTCCTGTCCCGTTGCACGACGCTCCGAAATCAAGGCTCGTCAAGGTCGCAAAGGCAACTCGTCCCGCTCCCTGCATTCACCCCACAAACCCCTCCCTGTCCATCTCACTCTCAGTCTTGCACAGAAAGGCAACTCGTCCCGCTCCCTGCATTCACCCCACAAACCCCTCCCTGTCCATCTCACTCTCAGTCTTGCACAGAAAGGCAACTCGTCCCGCTCCCTGCATTCACCCCACAAACCCCTCCCTGTCCATCTCACTCTCAGTCTTGCACAGAAAGGCAATTCGTCCCGCTCCCTGCATTCACCCCACAAACCCCTCCCTGTCCATCTCACTCTCAGTCTTGCACAGAAAAGTCTGCAGGCGCCGGGGCTGAAGTCAACACCCGACGCTGGAGAAACTCAGCGGTTCAAACAGGTTCCAAGATCTGGAGCCCTTCATCAAGGAACCTCCAAGCCAAAACGTGGCTCATCTTTGCTACTGTTTGACCAGCCGGGTTCCTCCAGCATCGTCTTTTCACTTAGAATGATTGTCGCCCCTTAATGTGATGCCCAGGCAGGGGTGGGGGGTCTTTTTCCCCCTTCCCGACAGTAGCAAATACCAGAGGACACCTGTTTAAGGTGAGTGGAGGAAAGTTTTGGGGAGATGTCAGAGGTAAGTGTCATTTCAGAGAGTGGAATGCGTTGCCAGAGGTGCTGGTGGTGGACAGGGACATTCAAAAGACGGGTGCAAGAAAAATAGAGGGTTATGGGTGCGAGGGAGGGAAGGGTTAGTTCGATTGTTGTGGAGTAGGTCAGCACAACATTGTGGGCTTGGAGGGGTGCTGTTGTCACCGTCTCTCGGAGTTGGCTGCTCTTAATTACCCCCCCACCAGTCTGCGCGAACTGGGTTGGAACCCCGGTGCCTGTCTGTACGTTCTGCTCTTCAGACCTTTCGGGGAGGTTGTAGGTTAATGGGGTGAAAATTGGGCCGAAATGCCGCGCTGTGTGTCCAAAATTTAGAAATATAACTTGGGAATTGGTGTAAGCAGGAACCTGCTGGGCTGTTCTATGTTTATTCGTCTTAATAATCCCGGGTTACAGCATTCCTTTGATAACCCGAACGGTAACATAAAAACAGGACGCTGGAGAAAGCTCAGCAGGTCAAGCAGGGTCCTGTATGTGGCAAAGGTAAAGATGCAGAACCTTCCTTCATCAACATGCTTTGCTACACAAAGGGACCTGTTTGACCAGCTGAGTTTCTCCAGCGTCGTGTTTCGACTTCAACCAGGGGGTCTGCAGACTTTCCTGTTTTTACCCATGTCAGAGTAATTCGTTTTGATTTGAAGAAAGTCGGAGGGACTCAGCGGGCCAGGCAGCATCGGTGGAGAGAAACGGTGGACGGGCACCTTCTCCCACAGGTGTGATTGCAAGGCCGCTGTGGGGCAGGAGACGCCCTCTCAGAGCCACGAGGAGACCATATTCCTTCGCTCCTGGAAGTTGGCTCTCACCTCCGTGAGAGTCTGTCCATTGCATTCGCTTATCACCCATAAGGGGGGAGAGGCTGGATAAAGGGTCCCTCCAGTTTACCTATTGCGGTTGGTTGCAAAGGATCCAGTGTGTTTAAATTGAACACGAGTGGAACGGTTGAATGATCTGGTTACCATAAAACAGATTAAAGGAATGTTGACATATTAGATTGTGTCCATCGTCCACTTTGAGGTGTATGAGGTTGGGCAGGAAGTGGGAGATCAAACATCATATTGCAACCTCTCTCTTTCTGCCCCCCCCCTCTATTTCTTCCTCTCTCTCTCTCCCCCTATCTCTTTCTCCCTTCTCTTTTTCTCTTCCCCTCTCCTTCCCTTGCCCTCTCTCCCTCCCTCTTTTCCACCAACTCTCTCCCTCCTTCTTTTCCACCAACTCTCTCCCTCCCTCCGCCTCCTTTCCCTCTCTCCCTTCCCCTCTCTTTGTCTCCTCTCTGTGTCCCCTCCTGCTTTGACCCTGAACTTCTCTGCCCGACCAGCCGACTCGTCCCAGCAGATTTCTGTTATATTCACACTCCAGAACCTGCCCATCTTTGTTTTGGGCGAGTTTGTAGGAGGGTGGATCAGGGTCGACGGGCCGAGTGGCCTCCCCAGTGAAACGAGCACAGTGGGGGGTCCCAACTCGGGACTCCCTGCGGGCCAGAGGACTCCGCGACCCCCGCGCTACTGCGGGTCACTTGGCCCGATTTGCCCAACTCCCGCTGTCGGCTGTGAACGTGCGGAGGCTCCATCCCCGTCTCAGCGTGAAACCTGCTTAAAATGCCAGGTCAAGCCCTCCCCCTGAAGGAGCCCCAGCGCCTGGGGGCGGGTGGGGGGGGGGGGAGGAGAGAGAATCTGCGGACGTGCGCTGTTATTTAGACAGTGTTTGTTCGGGGAATTAGTTGATCGATGACCTGCCGCGGGCGCAATTTGGGACGTGCTCCTTCTCACCAGCTCCTCGCCGTCCCGCTGCGGCTGAGATCCCACCCTGTGCCTCCCAGGTTCTGCCTCCTCTGCATTGAACTTTCTGCCAAGCCCCCCCGCCCCTCCCCCTGGCAAACGCCGCACCAGCAACTCTTGAGTTCTCAGCCCTGGGTTCACCAAGCTCTCCCGTATTTTGATGCCAGGCATGAGGTTGACTTCCATTTGAAACGGGTCCATCCTCATCTATATTCTGTCCAGCTCTGCCCATGTCAGGCGTGTGTCCATTTGTGCATGTTTGTGTGTGAGGGTATGTTAGTGTGTGGGCATATGGTCTCTATGAGTTTAAATGTGTGTGTTTGGGTGTGTGTGTGTGTATATGTGTATGTATGGGTGTGTATGGGTAACCATGTGTGTGTGTATGGGTGTCTGTGCATGTCTGTGTATGGGTGTGTGGGTAAGCATGTGTATGTATGGGTGTGTGGGTAAGCATGTGTGTATGTATGGCTGTGTGTGTATATGGGTGTGTGAATAGTTTATGTAGCCTATTTAAGATTGGACAGAGAGCTAGTGAATTATTTATTGCTCTGTTCCCAACTGTGAGACCACCTGAGTGTAAGTCGAGATGTTTGGGATCTGCTTCCATTTGGACTGATCAGGGATAGTGGGTATGGTTTTGTGCCCGAGAAATCCTGCTAATTGATTTAATGGAGCTTTTTGATGAGCCAACCAAGAGGTGTCCACATCGACTTTAGCAAGGCCTTTGACCAAGGTCCCCCATTGCAGGCTGGCGCAGGAGGTAGATCGTGGCCAATTGGAGGCAAGATTAACTTGAACGTAGAGTGGAGGGTCGTTACCCACGCTGGAGGCCTGTGACCAGGGCTGGGTCCACTATTGTTTACCAACTACATCAGCCATTCTCACCCCTTTTTTTTCCAGCTTCCCCAGAACTCTGCTCAAAGTTTATGGGGCCCCTTCCCTATGAAAACGTCAAAATTTGGTTTTATCCGCACTTCTCTCCTATGTGAAGTGAAAAGAAAACAAGTTTGACTTAAATGTGCTGTGGTCCCTGTTGAGAATAGCTGATCTACATGAATCATGTGGGTAACATGCTCTTCAATAAGTTTATGGTGATTGGTGGACAGTGAGGAAGGTTATCTTTGATTACAAGAGGTACAATTTAATAAAGTGGTAAAATGCAGAAATGCTGGAGGAACACAGCAGGTCTCGTAGCGATGTATAATAGACATTTCGGGCCTGAGCCCTTCATCAAGGTACAAGGCATTTATCTCCCTCGACACCCACGACTGCAACTAAATACCGCTCCAATTCCATCTTCAAATTTGCCAACAACACCACAGTGGTGGCAAGGTGCCAAGATAACGAGCTCTCCCTTAACATCAACAAGATGTTAATCACTGACAATCGCTGAGTTTAGGAGAGGGGGCAGAGTCCACACCTCTGCCAAGATCAATGGCAAAAGTTGAAAGACAGATGGCTTTAGGTATTTTGGAATGAACATCTCCGATGACCTGACCTGGGACAAATATGTCGATGCCAGTCAAGACCCCTCTCTACTTTCTCAGAAGAATGAGGAGGTGTGGTGTGTCGCTCCCCCAGCTTTTGTCCCACAACAACTGCAGCAAGAGGAATGGCATCATTCAGCAAGAAAGCACGCAGAAAAGATTCACAAGAATGTTGCTGGGGACATGGGGAGGGGGGGGGGGGCGGAGGCGGGTCTTGAATCGCAAGGAGAGGCTGGGATTGTTCTAATTGGATGGGAGGAAGTTGAGAAGGGAAGCTTGTATTGATTTATAAAAATCACGAGGGGAAAAGATAAGGTGAACATTCACATTTCTCCCAGTGGAGAAGAGTCCAGAATTGGGGGGAAAGATTTAAATATAGAACATTACAGCACAGTACAGTCCCTTCGATGCCAACCCATATATACCTACTCAAACTTCCCCAACCCCAACTCACACCCATAACCCCCTATTTTTCATGCATCCATGTACCTGTCTTTGAAATGCTCCTATTGTACCAGCCTCCAACACCACCCTCGGCAATGCATTTCAGGGTCCCACCACTCTCTGTGTATAACATTTTTTTTCAACCCTGACGTCTCGCCTGAACTTTCCCCCTCTTCACCTTGTACAAATGCCCTCTGGTATTTGCTACTGTCACCCTGGGGAAAAAGGTACTGGCTGCCCGCCCTATCAGTGCCTCTCATCGACTTCCATCAAGCCACCTCTCAACCTTAGGAGGGAAACGCCCCAGCTCTGTTAACCCTGCCTCATAAGACACGTTCTCCACTCCAGGCAACATCCTGGTGAATCTCCTGTGCACCCTCTCCAAGGAATCTGAGAGGCACCTTCTTCATAGAGGGTGGAACGAGCTGCCAGAGGAAGTGGTAGCGGTGCGGACAACCATAACAATCGGAAGGCATTCAGGCGGGTTTGTGGATGTGAAAGGTTGAGAGGAATATTCAATGAATGCAAGTGAAGGGCGTTGCCAGGTCTCGGAGGGTGGGGGGGGTGGGGGAAGAACCTGAGCTTCAGGGAGAGGAGGGGCAGGCTGGGGCTTCATTCCTTGGAGCACAGGAAGGATGATCTCACAGAGGTGCACAAAATCATGAATCGGGGGGGGGGGGGATCCTTCACCCAGAGAGTGGTGGGGGTATGGAACGATCTGCCTGCTGAAATGATGAATGCAGGCTCAATTTTGACATTTAAGAGATATTTGGATAATATGTGGATGGGAGGGGTATTATCTGGGTGCAGGTCAGTGGGACTAGTGTGGCATGGACTAGATGGGCTGAAGGGACTATTTCTGTGCTGTAGTGTTCTATGGTAACAGGGCAAAATATTGTCCAACCACACTGCTGGGACACCAAGGGTTAACACTTAGGTTGTGCAATGCAAAGACCATCGGCAGGATATAAAATCGCGTTTGGTTGCCAAGATTTCGGTGTTAACAAAATAAATTAATCACATGGATCATTCAAGGGATTTATAGGTACAATGTAAGGGCATGTACAATAACGTTCAACTGGCTCCCAAACACATCAGAGCCCTGAGGTTATTTTGAAGTTGACTCTCTGTTTTGACGGAGGAATCAGTATGTGCGTGGCAAGCTCCCACAAAGAGTGGGATCAGGATGGCCAGAGAAAATGCTTCCATGTAGGAATGCCATATGAGGGTGGGCCAGGCCGCCCAGATGATCTCCTGTTTTGTGCTGGGATGCATCAGAGGACAAGCCCTTCGGCCCAACTAGCCCATGCTCAACAAATTGGCCTTCTGAGTTCATCCCATTTGCCTGCATTTGTCCCAATATCCTCCTCAAAGGCTTCCTTGCAATCCTTACATTCCTCGAAAACCTCGTTTGTTCCTTGCTGCCTATACCTGCTACACACCGTTGCCTTCTCATTAACCAGAGCCTCAGTACTCTCAAAGTTCCCTTGTCATGCCTTTAATTCTGACAGGAACATACATTCTCTGTAACCTCAAAATGTCGCCTTTGTAGGCACCCCCCTTGCATCAGGGATAGCGTTTCCTCCCACTGTTAGAAATGTACTGGGGTTGTAGGTTAAATGGGTGTAAATTGGACGGCACAGACTTGTGGGCTGAAAGGGCCTGTTAATGTGCTGCCTGTCTACATTTAAATTTTAAATATTTATCAACCCCACTTTGCCAGAAAACGACCTGTCCCAATCCACACTTGTCAGATTCCTTCAAAATTGGCCTTTTGGATCTCAGTCTGAAGACCAGACCTATCATTTCCCATGAACTTGGGCAGCACGGTTAGCGTAGTGGTCAGCTGTTATGGCACCCGCCAGGCGGGTTCGAATCCAACACTGTCTAAGGAGCTTGTACGTTCTCCGTGAATTTTCACTGGGTGCTCCGGTTTCCTCCCACCCTTCAAAATGTACCAGGGGTTGGAATTTCACTGGTGTATTTGGGTGGCATAGACTCATGGGCCATGTCTCAATTAAAAATGTTAATTGGAAAAGTTAGAAGCAGGGAAGTGCTTTCCACTAGTAGGTGAGCCTAGAACTCGAGGACATGGCTTCAAGATGTGGGAGAATAGATTTAAGACCGAGCTGAGGAGGAACTGCTTCTTCCAGAGCATAATGCATGTGCCCAAGGAAGCAGTAGAGGCTGCCTCATTAAATGGAGTTGGGGAAGTGTTGCGGGGTTTGAGTGGAGCTGAGTCCAAGGCCAGATCAGCCATGATCTTGTTGTGGCCGACTCCTGCTGGTTTCTTATGGTTTCTGTGCTGTCATGGTTATATTGTTTGAACATAGAGCATCACAGCCCACAACGTTGTTCTGACCTATGAAAACCTACTGAAACACGAAACTCTGCAGACGCTGTGATTGTAGTGAAAACACAGAAATGCTGGAGGAACTTGGCCGGTCACTCAGCGTCCCTAGGACGCCCTTAATTGGGGTATGAGCAAAAAGCAGCGTCTGAATTAAAAGGCTGGGGGGAAGGAAGGAAAGGGCAGGGGGAGGAGCGCAGACCAACAGAGAAAAGGTGTTAATTGATCATGGACCTGAGAGAGGAAATGTGAGAATTGATTGGGGGAGGGGGTTGGTTCTGTGAGGGCAGAGTTGGGGGGTGTGGGTGGGAGGGAGGGAAAGAGAGAGACAGAGCTAGGGAAGAGGAGATGAGGGGATAGATGGGCCGGGGTCACGGAAACAGGTATCAGAGTGGGGAGGGTGAAAAGAGACTCAGTCCTGTAGGCTGCCAGGGCCAGGGTGAGAGTTTGCGACAGAGACTCGGGAACTTACTCCACAACGATCTAATTTTTCCCTACTTCATGCCAAGATGCTGAAGATTGGGAAGTTCTTGTGTTCATCCATCATTAAGAAACAGGAGGCAGGAGGCGGCCGTCTGGCCCGTCAAGCCTGCTCTGCCATTCAATGAGACCATGGCTGATTTCTGATGACAGGCTCATCCCCACCTATCCTGCCTTCTCCCTATATCCATGAACTCTTTGGACTCTGTTTCCCTGGTTTCAGGGAATACCAACAAGTGCATATACTCCGTCCCCGTGTTCCAGGATTGGTTTTACACCCAACCACCAGCTGGCTCATACTAGTGTTCCTACTGTGGTTGACCCACGGGCCCAGTCCGGAGTATATAATTATGATAGGTTAAAAATGTCCAGAGACCAAAGGGTTAAGAAAACATCCTCTATCCCCACCACAATGCCCTCTTCTCACTGCTACCATCAGTGAGGAGGTAGCAGACGAATATCCAGTAGCACAAGGACAGCTTCTTCCCCTCTCACAGGAACTAATCATGTGAATCTATGTTGCACTCCCTCAATACTCAGAATACCCTTCCTCAAATTAGCAGACCAGAACTGGACACAAAATCAGATTTCTGAATAGACAATGAATCCCAGACACTATCCCTTTGTAAATGTCCCTACTTTGTAAAAACAATCGCTGATTAGGTCTTGTCTCACCAGCAGGGCAGACGCACCAGAGGGGATTACCACAGCAATAAAAGGGAGTGCTGGGGAGGGTAGGTTTAGAGCATTCAACATTATCTCCAGATCCTCATAGGATTGGTTCAAACCCTCTGCATCGTCCATTAATTGGTACTGCCCCAAGTTGGGAAACATTTGGAAGAAGCTCTCAAAGGGGCAGGGTGCAGAAGGTTCCGTAGGCCTCGTCTTCATTGTCCGTTCACCAAGACAGGCTTGCTGGCACCAGCACTGAAGGTCACTGCTACGTCCGCATCTGCAGCAGGGAGAGAGCGGACTGGCACTCCAGTCGACCCGCGCCTGCGACATCTTCCTGTAGATTGGGAGAAGTCGTCGGCAAAGAGCACAGAGGGGGCTTGTGGGGAGCAACATCAGGGACACCGTGAAAGCCTATGGGATGCTGGAGGGTTGAGTTCAAGAAGAGAGTCATGAGGTTATATTGCAGCTCTACAAATCTCCGGTGAGACCATACTTAGAATATTATGTTCAGTTCTGGTCACCTCATTACAGGAAAGATGTGGAATGTATGCAGAGGAGATCTACCAGGATGTTGCCTGGATTGGAAAATGTCAATAGACAATAGGTGCTGGAATAGGCCATTTGGCCCATTGAGCCAGCACTGCCATTCATTTCGATCATGGCTGATCTTCCACATCAGTATCCTGTACCGGCCTTCTCCCCATAGCCCTTAATTCCACTTTCCACAAGAACCTAATCCAACTCCCTCTTGCACTTATCCAGAGAACCTGCCTCTACCACTCTCTGTGGCAAAGCATTCCACAGACCAACAACTCTCTGGGTAAATTTTTTTTTCTCATCTCTTTCCTAAAGGGCCTTCCCTGTATTCTTAAACTATGGCTTTATAGCCCTAGTCTCCCCCAACATCAGGAACATGTAATCAGTTTCTATTGTGTCCAATCCCTTAGTTATCTTATATACCTCAATCATATCTCCCTTCATCCTTCTAAATTCCAACGTATACAACCCCAATTTATCCAACCTTTAGGCATACGTCAATCCCACCATCCCAGGAACTAACCATGTAAATCTATGTTGCACTCCCTCAATAGTGAGAATGCCCTTCCTCAAATTAGGAGACCAGAACTGGACACAATACTCCAGGTGTGGTCTCACCAGGGCCCTGTACAACTGTAGAAGGACATCTTTTCTCCTATACTCTATTCCCCTTTTTATGAAGGATAACATGCCTTCTTCCCAGCTTGTCGAACCTGCATGCTAGCTTTTAGTGACTGATGTACAAGTACACCTAGATCACATGGCACTTCCCCACTCCCTAACTTAATTGCATTTAAATAATAATCTGCTTTCCTGTTCCTGCCACCAAAGTGGATAACCTCACATTTATCCACATCAAACTGCATCTTCCATGAATCTGCCCACTCACCCAACCTGTCCAAGTCCCCTTTCATCTTCCTGACATCCTCCCCACACTTAACATCTGCAAATTTGCTTATGTTATTTATAATCCCTTTAACTAAATAATTAATATATATGATAAACAACTGAGGACCCAGCACCGAGCCTTGCGGGACCCCACTTGTCACATCCTGCCATCCCGAAAGTGACCCGTTAATCCCAACTCGTGTTTCCTGTCTGTCAACCAATTTTCTACCCTTGTCAGTACCCTACCCCCAATACCATACACTCTGATTTTGCCTACTATTCTCCGATGTGGGGCCTTATCAAAAGCCTTCTGAAAGCTCAAGTACATCACATCCACTGGCTCTCCCATGTCCACCCTCCTCGTCACATCCTCAAAAAATTTCAAAAGATTTGTCAAGCATTATTTTAGCCCATACCCCTCTAAACCCAATGTATCCATCCAAATGTTTCTTATCCATTGCAGTAGTACCTGTTTCAACCACCTCCTCCGGCCGCCTGTTCCACACACCCACCACCCTCTGTGTTATTCCTCAGTTCCTGTTAAACCTCTCCCCTCCCCACCTCAAACCTACATCCTCTGGTTACTGATACCTACTGATACCCCAACTTTGGTCAAAAGATCATTCACCCGATCTGCTCTCCTTATCTTGCATCCCATGGACCAGAGCAGAAGTCTGGACAATTAAACAGGGGAGGAGGAACTATGAGCATTTTGATGCCCAACAATGGTCCTAAGAGCTAGAAGTCACTTTGTCTGAGATTCCTGTGTTCATGTCTCTGAAATGAATCCCAGCACAGTACGGCCCTTCAGCCCGCAACACAGCGCCGACCTACTGTATGTAAACCTACTCTACGACAACCTAACCATACCCTGCCTCACACCCTAATCCCCAATTTTTCTTACAGCCAAGTGACTTGATCATCCCTATTGTGCCAGCCTCCTCCACCATCCCTGGCAAGGCATTCCAGGCACCCACCACTCTCTGTGCAAAAAAAAAACTTACCCCTGAAGTCCGCCTGAAACTTTCCTCCACTCACCTTAACACACATGATCTCTGGTATTTGCTACTGTCACTCTGGGAAGATACTGCCTGCCTTGCATAATCTTGTACCGTACTTAACGCCATGGTTTGTGTAGCGGTTAGCGCCATGCCTAAATAGCACCAGCGATCGGAATTGGGGTTGGAATCTCGCGCTGTCTGCGAGGAGTGTGTACGTTCTTCCCGAGTCTGCGTGGGTCCCCCCCCCCCCCCCCCCGGGGCTCCAGTTTCCTCCCACCATTCGAAACGTACAGGAGGTGTAGGTTAATCGGGTGTAAATTGGGCGAAATGGCCTGTTACCAAGTTTAGGTCTAAATTTATAAATTTAAATAACCTTAACAGGGTACATTCAGTATAAGTAAACAAACAATGCTGGAGAAACTCAGCAGGTCAAAGATAAAAGGTACATAGCCGACGGTTCTATGTCCAATGTTCTAATCTAGAGTTCTGACAGCAAAAGATAGCAGAAGTAATTTATGATTTGCGATGGATGGTTAGAATCACCTGGCTATAAACTCCTCTACTCTATCAGTGAACCTTGTGCACTGCACCCTAGCAGTGAATTACTTTATGCATTTTCAATTGACCTTGGATGACAAGAGACATTGTAAGTTTTATCAGAGGAAAGAAAAATTATCAGGTGAAATTGGAAGCTGAAGGCTTTTGAGGAACCGGGAAAAAGCAGAGCTAAGCGGACCGCGAGTTATCACTGTAAAAACGCAATGCTGGTGAACCTCGTATACTTTCTACCGGCTCTCCATCCCATAGGATGATGAGGCTCCTTTCAGTCAGCTTGTGGGGTCTAATAAGAGGTTACCCCGCCCCCTAGAAAGGAACAGCATGTGCGTGAATGGATTTAGTAGGCCCA
The DNA here is from genome assembly GCF_036971445.1 of Narcine bancroftii. Classification (NCBI taxonomy): domain Eukaryota; kingdom Metazoa; phylum Chordata; class Chondrichthyes; order Torpediniformes; family Narcinidae; genus Narcine; species Narcine bancroftii. The sequence goes on along the minus strand of NC_091469.1, from coordinate 484,135,476 downwards.
GACCCACCCTCTCGACATCCCCTCCCGGATCTAGCGGCATGGTGAGGTCCAAGATGGCTGGGGGAAATTCTGTTACCTTGAACAGCCAGACCAAGCTTCGACGGGAGTGGGTCCAGGAGGTCTAATCATGCTTTCGACTTGTGTTGAAAACCAATTTCAACTCTATCTCTGGAATTTTAACAGCAGGTTAAAGTACTCGGAACTCTTGGCCATGTGACCCTTTGCACGCTCTTGTCAGCTCAGCAGAAAGGGAACCTGGTGACTGAAATTCTGAGAGGCATAGAATCTTTTCGACCTCTCATCCTTCTTTGCTCCAAGAAGTCTCAGCTCTGCTAACCTTGGTTCATTATTTTGCAATCCAGGCAACATCCTGGTAAATCTCTGTACCCTCTCCATAGCTTCCACATCCTTCCGACGATGAGGTGACCAGAACTGACAACAAGTGTGGTCTTATCAGAGATCTGTAGAGTTGTAACATGACCTCTCAACTCTTGATCCCTATCGCCCGATTAATGAAGCCCAGAGTCCCATAGGCCTTCTTAGCTATCCTATCACCTGCAAGATCACCTTGAGAGATGAGCTAATAAGTGGCAAGTAACATTTCTGCCATAAATGGGATATACCCTGATCATTTCCAACAAGAAAAATCCATTGAATTGAACTGCTGTCACATGAGACACTGCACATACCTGGAATCTGGAGCAACAAGTTTGGGTCTGGTTTGGGAATTCAACTGCCCAGAAAAGCAGAAGGCTATGGAAGGTAGCAAGCATAGCCAATTCCATCACCGGGTCCGACCTCCCATCCACTGTAGAGATCTGTGTGAGGCGCTGCCTCAAGAAGGTAGCAGACGCCATAAGAAGTCACAACTTCTTCTCACTGATTCCTTTGGGCAGACGGCGGGGCGGGACGGGTCGGTTTGCTGCCTATTGTCAAGGCACGTGATTGGTGAGGCGACGTCCCATCTGTTTTCGCAGCTGGCAGAGGGCGTGACCCAGGGACAGGGACTGGGCATTGAGATTATCGTCACCTTCCAGCTGGTCCTCTGTGTCTTAGCGACGACGGACAAAGGGCGATCGGACCTCTCGGGATCTGCTCCACTGGCGATTGGGCTCTCTGTCGCCTTCGCCCATCTCATGGCGGTGAGTAGGACCTGACCAAAGCACCTGGACAGAACTGATCATTGTCAAGTGTACTGGGATGGAGTGAAAAACGTCCTTCTGTCCTTCTGCCTCTTGTAACATCCGTCTGTCTCCTCTCTCTTATCTATGTATAGTATCTGTCTATCTATGTATCTGTTCTCTATCTATGTCTTTATGTATCTATTCTGTCACGTCTGTCTATCTCTCTATCCATCCATCTATCTGCCTATGTGTCTATTTATCTGTTCTCTATATTGTGACCCTTCTCCATTAACAATGGCGTGAAGCAAGGCTGTGTTCTCGCACCAACCCTCTTTTCAATCTTCTTCAGCATGATGCTGAACCAAGCCATGAAAGACCCCAACAATGAAGACGCTGTTTACATCCGGTACCGCACGGATGGCAGTCTCTTCAATCTGAGGCGCCTGCAAGCTCACACCAAGACACAAGAGAAACTTGTCCGTGAACTACTCTTTGCAGATGATGCCGCTTTAGTTGCCCATTCAGAGCCAGCTCTTCAGCGCTTGACGTCCTGCTTTGCGGAAACTGCCAAAATGTTTGGCCTGGAAGTCAGCCTGAAGAAAACTGAGGTCCTCCATCAGCCAGCTCCCCACCATGACTACCAGCCCCCCCACATCTCCATCGGGCACACAAAACTCAAAACGGTCAACCAGTTTACCTATCTCGGCTGCACCATTTCATCAGATGCAAGGATCGACAATGAGATAGACAACAGACTCGCCAAGGCAAATAGCGCCTTTGGAAGACTACACAAAAGAGTCTGGAAAAACAACCAACTGAAAAACCTCACAAAGATAAGCGTATACAGAGCCGTTGTCATACCCACACTCCTGTTCGGCTCCGAATCATGGGTCCTCTACCGGCACCACCTACGGCTCCTAGAACGCTTCCACCAGCGTTGTCTCCGCTCCATCCTCAACATCCATTGGAGCGCTCACACCCCTAACGTCGAGGTACTCGAGATGGCAGAGGTCGACAGCATCGAGTCCACGCTGCTGAAGATCCAGCTGCGCTGGATGGGTCACGTCTCCAGAATGGAGGACCATCGCCTTCCCAAGATCGTATTATATGGCGAGCTCTCCACTGGCCACCGTGACAGAGGTGCACCAAAGAAAAGGTACAAGGACTGCCTAAAGAAATCTCTTGGTGCCTGCCACATTGACCACCGCCAATGGGCTGATAACGCCTCAAACCGTGCATCTTGGCGCCTCACAGTTTGGCGGGCAGCAGCCTCCTTTGAAGAAGACCGCAGAGCCCACCTCACTGACAAAAGGCAAAGGAGGAAAAACCCAACACCCAACCCCAACCAACCAATTTTCCCTTGCAACCGCTGCAATCGTGTCTGCCTGTCCCGCATCGGACTGGTCAGCCACAAACGAGCCTGCAGCTGACGTGGACTTTTTACCCCCTCCATAAATCTTCGTCCGCGAAGCCAAGCCAAAGAAAGAAAAAAGAGATATTGTGACCTATCTGTCTGTCTATCTATCTATCCATCTGTCTATCTATTTTATCTATCTATCTGTATGTCTTTGTATATCTACCTACAGTATCTGCCTGTCTATATCTTTCTATTTATCTATCGATCTATCTATCTATCTATGTCTTTATGTGTCTCTATACTGTCACCTATCTGCCTGTCTCTCTGTCTTTGTCTGTACCAAACATCTATTATCTATCATCTATCTATCCATCTATCTATCAATTTATCTATCTATCCTTATTTATTACCTCTTTCCACGTTGAGGCGATATAATTGATAATATTGTCATTGCTGTACCTTTCACACCTGTTTGGTTGCAGCAGACAAGATGTTGTGTTCAGGTATGTGATAATTAACTCATTTTCATTCTCCAGGCAAGCTATTCTTTCCTTAGTTGCAACAGGTAGTGCAAAATGACACCAAAGTGCAGAGTATCATGTTACTGAGAAAAAGAGGGTTGGTCAACCAAGAGAAGGTTGGGGTAAACGGGCATTTCTCCTGTTGGCATCAGTGGTAAGCAGAGTGCGGCAGGGGTCGGTGCTGGGCCCACAACTGTTTACTTGGTGCATAAATAATTTGGAGGAGGGTACCAAGGGTAGGGTATCTAGGTTTGCTGATGTTACCAAAAGATGTTACCATCGGGAGTCTGCAGTGAGTGGGCAAGGGACAACGTTGCCAGCTATAAGGTCATTCACTATGTCGGGGAAAACAGTAGATCAGATGACTGTTTAGATGGGGAAAGGTTGCAAGATGCTGAAGCACCTGCGAGAGGTCTGCATGAATCGCAAAAGGTTGGTTTGCAGGTAGGTTGACCCCAGAGATGAGAGGGGGGTTAGCCTACGAGGAGGGATTGTTGCCTGGGTCTGTGCTCCCTGGGTTTTGGAAGGATGAGAGGGGACATCAGAAAATAAGGGCGGCATGGTTGACGTAGCAGTTAGCGCAATGCCTTTACGGCGCCAGCGATCGGGACTGGGGTTTGAATCCCATGCTGTCTGTAAGGGGTTTGTACGTGTCTGTGTGGGATTACCTGGGGGCTCTGGTTTTTTTTTCCACTGTTTGAAACGCACTGGGGATTGTAGGTAAATTGGGCAGCGCGGACTCACGGGCTGAAATGGCCTGTTAAAAAAATTAATATTTAAAAGTTGTGAATTTGCGGAATACCCTGCCCAAGGAAGCAGTAGAGGCTTCCTCAAATTAAGGGGTACGGGGAACAGGTGGGTAGATGAGCCAGATCAGCCATGATCTTATTGCAGGATGTTCAAAGAAAATACTCCATCAGCCCCTTTAACAGGCCGTTTAAAGCTTGTCAGCAGTAATACTGGCTGGTAGGAACCAGGGGAGCAGCACTGCGTCTCCGCTCCCTGCTCTCCTGGGTCCACACCGCCATTGTATATTTTGTTTTTGCCTTTGTTGAAAGGAAGCAGGTAGTAGGCTGAGCAGGTTTTCTGCTTTTGGGCATCACTATCTAATGTTATCTGTGCTAAGGTACAGTAAGAAAGTTTGTTTTGCAAGCAGTCCAGCTGTCAGTCCAGCGCATGGTACAGCAGTCAAAAACACTGTCCAAAGTTACGGAGAAAGTTCAGTTCGACCAACCCAACATTATTTTACGATTGTGAAGCAGATTCAGGAGTCAGTGGCGCATATTTTCTGGAGCTGTGTAAAATTGAAACCATCCCCTCCCTCCACAGATCAACTTCACCGGATGTGGGATGAACCCCGCGCGATCCTTCGGTCCAGCCGCGGTCACGGGCAACTTCAAGAACCACTGGGTGAGTTGGTATAGAGGAAAACAAGGATCTGTTGGGGCTTGGCTGTCACCAGTTTGCAGCGAGGGGTGGAGGGGTGTGGAGGCTGGATGGAGGTTAAAAAGATAGGGAGGGGTGTGGGGACAGAAGAGTATTATAGAGATAGGGAGGGCTGGAGGGAGATAGAGGGGTGCGGAGGACTGGAGGGTGTTATAGAGATAGGGAAGGATGTGGGTCTGGAGGGGGGGTCACAGAGATAGGGAGGGGTTTGGAGGCTGGAGGAGGTTATAGAGATAGGGAAGGGTGTGGGGTCTGGAGGGGGTTACAGAGATAGGAAAGGGTTTGGAGGCTGGAGGGGATTATAGAGATAGGGAGGGATGTAGGGGATGGAGGGGTTACAGAAATAGGGAGATAATTTGGAGGCTGGAGGGGATTATAGAGATAGGGAGGGGTGTAGGGGCGGAGTGGGTTACAGAGATAGGAAGGGGTTTGGAGGCTGGAGGGTGCTATAGAGATAGGGAGGGGAGTAGGGGATGGAGGGGGTTACAGAGATAGGGAGGAGTGTGAGGACTGGAGGGGATTACAGAGATAGGGAGGGGTGTAGGGGATGGAGGGGGTTACAGAGATAGGAAGGGGTTTGGAGGCTGGAGGGTGCTATAGAGATAGGGAGGGTTTGGGGGGGTTACAGAGATAAGGAGGGGTTTGGAGGATGGAGGGGGTTACAGAGATAGGGAGGGGTGTAGGGGCTGGAGCGGGTTACAGAGATAGGGTTTTTGGAGGCTGGAGGGGGTTACAGAAATAGGGAGGGTTACAGAGATAAATAAGGAGGGTTGTCGTCTGCCACCCAATGCCCTGTTCTCCTGTCCTCACCACTCCCCTTCTCTCCTCCCACACCTCTCTCCCCCAACTCCTGTGGCCCCCTCTCTCCCCTTGTTCATGTACTTCTCCCACAGCCCCCCTCTCCGCCTGGCCCCTTTCTCTCCTGGTCTTATTACCCCCCCTCTCCCCACTGCAGGTTATAATGCTGCCTTGTTCCCCTTGTCTACTGGGTGGGCCCTCTCTCTCTGCCCTCCCACAGTCCCCTTTCTCCCCTTAGCCCCTCTGTCCTTCCTTACTCTCTCCTGACCCCCTCTCTCCCTCTCCTGTCCCCTCTCACCTGGCCTCCTGCTTCTCCCCTCCTCCCTCTCCCCCAGCCTCCCTATTGCCCTGGCCCCTGGTCCCCACCTGTACCCCCCCCCCCTTTTATCCCTGGCTCCCTCTCCTTGCCAACCCCAAGGAACTTTCCCACTTTTTTTGGTAACATCAGCAAACCTAGATACCCTACCCTTGGTACCCTCCTCCAAATTATTTATGCACCAAGTAAACAGTCGTGGGCCCAGCACCGACCCCTGCCGCACTCTGCTTACCACTGATGCCAAGAGGAGAAATGCCCGTTTACCCCAACCTTCTCTTGGTTGACCTGTCCCCTCTTACTCCCCCATTCCCCTTCTCCAGTCCTCCCCTGTCCCCCATCTCTCTTGCTCCCTCTGGCCCTTCCTATTCCTTCTATTTCCCCCTTACTCTCCCCTCTCCCCTGGCCCCCACTCTCTCTGCGGGTAGTAACTTTCCCTTGTTCCCCAGCTCTACTGGGTGGGTCCGATGATCGGAGGCATTGCCGCTGCCCTGTTCTACGACTTCATGCTGACCACACGGTTCCGGGACCTGTCCAAGAGGCTCCACATGCTGTCTAGTGGCCCGGACGAGGAGTACAACGTGGGCACTCAACCGGGCAACCCCAGGATGGAGTTGAAGCCCAACTGAAGGGGTGGTGCTGTGTGACGGAAGGGGACAGTGTGCGTTGGTGGGGGGGGTCTGAGTGATGGAGGGTGTGGTGATGGGGTCAGAGGATTTGTGGATGGGTGTAATGACTGCATGGGGATTGTGTGGTTTGAGCTGTCAGTGCAGTATTCACCAGGCTATCCTTAGAATGTCCTCACTCTCTGTCCCATCCAGGGAAGGACCCCTCTCTGTCCCAACCAGGGAAGGTCCTCACTCTCTGTCCCATCCAGGGAAGGTCCCCACTCTCTGTCTCATCCTGAAAAGGACCCCACTCTGTCCCAACCAGGGAAGATCTTCACTCTTTGTCCCATCCAGGGAAGGTCTCCACTCTCTCTCATCCAGAAAAGGACACCACTCTGTCCCAACCAGGGAAGGTCCCTACTCTCTGACCCCTCCAGGAAGGTCCCCACTCTCTGTCTCATCCAGAGAAGGCCCCTACTCTCTGACCCATCCAAGGAAGGCCCTCACTCTCTGACCCCTCCAGGGAAGGTTCCCAATCTCTGTCTCATTCCAGGGAAGGTCTCTATTCTCTGTTCCATCTAGGAAATGTTCCATACTCTCTGTCCTGTCCCAGAGAAGGTCCCCATTCCCTAACCTGTTCCAGGAAAAGTTCCCTCTCCCTGTCCCATTCTCATGAGGGATTCCTCCACCCCTGCCTCCGGTCCCTTGTGTACCACCAACAAAGAGCATTCCCAGTAGCTGGAATGGGCTTCTCCACCCACAGCACCCAGATCCATCTGAAGGTATTCCAGACCTTTGCAGTTTGGCTGCCAAAGACATGGCCTCAGGTGTGTTCAGCTTGCTGGAAAAGGGGGGTGGGGTATGAACAGCAAGATCCCTCAAAACAGCAAGTTCTCTGGGTATGAACAGCAAGATCCCTCAAAACAGCAAGTTCTCTGTGTGGGCTTCCTCCAGACCTCCCAAAGATGTGGGGGCCAGTTGGCACATTAATGCCATAGATTGCCCCTTGTGTGTGGTAGAAACTGGGGTAAGGGGGATGGTGTTGATGGAAAGTGCAGGGAGAATAAAATGAGTCAGGGTAGGATTAGTGTGAATGGTCAGCATGGATTAAATGGGCCAAAGGACTCATTTTTGCACTCTATCTCAACCGATGGTTAGCATTGATTAGATGGGCCAAAGGCCTATTTGGTGCTCTTACCATTGGCTAGCATGGATTAGATGGGCCAGAGGGTCTGTTTTGACACTCTTATCTTTGGCCATGAATACAATGTGTTGGATTGAGGCAAAGGGAATGTGCCCTTAGGCCAAGGTGGCATGACTCCTTACCTGAGCAACACCTTGGATGTGTTCTGCTGAGACCTTTCCCAACACTGGGATTTCATTGACTCTTCCTGAAGAGGTGATGGAAGCAGTTCCTCCCTCTATCTAGGAACACTTGACTTGGAAGGATTTTCAGGGGAAAGAATGGAGCAGGGAGCGTGGGACTTATTGGATAGCTTTTCTCAGACGCAATGTACAGAATGGGCTTGTCTCGAGATAAGGACTGAACGTGTTGGAAAAACTCAGCAGGTCAGCCAGCATCTGAGGAGAGGGATACAAAGCCAGCGTTTCAGGTCGACGATGCATCAGCAAGAAAAGAATGGTTAAAATTGTCCAATTAATATCACCTTGCGAGGTAAGATCTACAACATGAAATGTGAAGCGATCTTCTCTCTTCAGATGCTGCCTGATCTCCTGTGGTCCCCCACTTTCTGGTTTTATTTCAGTTTTTCCATCATCTGAGGAATTTTGGTTTGCTCTCCCGCTGTGCGATTTTAAGTCGAAAGCAATGTGAAGCAATCAGGTGGCAGTATTATACAAATAAGCGAATTCTGTGTTATTTTTGTCATCTCAGTACAAATGTCACTCCCACCCTCCCCCCCCCCAACCATGGAGGCTCTGGAGATGATTGACAGGGAGTGAGCGGGCATGGGGGGTGGGGTGGGGTTAGGGCACAGGATTGGTGGGTAGGGATGGGGAGGGAGTCAATGGGATGTCATCTGTTATGGAGTCACCACAGCATAGCAGATGCCTCTCCCTCATCTGTGCCAGTCCTAGTGGACCTCTAACACTTGGCACCTTTCCCCACCAACTGCAAAGCCAAGACTCAGAATCAGAATGCATTGGAAGTATTCACTTTTAACTTGACATAAATGGTGTAAAATGTACAGAAAATACTCCTGAATTGTGTTAGCTTAAGTCTGCAACTAAGCTCTGGGTGCGCGGAGGATGGAGATGGTATCCCATTCATCCAGCATTTCATTGAGAAGGTCTAATGGCGTTCATGAACTGGTTAACATCCATGCTGTTACAGCGTCAGGAACCCGGGTCCGAATCCCGCGCTGTCTGCAAGGAGTCTAGACCTCCTCCCTGTGTTTGCGTCGGTTTCCTCCCACCCTCCAAAACATTATGGGGTTAATTTGGGTGTAATTGGGTGGCACAGGCTTCACTAGCCAGCCACAATCAGTTTCTTTTGTGTTGTAAATAAAACAAATGTAAAATAGGGACGATGTCTTCCTCCACTAAGCTGAGAGACTGTTTCTCTCCCTACCTGACCTGTAGCATGTTTCCAGCATTTTCTGTTATTAATTTTAGATCTCCAACTTTGCTTCTTTTCCTTGATGTCTTCTATGTCCAGATCTCTGTATATTGTGTCATCTTCGCATGTAGATGTATTTATTGGAATAATTCACACTTTTAATTTTGTTACTCAAATAAAAACATGTACAGTTAAAGCCAGTGTGTATTTTGTTTGTGTGTGTGTGTGTGTGTGTGTGTGTGTGTGTGTGTGTGTGTGTGTGTGTGTGTGTGTGTGTGTGTGTGTGTGTAAAAGAGTGCGTATATGTCTCGTGTGTGTGTGTGAGAGAGAGCGTATATGTCTCGTGTGTATATCGTGTGTGTGTGAGAGAGTGCGTATATATGCCGTGTGTGTGTGTGTGTGTGTGTGTGTGTGAGAGAGAGTGCCTGTTAATGTCTGTGTGTGTGTTTTTGTGTGAAAGACTGAGAGTGCGTGTGTGTTTGCGTGTACGCGCACGTATGTTAAGAACCAAGGTTCAAGGTTTCTTTTATTGTCACACATAAAGATGTTATATTCTGCCTGCTGAAGGGCAACCAAAGAGTCATCAAGAGCATTGCCTGGTGCTTCTAACAGGAGAAAGAGAAGCAAAAGAGGGTTCCTTTAGAGTCACTTTAAGCTCCAGTGCACCCACGGCCGCACAGTCACCTGTTCGATCCATCGATAACCTGACCTCTAGATCCAAACCTCCGATATGATTAGGAGGACTTAAGGTTCTGAGGCCCTTCGCTTGCCCTCAGCACCTCTCAAATTCTGGCTCTGATACCTGATTCCCATCAGCGAATTGCCAGCAGCCCGGAGCCTGTGTGGGCCCTTCAGCCTCTCAGCCCATACTGGTCTGCTGCTGTGCTCACCTTCCTATAGGGTCATCTCCCCTTCAGTGGGATTGCTCTCTACATATTTGGTGCTCTGTATCCATCCGCTGCTCATAGAACATTACAGCATCAAAAGCCGGCCCTTCTAGTCCATGCCAAACTTATTCTGCCTGGTCCCACTGACCTGCACCCATTCCATAGACATCCATACCCCTCCCATTCATGTACCTGTCCAAATTTTTCTTAAATGTTAACATTAAGCCCGTATTCACCACTTCAGCTGTAGGCTCATTCCACACCCCCACCATTCTTTCCCTAAACTTTTCCCTTTTCACTCTTAACCCATGTCCTCTGTATCTCACCCACCCTCAGTGGAAAAAATCGACCTATATTTACTCTGTCCCTCTCATCATTTTAAAATCATTCTGGGGTGCAGGTCAATTGGTGGCACGGGCTTGTGAGGTCGAAATGACCTGCTACCGTGATATATGTCGAAATGTAAACATTTTAAACATTTAACTGACTCATCCTTGCCATTTTCTCCAGATGGAAGGGGTAACCATAGATGCTCACATGGTCCCCATCTATGCCTGCAATCCACATGGAACAATACAAGCCGCAAGCCTACACGGGCAATGCTCCCCAACTCTTCTTCCTCTACACTGATGACTGTGTCGGTGTCCTCCTGCACCCTCGATGAGCTCATTAATACTAACAATTTCCACTCTGCCCACAAATTCACTTGGCCCACCTCCGGTACCTCTCTCCCCTTTCTCCATCTTGGGAGACAGGCTGCTTACCGACGTCTTTCAAAAACTCACTCTTCCCACCCATTCTCTTTCCTCCATCTCTGCTGTACCTGATCCCAGGACAAGACCATAAAACGTCTGAGTAGGATTAGGCCATTCACCCTATTAGATCTGCTAGGCTATTTGAATCAAGGCTGAAGTACTCTTCCTCTCAACCCATCTTCCTGCCTTTCCATAACCTTTGGCACATTTCATAATCAAGAACCTATCAACCCTCTGCCTTAAATCTACCCAATGACTTGGCCTCTACAGCCATCTCTGGCTGAATAAATTCCTCCTCATATCTGCTCTATAGGAATGTCCTTTTATTCTGAGGCTGTGTCATTTACTCCCAGACTCTCCCTCGACTGCAAACATCTCCATGTCCACTCTGTCCAGCCCTTACAATATTTGGAATATTTCAATGAGATCTCCCCCTCGTCCTTCTAATCTCAAGTGAGTACAAGCCTAGGGCTGTCAAATGCTCCTTGTACATCAACCCTCTCACCCCTGAGATTATTCTTCTCCAACACCTGCGCTTTCTTCCCAAAACTGTTTGCATTGTGGTCCGAACAATGCCTTGTCAAGCTTCAGCAATACACCCTTGCTTTAGTATTCTGGTCCAGGGGTTTGCGTTTCATGTGTCAAAATGAGTGGTGACAAGGAAGTCTCGTGAAAGCAGGCTGCTTTGAGAGCGAATGGGAGGAGGAAGGGTGGACGGAGTGGAGAAGAAAGAGGGGTTTGTTGGTTGTATAGGGGGATGCAGACGGAGGAGGTGGGGGGGGGGTAGAAATCAGACTCCTAGGCAGATTAGGTATCTGGCGATGCTAATCCTGCCTCCTCCTACATTTATTGTGCTTTCCTCTACAGTAGTGCTTCCCAGTATGGGCATTGCTGCTTCCTTGTGGGTGGTGTAAAGATCCAAGGGGACGGTCAGGGAAGAGGGGGCGGTCAGGGGGCAATGAAGGAAAAGGGGGCATTCCGAACCTTCAGCCTCTGCAAAGTTTAATGACGAAGCCAGTGCAGTAATTTTCTGGCCAGACTCAGGGGGGCAGCAGTTGCAACATAAACGGCAACAAGGAGTTCTCATAAGAACTGGTCTTGGTGGCCGCCATGTGTAACCAGCATCACTCTCCCCTGCTCAGCGCCACCACCTCCTCCCCCCCGCTCAATGACGCCGCAACCCCCCTGCTCAGCTGCCACTAACTCCCTCCCCTGCTCAGCCGCCACTAACTCCCTCCCCTGCTCAGCGCCACCACTAATCCCCTCCCCTGCTCAGCCGCCACTAACTCCCTCCCCTGCTCAGCGCCACCTCTAATCCCCTCCCCTGCTCAGTGCCACCACTAATCCCCTCCCCTGTTCAGCCACCACTAACTCCCTCCCCTGCTCAGCACCACCACTAACCTCCCATCCCCTCAGCGCCGCCACTACCTACCTCCCCCCCCCACCCCACCTCCTGCACCATTGTGTGGTGGAGAGCTCACTGGATGGGGCCTGGAGGCCAAGGGGAACGGCTGCCTGTAAAAGTTTGGAAACCACTGCTCTACACTAACTGCCGCTCTTTCTAAGCACCACTTCTTGTCATCACTTGGTGAGGACCCTTCAGCCATGGGAGCTGCTGGTTATCTGCGAGTAGCCATTGGCATTTGTTGTCATTTATTTATTTATTTCTACCTGTTTATTTATTTAATTTTCCCGGGTGGTTGTGAAAGCTGGGTGGGGGCCCTAGTGCATCGGCATGTGTCGTTGGTCAGGCGGGAGAATTTAAAAAGGGAAGGACAGCTGACCTTGCTGTTCAGTGGATGAGGAGTCTTCAGCCCAGGTGAGTCTGGTCACTGCTGGTCAATTATTATTGTGGGAGGGATTAATTGGCTAATTAAGACAATTAGCAGGAACCAATAAAAAGAAGGGCTCACTAAACGAGTGGCCCAGTGAAGGGCCCAAATTTCGAGGCTTTGGCCCGAGAGGCTTCGGTGAGTGGAGAAAGAATTCCCAGTGAGGTAAGGTTTGAAAAGTCTCTTTTTAAGTTTATCTTTAGTTACCCTAATTTAAATTGAAGAGCGGGTGATGGAAGCAGTTGGGGGTCATCCTGTGCTCTGATTGCGGGATGTGGGAGGTCAGGTGTTCCTGAGATGACATCTGCAAAAGGTGCATCCAGTTGCAACTCCTGGGTGACCATGTTAGGAAAATGGAGTTGCAACTGGATGAACTGCGGATCGTAAGGGAGACAGAGGCAGTGATAGATGGGAGTCACCGCCCCCACCCCCCCCAACAGTCAGGAGTCAGGGAAATGGGTGACTAAGAGGAAAAGGAAAGTGGGGTGACAGGCAGTGCAGAGAATCCCTGTGGATGTTTCCCTTAACAACAAGTATACTGCTTTGGATACTGTTGGGGGGAATGATCTACGGGGACAAGTCATGAAGGTCAGGCCTCTGGCACAGGGGCTGGACCCTTGGCTCAGAAGGGAAGGGGGGAAAAAAGAGTAGGGCTCTTGTAGTTGGGGACTCGCTGGGTAGGGGAGCAGATGAGGTTTGCTGGATGAGATCAGTGATCCTGGTTGTTCTGTGGCCTCCCAGGTGCCAGGGTCAGGGATATCTCTGATTGAGTCCACAGCATTCTGGAGGGGGAGGGCAAGCAGCCAGAAGTCATGGTCCATGTGGGGACCAATGACATAGTTAGAAGTGGGGATGAGGTCCTGAAAAGGGATTACATAGAGTTAGGGAAGAAGTTGCAAAGCAGGACCTCAAGGGGGGCAATCTCGGGATTGCTTCCTGAGCCACACATGAGTGAAGGTAGAAATAGGAAGTTGTGGAGGATGAATGAATGAATGGTTCAGGAGATGGTGCAGGAGGCAGGGGTTTAGATTCCTGGATCATTGGGATCTCTTCTGGGGCAAGTCTGACCTGTACAAAAGAGACAGGCTGCACTTGAACTAGAGGGGGGGGGGGGGGTGGCAGAGCTAGAGCTGTTGGGGAGGGTTTAAACTAGTTTGGTGGTGGTGGGGAGGTGGGGTGCAGGAATCAGAATGAGAGTGTGGAGAGCAGGGAGGAGGAACACTGAGACTGGAGGGAACAGAATGTAAAAATAAATGAAGGAGGGAAGGAGGTAAAGGTAGTTGGCAACAAAAGGAGTATATATGGAGGACAGTCTCTCAAGTGCATATATTTTAATGCAAGGAGCATTTTAAATAAGAAAGATGAGCTTAAGGCATGGATAGACTTGTGGAAATACGATATTGTGGCCATCAGTGAAACTTGGTTGCAGGAAGGGCATGTTTGGCAGTTAAATATTCCACGATTCTGTTGTTTTAGGTGTGATAGAACAGGGGGGGAATAAAGGGTGGAGGAGTTGCATTGTTTATTAGAGAGAACAGGACAGCAGTGCTGTGGCAGAATGGTTTGGTGGGATTGTCCAGTGAGGCAAAATGGGTAGAATTGAGGAATGGCAGTGGCATGACTCCATTAATAGGTGTGTATTATAGCCTACCAAATGGGCTGAGGGAATTAGAGGAGCAAATTTGTAAGGAGATTGCATATATGTGTAATAAACACAAAGTGGTAGTTGTGGGAGATTTCAACTTTCCGAACATTAACTGGGATTCCCATACAGTAAGAGGGCTGGATGGGGTAGATAGAGTTTGTAAAGTGTGTTCAGGAAAGTTTTCTTAATCAATATGTAAAAGAACAGACTCAAGGGGGCAGTATTAGATCTCCTATTGGGAATGAGATAGGTTGGGTGACAAAGGTTGTGTTGGGGAACACTTTGGGTCTAGTGATTCCAATACTATTAGATTTATTTTCATAATGGAAAAGAATAGAGGTGGGCCAAAGGTTGTGATTCTTGATTGGAAGAAAGCAAATTTCGAGGGGATGAGAAAAGGTTTGGAGGGTGTGGATTGGGATAAGATATTTTCAGGGAAGAATGAAGGATATTCAGAGAAGTTCTGAGAGCACAGTGTCTGTGAGGATTAAAGGAAAGGTTAGAAACTTTAGTAGGGAGCCTTGGCTTTCAAAAGATATTGAGAACTTGGTTCGGAGGAAGAGGGATGTGGACAACCGGTATAATCAGCAGGGAATGGATGAACTGCTTGAGGAATATAAGGAGTGTTTTTTAAAAAAAAAAAAATTAGAACTGCTAAAAGGAGATGAAACTTCTTTGGCAGAAAAAGTAAAAATAAATCCAAAGGGTTTCTACAGGTACATTAAAAGTAAAAGAATAGTGAGGGATGAAATTGGGTCCCTTGAAGATGAGGGGGGTAGGCTCTGTGAGAAGCCAGAGGAGGTGGGAGAAATTTTAAACAATTTTTTCTTCAGTATTCACTCAGGAAGTTCATGGATAATAAGAATTAATGAGGAGGTAGTGTTGGCTAGCTTGAAAAAGATCAAGGTGGTTAAATCTCCAGGACCAGACAAAATATTCCCTAGGACCCTGAGGGAGGTTAGTGATCAAATAATGGGGGTGTTGACAGAAATATTTAAAATGTCTCTGGCCATGGGGGAAGTGCCGGAGGACTGGAGGGTGGCTCATGCTGTTCCACTGTTCAAAAAAGGACCCAAAAGTAGACCTGATAATTATAAGCCTGTAGGTCTGATGTCAGTGGTGGGTAAATTAATGGAAAGTGTTCTTAGAGATGGTATATACGACTATTTGGAAAGGCAGGTTGATGAGGGGGAAGGTGGCGGATGTTGTCTATTTGGACTTTAAATAAGGTTCCCCATAAGAGGTTAGTGAGGAAGGTGGAAGCATTGGGTATTAATGAAGTTGTGAAATGGATTAAACAGTGGTTGGATGGGAGATGCCAGAGATTAGTGGTGGAAAATTGTTGAATTGGAGGCTGGTGACGAGTGGATCGGTACTGGGTCCACTACTGTTTGACATATATATTAACGATCTAGATGATAGGGTGGCAAATTGGATTAGTCAATTTGCAGATGATACAAAGGTTGGCGGAGTCAATTTGCAGATGATACAAAGGTTGGCGGAGTTGTGGTCAGTAAGGACAATTATCAAAGCTTACAGGGTGATATAGGACAGTTAGAAGAGTGGGCTGAAAGATGGCAGACGGAGTTTAATATTGATAAATGTGAAGTGCTACATTTTGGTAGGACAAATCAAAATAGGAGATCTACATTAAATGGTAGACTGTTGAGGAGTGCAGTGGAACATAGGGATTTAGGGGTCGTGGTACATAATTTTCTGAATGTTGAATCACATGTGGATCGGGTGGTGAACACAGAGTATAGAACACAGGAGTTGGGATGTTATGTTGAAATTGTATAAGGCACTGGTGAGGCCAAATTTGGAATATAATGTGCAGTTTTCATTGCCGAATTACAGGAAGGATATAAACAGTATAGAAAGAGTGCAGAAGAAGTTTACGAGACTGTTGTTGGGGTTTCAGGGTTTGAGTTACAGGGAAAGGTCGAGCAGGCTGGGACTTTATTCTTTGGAGTGTAAAAAGTTGAGGGGTGATTTGATAGAGGTATTGAAAAATTATAAGGGGGACGGATAAGGGGGACGGATAGAGTCAATGTGGGCAGGTGCTTTCCACTGAGAATGGGGGAGATTCAAACAAGAGGACATGGACTGAGAGTAAAAGGGGAAAAGTTTAGGGAAAACATGAGGGGGAATTTCTTCACACAGAGGGTGGTGGGGGTGTAGAATGAACTCTGGTAGTGGTGGTAGAAGCAAGATCGAGGTTGATATTCAAGGATAGGATGGATAGGTATATGAACGGGAGAGGTGTGGAGGGTTATGGGCTAAATGTGGGTCAGTGGGACAAGGAGGGAGAAGATATTCGGTATGGACTAGTAGGGCCAAACTGGCCTGTTTCTGTGCTGTAAATGATTACATGGTTATATCTAATGTGCCACTTTTGGCATATGTGCAATAGGTTGGCCATCCCTGTACTAGTCCTTTTCAATGAATGCTCATGTTCAGTTTCTGGTCACCTCATTACAGGAAGGGTGTGGAAGCTATGGAGAGGGTGCAGAGGAGAATGACCAGGATGGTGCCTGGATGGGGAAACATGCCCTGCAAGGCAAGGTTAGCAGAGCTGGGACTTTTCTCTTTGGAGTGTAGAAGGAAGAGAGGAGACTTGAGAAGTCTGCAAGATTGAGAGGCACAGATGGGGTGGACAGCCTGTGGATGTGTACACAAAGTGAAAGGAGGGAAGTTTAGGGGAGACATCAGGGGTAAGTTTTTTTAAGCACAGAAAGTTGGAATGCCTTGCCAGAGATGATGGTGGAGGCTGGAACATTGGGGGCATTTAAGAGACTCTTAGACCAGCACATGGATGGAGGGTTATGGGGTAGAGAGGATTTAGTACATTTTTTGTTGGAAGGAATATATAGGTTGGCATAATATTGAGGGCTGAAGGGTCTGTACTGTGCTGTTCTATGGATTGCATTTGCCTTCCTTCCTCACTATGAACCTAAAGGAACCTGAGGACTCCAGTCCCTTTGAAGCTCTAATTTTGAGTTCTCTCCCCAATTAAAGAATAGTCCTTCTACCAAAGTGCATGACCATACATTTCCTGTTTCATTCTAGATCTGAGATGTTCACCTTCTTCAGTGAACGTGGCTTCCCCTCTGCTGCTACTAATGCAGCTCTTAACCCCATCTCTATTTTCCACACAGCTGCCCTTGCCCCTTTCCTCCTGGCAGAACAAGGACAGGATTCTCCTCACCTATCACCCCACCAGCTTCCGCATCCAACATATTATTCTCCATAATTTCCGCCACCTTCAACAGGATCCCTCCAACCACATGCGCCCACCACTCCCCTCTCCACTCACTGTAGAGATCACTCCTGTTAATCTGCAGGGTCCTACTGCCTGGACCTGATGCCAATGACTCCACATAGGCTTAAAATGGTCTGTTTTAAATCCTGTAACTATGGAGGTCTGTGCCCAAGATGGTGGCACCTGTGCTGAGCAGCGTACCATGAGGGGTTGCAGACTCCAGGGGAGCAGGGGAACAGAAATGTGTTGGAACTCACCCCCCGCCCCCCCCCACCATTGAGTAGAAGCATGGGAGATGTCCCTATGGGAAAGTGACCACAGGAGTAGAGCAGTGAAGGACCCACACAGGCTGCTGGAGACAAGCTCATGGGAATCTGGTATCAGAACTGGCATTCAAGAGGGTGCCGAGGGGAAGAGCGGCTCCTGAGGGGCCTCAGCCACTGAAGGTTTCCTGAGGTTTGGATCTGGAGCTCGGATTGCTGAAGGTTTGAACTGGAGCCTGGGTGGCTGCGGGACCGCTGGAAGTGAATCAATGGACACTCAGTGTCTCTGAAGGGACTCTCTATTTCTGCTTTTTCTCCTAATGTTGGGGACAATGCTCACGGCAACTTTGTTTGCATCACAGTAGTTAAAGTAAATTGTATATTTTACATTTTTGTGTATTATTATGTAGCAATAACATGATCTTTGACCCTTGAACCCTCTCCAAAGAACCTTCCAAGTGAAGCAAAGCCTGTGAACCTGTAGATGCTCCCAGTGTGGCCTCCTCTACATTGTGGATACTGGACGCAGTCCGGGAGATCGCTTCGTTGAACACTTTTGCTCCGTCCGCTGCCATATCCAGGATTCAATTCCACTTCCCAGCCCCACCCCGAGTTCCCTCTGATCCACATCCTTCCCAACACCCCTTCCCAAAATTAAGTCCAACAGAGTGGCCGGAACGCCAGCGGTCAAGAGGAAGTGCTGAGGAATGCCTTCACTTCCCTTCGGTCAGCCTGCCAGCAGTGGGACCAGTGGCGGAATAACCATTCGGCTGAGTAGGCTTAAGCCTGGAAGGGCGGGGGCGTGGGGGGGGAGGGCGGTCCCCGAGAGCAAAAAAAAATGGAGTGTTTATAGCACCTGAATATACCTGGGATTGTCTGGTCTCTGACGCTAAGCAGGCACAGGCCTGGTCAGTACTTGGAGGGGAGACCGCCCAGGAACACCAGGTGCTGTAGGGATGCTGGACAAAGTGGCGACTTTGTCTGGCTTACGGTAGACAAAAAAGTTAAAGAATTTCATGTATGTTACATTCCAGATGCAGTATTAAGTGACAATAATGGAACTTTAACCCATGAGGATTTTGGAAGATATTTCTGCATAGATTTTTTTTCATTTCTGGAATATTACAAATGCTACTTTGTTTTCTAAATTAGGCTCCAAACATTTAAAAGTAATGCTTTTAGGACTTCGTACTGCAGCCACGAGATTGTGTTTACAATGAATACGTTGTGATGTCACGAGTTGGCGTTAACATGCGCGTGCACTGGTTAAAGACGGGGAGTGAAGCCTGCATGCCATTTCTGATAAATCTATAAAATCTGACGGTAAACAGAAACGTTATTTTGGAGAAGCTGGCTGTGCTGTTCTCCAAGCACGGGTCAGACATCCTGTTTTAACCGACTTCTCTCTTCGAGTGAAGAACGTGATTACACGAAAGCTCTTCTGGAAAGGGCTGTTGCTACAATTAAATTTCTTGCTTGTACATGAAGTACATTGTACACAAGTTATTTAACATGATTCTATTCCACGAAGGATGGGACAGGGGGAGCCTTACTGAAGCTCTGCCCGGGGGTGGGGGGGGCCTGGGTTAATCCTCCACTGAGTAGGACCCAACAGTAGGTGGCAGCAGGGAGCAGCCTCAGCCTTTCACCAACCATTTGAGCTGCTGGAAAAACGTGGAAGGCTACGAAACGTAGGGTTTAAAAAAAAAAAATTGTATCGGGCCTGAGCCCTTCGTCAAGGTATGTAATAAACAAGCTCTGGGAGGAACTCAGCGAGTCAGCATCTGCAGGAGGACAATGGGATGGTCGCTATTTTGGGTTGAAGGTCTCCCATTCCAATCTCTTGACCCTTCCTTTGCCAATTCCAGCATCTGCAGTCTCTTGGGAGGTCGAACATCGCTGCACAGTACAGGCCCCTCAGCCCACCATGCTGTGCCAACCCATGTAAACCTGCTCCACAACACCTGTAACCCTCTATTTTTATTGCATCCCAAGAGCCGTTTCAATGTCCCTATGGTACCAGTCTCCACCACCTCCCCCGGCAACTCATTCCAGGCACCCACTACTTTCTGTGTAAAATAACTTGCCCCTGGCATCTCCTCTAAATGTTGCTCACTCACCTTACACAGATGTCCTCTGGTATTTGTTACCGTTGCTCTGGGATAAAGATGCTGCTGTCCACCCTATCTAAGCCTCTCGTAATCTTGCATTCCTCCATTAAGTCATCTCTCATCCTTTGTCGCTCCAAAGAGAAAAGTCACCCTTGCTCCAAAGAGAAAAGTCACCCTTGCCTCATAGGTCATGTTCTCCAGTCCAGGCCACATCCTGGTAAATCTCCTCTGCACCCTCTCCAATGGCTTCTGCATCCTTCCTGCGATGAGGTGACCAGACCTGAACGCAATATTCCAAGCGTGTTCTGGGCAGAGGCTTATCGAGCTCTTGCATCTCCAGTGTTAATTATAGAATGAGAAGCAGGTCCCTGTTCGTGTGGAGTGAAGCACAGAGGTCTGCTGACACTGTGGTCGTAGTAAAAACACAGAAATGCTGGAGTCGAGCTCTGACCGCTGCCATAGTGGGGATCTCCCAGTGGCCACCCATTTCAATTCCCTGCCCCATTCCCTTGCTGACATGTCTGCCCATGGTCTCCTGTACTGCCAGTCTGATACCACCCACAAATTGGTTGGCATAGCAGTTATCGCTGGCACTGAAAGGTGTTGTGCTCGGGGCTGGACCAGGGTTCGAGCCTTGTGCTGTCTGAGGAGTTTTTGTTTTCCCTGTGGCTGCATGAGTTTTTCCCCAGGGGCAGAGATTTCCTCCCTCCCTCCAAAACGTACCAGGGTTGTAGGTTAATGGGATATAAATTGGGGGGACAGACTTGTGGGCTGAAATGGCCTGTTACGTCGAAATTTAAAAACACCCCATCTTCCATATGGGCACCCTCTGACAGGATGGCAATGACGTGTCTGTGTGTGTCTGTGTGTGTCTGTGTGTGTCTGTGTGTGTCTGTGTGTGTCTGTGTGTGTCTGTGTGTGTCTGTGTGTGTGTCTGTGTGTGTGTCTGTGTGTGTGTCTGTGTGTGTGTCTGTGTGTGTGTGTCTGTGTGTGTGTGTCTGTGTGTGTGTGTCTGTGTGTGTGTGTCTGTGTGTGTGTGTCTGTGTGTGTGTGTCTGTGTGTGTGTGTGTGTCTGTGTGTGTGTGTGTCTGTCTGTGTGTGTGTGTGTCTGTCCCCAGCTCTACACTTACAGAGCCAAACCATCTCTCCCCTCAAACAATTCCCACGTTCCCTCTCTCCTGCCTGTGACCCATTAATGCCTTTTGTCTGTGTTCCTCCCCTGCCCTTTCTTCCCCTCCCCCCACCTTTTAATTCAGACGCCCGTCTGGTTTTAACTTGTACCATGAAGGAGGGCTCAGGCCCAAGGCCGTGAGACCAGAGTTCCTCCAGCATTTGTGTGTGTTTTTTTTCCCCCTGCTCGGTTGGGAACAAGACCCTGGTGAGTGGATGGGACACTCCACGGACATCAGCTGGTCAGTGGGATGCCGAACTGCTGAGATTTCCAAAAGGTTGGACAACAGATTAACAGAGGTGCATGCCCAAAGGAGTTGGAGAAATTTGGCAGGGTCATGCAGCATCGCAGGAAGCAGAGGGTATCCAATGTTTCGGGCCTGAACCATGTAACTGACTATGCTGTCATGCTCTAGGTGTTAACAGTTAAAACACTGTTACAGCACCTCAAAACCCATGCTATCTGTAAGGAGTTTGTACATTCTCCGTGTCTGCGTGGGTTTCCTCTGGTTGCTTCAGTTTCCTCCCACCGTTCAAAATGTACTGGGGCTTGTAGGTCACTTTTAGGTAGGACAGGCTCCTGGGCCAGAAAGGCCTGTTATCATGCTTTAAATTTAAAATAAAGTACTCTTATTTTTTAAAAAAATGCGAGGGCAGTGGTGAAGTGGAATTTGTGAGATTGAGGGATCATCCTTGACCAATGAGAGGTCTGTTCAACAGCAGGGAAGAAACTGCTTCCAAATCTGGAGGTGTTTTCAAACGTGTGAACCTTCTGCCTGACAGGCACAGGGTAAGGGAGGGTGGGGGGGGATAAACATTTAAAGGGGACCAGAGGGGCAATCTGTCCCACACGGGGTTGTGGGTTCATGGAATGAGCGTCCAGAGGAGGGAAATGGAGGTGGGGGATAACGACAATGTTTACAAGATAAAAGAACAGAAGTAGGCCATTCAGCCCATTGAGTCTTCTCTGTTACTCCACCCTGAGCTAAACTGTTTCTCACTTCTAGTTCCAGGTTCTGGCCTTTTCCCCATATCCCTTGATACCCTGACTAATTAGATACCTATAAAATCTCAAACTTCCCCACTGATCTGGCCTCCACAGCTGCACGTGGCAACAAATTCCACATTTCTATGATCCTCTGGCTAAAGAAATTTCTCCTCATCTATTTTAAATGATCACATTCTAATTCTAAGACTGTGGCCCCTTGTCCTGGACTTGACCACCAAAGGAAACATCTTACTCCTATCTATCTGTCCAATCCTTTCAGCATTCAAAATGTTTCTGAGATCCCCTCTCTAGACTCCAATGAATACAGGCCAAGAGCTGCTAAATGTTCCTTGTATGTTAGCCCTTGCATTCCAGGAATCATCCTGGTAAATCTTCTCTGTACTCTCTCCAACATTATTATATCTCTCTCGGATAAGGGGCCCAAAACTGCACACAGTTCTCCAAATGAGGTCTCACCAGGGCCCCATAGAGCCTCATCAACATCTCTTTACTCTTGTACACTAATTCTCTTGAAATGAACACCAGCATAGCATTCGCTTTCTTTACTGATGATCCAACCTGATGGTTAACCTTCAGGTTATCCTGCACGAGGACCCCCAACTCCCTTTGCATTTACAAATTTTGAATTTTCTCCCTGTCCCAATAATATTCTGCCTGTTTATTTCCTCTTCCAAAATGTACAACTGGACATTTCTCAACTTTGGATCTCACCTGCCCATTTCTTTGCCCCCTCTCCTAACCTGTTCAAGTCTCTCCGTAACCTTTCGGTTTCTTCAACACTTCCTGCTCCACCTCCTGTCTTGGTGTTGTCTGCAAACTTGGCCACAAAACCATTCAGCCCATAATCTAAATGTTTATGCAGGTGCACGGATGGTGAATGCTTGGAGGGGCTGAGGCCAAACACAGGCCAATGGGAGAAGCTCCGGCAGGCCACTTGGTTGGCACATATGGTGGGCTGGGCACAAATGGTGGGCTGGTCACATTGCTGTGAAACCCTATGACTGTTTAAATTGAAGACTTCCAGCATAGATAACAGGCCCTTCTGGCCCACAAGCCCCTGCAGCGCACATATCCCCCAATTGTCCTACAGCCCCCATGCATTTTTGGAAAGTGGGAGGAAACTGGAGTGCCCAGCGAAAGCCCACACAGGTCATGGAGAGAATGAACAAACATTTTACAGATAGTGCAGGATTTGAAACTGGATCACTGGCGCTGTAATAGGGTTGCACTAACTGCTATGCTGACCATTGTAGGGAAAAGGAAGGGCAATGAAACTGGTGAGATTGCTCTGGGACCTGCATGGGTCTGGTGGGTTGAATGGCTTCCTCAAATTCCAATCCATCCTTACTATTTCTGCTTCTGTTGTAACATTGGGAACCAGGAGCTGACAGAGCCATCTCTTCGCACTCTTCACGCTCTCTTTTGCCCCCCCCTCCCCCCCCCCCCACAGGTCTGGGTGCTCCTCTACAGCAGGATGGCCATACAGCAGAGAGTCAGGCCTTTAACCCACCAATCCCATCCTGACCATCATCCGAACTATCTGCTGGAGGCACTCAGTGGGTTGGTCAGCACCAATGGGTGCTGAAGAACACTTCACACTGGAATCCTTCACCAAAATTCTTACCAGTCTTTAAGCTTTCCAGCCCAAAATGTGGTTCGCTCGACCAGCTGCATTCCTCCAGCCGATTGCATTTGGCTCCACATTCAACCATCTGCAGTCTCCATATGACGTAGGAGCAGAAATGGGCTATTCAGTCTGTCCCACCATTTAATCAGGAGCTGATCCATTTTCCCCACTCAGTCCCACTGCCCGGCCTTCTCCCCATAACCTTTCCTGCCCTGGCTAATCAAGAACCTATCAATCTCGGCCTTGTATACACCTAATGACCTTGTCTCCACAGCCATTTACAGCAACAAATTTCACAGATTTGCCACCCTCTGACTGAAGAAATTCCTGCACATCTCGGTTCTAAGTAGATGCCCTTCAATCCTGAAATTGTGCCCTCTTGTCCTAGAGCAGGGGCGGGCCAGATGGTGTGTCAGTGGTTGAATGGCAGGCTGCAATGATGCTACATTAATGAAATAAATACTGAAACACAGACATTATGTAATTTAAGTTTTCAATTGTCTCTGCCTGAAGTATGTGATACACAACCCACTCTACAGAAAAAGTTCAAGCAACAAGATCAACTGTATTCCTTCCAAAAATCTGGAAATAGGAACTGCGTGTGGAGCCTAGAGAAATGGGGGAGATATTGAACAGTTTCTTTTCTTCGGTATTCACTAAGGAGAAGGATATTGGGAGATGTGAGATAAAAAAAAGCAAATTGGGTAAATATGGGGAATATAGAGATTACAAAAGGTGTAGTTTTAAGGCTTTTGAAGAATATAAAGGTGGATAAGTCTCCGGGACCAGACGGGATCTTCCCCAGGACTTTGAGAGAAGTGAAGGAGGAAATAGTAGAGGCTCTGGCGGTAATTTTCCAAATGTCATTAGATATGGGGATAGTGCCGGAGGATTGGCGCATTGCGCATGTGGTACCGTTATTTAAAAAGGGTTCAAGGAGGAAGCCTGGCAACTATCGGCCTGTAAGTTTGACATCTGTGGTAGGTAAATTAATGGAGAAAATTCTTAGAGATAGTACTTATAAACATCTGGATAGACAGGGTCTGATCAGGAGCACTCAACATGGATTTGTGGGAGGAAGGTCATGTTTGACCAATCTGATTGAATTTTTTGAAGAGGTGACTAGGAATGTGGATGAGGGTAGCGCAGTGGATGTTGTCTATATGGACTTCAGTAAGGCCTTCGATAAGGTACCACATGGAAGGTTAGTTAGGAAGGTGCAGTCTTTAGGTATAAATTTTAAGATAGTCAAATGGATTGAACATTGGCTGAAAGGGAGAGGCCAGAGAGTGGTAGTGGATAATTGTCTGTCAGGTTGGAGGCCGGTGACCAGTGGTGTGCCTCAAGGATCTGTATTGGGCCCATTGTTGTTCGTTATATACATTAATGATCTAGATGATGGGGTGGTGAATTGGATTAGTAAATATGCAGACGATACTAAGATAGGTGGAATAGTGGATAATGAAGAAGGTTTTCAAGGATTGCAGAGGAATTTGGGCTGCTTAGAAAAGTGGGCTGAAAAAATGGCAGATGGAATTTAATGCTGATAAGTGTGAGGTGCTTCATTTTGGTAAGAAGAATCAGAATAGGACATATGTGGTAAATGGGAGAGCATTGAGGAATACAGAAGAGCAGAAAGATTTAGGAGTAACGGTACATCGTTCCCTGAAGGTAGAAACTCACGTGAATAGGGTGGTGAAGAAGGCTTTTAGTATGCTGGCCTTTATCAATCATTGCATGGAATATAGGAGTTGGGAGGTGATGTTGAGATTGTATAAGACGTTGGTGCGGCCTAATTTGGAGTTGTGTGTGCAGTTCTGGTCGCCTAATTATAGGAAGGATATAAACAGAGTGGAGAGAGTGCAGAGAAGGTTTACCAGAATGTTGCCTGGGTTTAAGCATCTGGAGTATGGGGAGAGATTGGACAGATTAGGTCTTTATTCTTTGGAGCGTAGAAGGTTGAGAGGGGATTTGATAGAAGTATTTAAGATTATGAAAGGGATAGACAGAATGGATGTGGATAGACTATTTCCGTTAAGAGGAGGAAAGATTAAAACAAGAGGACATCAGTTAAGAATTAAGGGGCAGAGGTTTAGAGGTAACATGAGGGGGAACTTCTTTACTCAGAGAGTGGTAGCTGTGTGGAATGATCTTCCGGGAGAAATAGTGGCGGCGGAGTCAATTGTATTATTTAAGAAAAGGTTGGACAGGTATATGGATGAGAAGAAGATGGAAGGTTATGGGCATTGTGCAGGGAGGTGGGACTAGAAAGGGGTGTTTGGTTCGGTGCGGACTAGAAGGGCCTAATGGCCTGTTTCCGTGCTGTAATTGTTATGTTATATGAACATAGGAAGTAGGAACAGGAGTAGGCCAAAAATGGCCCATCAAGCCTGCTCCGCCATTCAATACGATCATGGCTGATCTAATTTATGATCTAACTCCACCTACCTGCCTTCTCCCCATATCCCCTAATTCCTCTATCATGTAAAAATTTATCTAACTGAATTTTAAATATGTTTAATGAGGCAGCCTCAACCACTTTCCTGGTTAGAGAATTCCAAACATTCACTACACTCTGGGAAAAACTATTTTTCCTCACCTCTGTCCGAAATCTACTCCCCCGAATCTTGAGACTGTGTCCTCTCGTTTCAGTTTCCCCGGCCAGTTCAAAAAACCTTCCTTCATCTATCCTATCCATACCCTTCATAATCCTATATGTTTCTATAAGATCTCCTCTCATTCTTCTGAACTCGAGCGAATACAATCCTAGACGATTTAATCTTTCATCATAAGTCAACCCCTTCATCCCAGGGATCAACCTAGTAAACCTCCTCTGGACCGTCTCCAAAGCCAGTATGTCCTTCCTCAAATATGGAGACCAGAACTGGACACAGTACTCCAGGTGCGGTCTCACCAGTGCCTTATACATTTGCAACATTACCTCCCTACTCCTGAATTCAATTCCTCTCGCGATGAAGGCCAACATTCCATTTGCCTTCTTAATAACCTGCTGCACCTGCAACCTAACTTTTTGCGATTCATGTACAAGGACTCCCAAGTCCCTCTGCACAACAGCATGCTGTAGTTTTTCACCCTTTAAATAATATTCAGCTCTTTTATTTTTCTTGCCAAAGTGGATCACCTCACACTTACTAACATTGTTCTCCATCTGCCAGACCTTTGCCCACTCATCCAGCTTAACTCTATCCCTCTGCAGACTCTCCACATCCTCATTACAATTTGCTTTTCCAATTTGGTGTCATCCGCAAACTTAGCTACACCACATTTTGTCCCCTCCTCCAAGTCCTCAATGTAAATGATGAACCCTTTGGATTCAATGGGGAGAAGGCTGGGCAGTGGGACTGAGTGGGGAAAATGGATCCGCTCCTGATTAAATGGTGGGACAGACTGAATAGCCTATTTCTGTTCCTACGTCGTATGGAGACTGCAGATGGTTGCACCAAAAAGCGAGGTAGTCATTAAAATAACACAATAAAAAATAATAAGTCAAAAAGGAGAAAAATTAGTCAGAATCCAAACAAAATAACCAACCCCAAAATAGAGCAGCTCAATCCGTGGGAAACTTGATTTTCCTTGTTGTATTTCGATATTGGGTGATTGTAGAGCTCGTCGAAAGAACCAAAGACTTGTTGATCCAAACCAAGGCTTTTATTAGCAAAAGACCGGAGCTCTTCACAGGTGGCCGACCAGTCCGGAATGATCCGACCTGGCTAGGGACACAACCCTTTAAGGCCCAGACAATAGGTGTGGCTTAGCTCTCAGCCAATCGCTGTAAGCACAGTCTAGATACAGTAACTATATACACTATGTACATTGGTGATAGACCTGTACTATCACAATGATTTAGTTGCTAATGCCCATTGCAAGACATCATCTAAATGGACGTTCATCATATTTATTCTCAAGTGGTTCTTGGTATACTTCAACGTTTGTACTGCCAAACAGACTGACTTGAAGTGTACTTGACATGATGTGAATTTGACACGACGTGAAGCAAATATGATGTGTCGTGACAGACGTGATGCCACTCTGACCTGACACGATGCAACTCTGATGCGACGTGAAGTAAATCTGAAGCATCGCGACTCTGACGCAGCGTGAAGCAAATATGACGCGACTCTGACATGACGTGACACAAATGTGATGCGTTGCGACTCTGACGATACTCGGCTTGAAGCAAATCTGGTGCGACGTGACACAAATTTGACTTTTTTTACACTACTTGTAACAGCGGGCTGAGTGCTCACGATACTTTTGCGTTAGGTTGTGGGCCGGATAAATTTGGATCGCGGGCCAGACCTGGCCTGAGGTTACCCACTCCTGTCCTAGACTTTCCCACCATGGGGAAACCACCTTTCTACATCTGCACAGTCCATGCCTTTCAACGTTCAAAAAGTTTCAATGAGATCCTCATTCTCTTAAATTCCAACAAATTCAGACCAAGAGCTGTTACAGCTCCTCACATGACAGCCTTTTCATTCCTGGATCATCTCAGCAAACCTCCTCTGAACCCTTTCCAACGTCAGTTTAAATGAGGAGCCCAAAACTGCACACAATACTCCGTGAGGCCTTATCAAGCCTCAAAGCCATATCCCTGCTCTTATATTCTATTCCTCTCGAAATGAACGTCAGCATTGCATTTGCCTTCTTCACCACCGACTCAATCTGCAAGTTTACCTTCAGGCCGTCCTGCTTGAGGACTCCCAGGTCCCTTTGCGTCTGGGAATTTTATCCCCATTAAAAAAAAATAGTCTGCCCTTTTTATTTTATTTTCTCTATCAAAATTCACGGCCACGCACTTTCGACATTGCATTTCATTTTCCACTTCTCTGCTCTTTCTCCTCACCTGTCGAAGTCTTTCTGCAGCTTCTGTGTTTCCTCCGCATGGCCTGCTCCTCCCCCTACCTTTATATCTCTTTGAATTCCATTTACCAGCACTTGTTTGTAGCCCAGCACACAGACAACCTGGGCCACCCCTTCAGAGGGAGGGCATTGGAACGGACTCCCACTGTCTTTTTATTTTGTTTACACTTAATTCCAGAATTAGAAATCCAGAAAGACTGACGATAAAACTTCAGCCGAAGGTTGAAAGGTCAGAGTTAACTGGCTATTCTTGGCAAAAGTTTACAACCTGGTTGCACATGGAGGCTAATGGTGCCCATAAAAGTGATCTAACGTAGGAGCTAATGTCATTGATGTAAAATTAACTTATATTGCACCCGCTTAGAGATTGGGAGCGAGGTTCCTCTCTATTTCTCAATGCACTATTAATAGCACAGGAGCTCAGTGTCTTCTCCATGCTCTCTACCCTGAGACTGAAGTTGGGGATCAGGGTCTGGGGTACACAGAACATTCCAACACAGACCCTTCAGCCCACAGTGTTGTGCCGACCTATGTAAACCCACTCCACAACAATCTCACCCACTCACAGACCACTTTAAGTAATCCCTATGCCATCTGTGATTAGTCAGGGATTGCTTAAGGAGGGATGTGGGTGAAAAGAAAAAAGTTTGGGAACCACTGTTTGAATCGTCCCTCATTGACTCGTTATGTGCACGGTTTCAGAACTCCAAAGGAAATGGGCCAGTGACAATTTTTCTCAAGCCAAATATTTTAGTAACAATTGGGTCTAGAGCAGTGATTCTCAACCTTCCCTTCCCACTCACATCCCACCTTAAGCAATCCCTGACTAATCACAGAGCATTGATGGCACGGGGATTACTTAAAGTGGTTTATGAATGGGAAGAAACTGATTGCGAAACACTGATCTAACCCTTCCTGACCTCACAGGACATCTGTGTGCCCATCTAAGAATCTTTTGAATGTCCCAATTGTACCGGACTCCACCACCACCTCTGATGACGCCTTCCAGGCACCCACCACTCACTGAGGGGAAAAAAACATACCCCTGACATCTCCCCTAAACTTCCCTCAACTCACCATAAACGGATCAGAATCAGGTTTATCATCGTGAACGTGTCAGCAGCGTTGGGCTTTACAGTTGCAGAAACATGGTGAATTACATTTAGGTAATAAAGCTAAAATTAGTGGAAAAAAAAAGAAAATTTGAGGCCTTGTCTGTGGTTCATCGTCCATTCAGAAATCTGATGGCACGTGGGAACCGTAGCCTGCAGCGGCCTTTCCGGACCGGATGAACGTTTTCATCATTCAAGCGAGTGGACATTTTAACATCTAGAGCCTAATGATATTGCACCCTGTCTTTACAGTGCCCATTGCCAAGTCTTTGACAATGCATTCAGATATCTAGTGGAAGAGAAATATCTTATCAGGTTTTAGTGTCCTGTGGGGAGATGGTGACAGCTAAGGCCCGAGATGGCAGCGCGGCAGTCACTTCGCTGTGGCCTCTTTGGACTTGGTGCTTCTGTACGTAAGCTGGTTTTGTAGTTTGCAAACGGTAGTGCCGTGGCTATGGAGAACGCCATCTCGTTTTTAAAAAACTGTGGCCACTGCTTTACAGGATGGTTTTCAAGCAACAAGTTCAAGCACCTTTATTTGAAGCTGTTTTTGTAGTGTTGGGTGTGCGTCTTCAGGCTCCTGGACCTCCTTCCTGAAGGTAGCAGTGTGATGGGGGCCTGGCCTGGGTGGTGAGGGTCCTTGAGGATAGGGGCTGCTTTCTTGAGACGCCGCCTCTTCCAGATGACCTGAATGGAGTGAGGACTGATGCTGGCCAAGTCTAAAATCCTCTACAGAGTCCCACAGACTCTACGAGCCTTTTCCTGTCCTCCTTACCGGACAGTGAAGCAACCAGTCATTACGTAGTCTTTGGTGACATCCCAAATCGTCTCAACTGGTCTAGCCATTGGCTAGCCTTCTTCATGATTGCTTTGACTTGATGTCCTCTGGTATTTTGCTATGGCTTTCCCAGTTTCTTGAAAGTAGGTAGATGTGATGGTGATGAAAGCTTGCCTTCATTAGTCGGGGGGATGAGTACAGGACGTCGGCGAGACTGCGTTGGAGTGTCACCACGTGTAGGAAAAAAGTAATGGAGCTGGAAACGGTTCAGAGGAGCTTCTCGAGAATGTCACTGGGACTGGTAGAGTGGAATTACAAGGTGAGGAGGGTATGTGGAACGGGATGCCAGAGGAAGTGGTACAGGCAGGGACAATTGTAATGTTCAAAAGACATTTGGATACAAGGGTAGGAAAGGTTTAATGTGGGGCAGGTGAACTAACTGGGCAACATGAGCAGGTCGGTGTCCAAGGGGTCTGTTTCCCTCTCCATAGAACCCCATGTTGCCATGACACTGGCTGTCACTCCAATCACATTGAACAACGACTGTTCCACCTGAACCAGTGTTTGAACCTCTTTGCCCCTCATGCAACAGAATCCTAGAGCAAGACAGCTCGAAAATAGGCCCGTTGGCTCAGCAAGATGATACCAGTCACATTGATGAAATTTAATAGAGAAATGTGAGCTGGTGTATTTTGGGAGGTCTAACGTGGGTTGGAACTACACAGGGAATGGTAGGGATGTGGGGAGAGTTGTAGAACAGAGGGACCTAGAGTACAGACAGATTGTAGAGTGAGAGCCTGGAGAAGTCCACCATCTGTGCCATAGGATCTGAGTTGCTGTGGGAAGGAGAGATCCAGGTATCCAGCTGCCAGAAGTTGTCTGAGATGGACAAGCCCTGCCCTGGCTTCACAGGATTTAACCCTGCAGAAAATTTCTCTCTCCTGAACAACAACCATCCACACACCTTGAGGAAGAGGTGGAGGATAATGGTGGCGAGGTCACGAGTGGTGGTTTTATGCAGGGTTTAGAGTACACAGTCATGCAGATAACAGGGTAATGCCAGTATCAGCTACAATCACTGTGCAAAGATCCACTGAGCTCAGCATTCCCTTAAAGGACGTTCTCCCATCACATTCTTCCACAGTAATGCTCTTCTCCAATCGGCGCCATAACTTGTCAAACACCAGCAAAACCTTCTGCTTGGATTAATTCCATGACCATCAACATGATCCATCCACCACATGCCTCCCCATCTCTGTAACAACTCCATCCTCCACATCCCTCCCCATCTCTGTACCCCTCCATCCCCCACACCCCTCCCCATCTCTGTAACCCCTCCATCCCCCACACTCCTCCCTATCTCTGTAACCCCTCCATCCCCCACACCTGGATAGAAGGGGGAGTGAAAGCAGCCGTGATCTGGTTCGAAAACCAGGGCCCAAACTCAACGGAGGGTTCTCCTCCAACCAGAAGATGATGAGTTAGTCGCGCTCGAGATCATGTTTAAGGGCTCTAACTCTGCACAGATCGGAGGACAGATCTGGTTGAGTGAACGCAAATGTCATTCCGCTGGAAGAAAGGAGGGAGACAAAAGACAGAATATAAAACTTAGAAGATAGAACATTACAATATAGTACAGGCCCTTTGGCCCACAATGTTGTGCTGACCTACTCAATGAATTAACGCCTCCCTACCTCACATCCATAGCCCTCTACTTTACGTGCATCAAAGTGCCCACCCCCCGGCAATGCCCCTCCAGGCAACTTCCTCCTGAAATCTCTCCTAAACTTTCTTCCCCTCACCCTTCCTCATCCTCTCATGTCTCAGCCCTGGAAAAAGGTGCTGGCTGTCCATCTTATCATAATCGTGGAGACGTCAGAGTTATTGGCCGATTAGTCTGACTGGGGTGGTTGGAATCCGTTATCGAGGATGAGGTTTTGGGCTACTTGGAGGCAGGTGGTAAAATAGGCAGACATCAGCACAGTTTCCTGAAGGTGATATCATGCTCGACAAACCTACTTTGGAGTCCTCTGAGGAGATAACAGGAAGGACTGATAAAGAAGAGCCAGTGTATGTACGTTAACCTTGATTTTCAGAAGCTCTTGACAAGGCAGAGTGAACCTGGTCTTTTCTCCTTGGAGAGACATAGATTGAGGGTGGAGGGGTGTGTGACCTGATAGAGATGATGAGAGGCAGTGACTGTATGGATGGCTAGAGGCCTTTCCCCGGTGCTGAAATGACTAACATCTGGGACCATATGTTTAAGGTACTTGGGAGTAAGTACAGGGGGCATGTTAGAACTAAGTTCTTCACGCAGAGAGTGGTGGGTGCACGCAATGCGCTGCTGGCAGTGGAGGCAGGGACAATAGGATCTTTTAAGAGACCCTGTCCGTAAGGAGTCTGTACGTTCTCCCCGTGTCTGCATGGGTTTCTTCTGGATGGTCCAATTTCCTCCACCTTTCAAAATATCCTGGGCTGTCAGTTCATTGGGTGTAATTGGCTGGCATGGGCTTGTGAGCCAGAAGGGCCTGTTACCATGATGTATATTTAAATTTAACATAGGAACATGGAACTGAGCAAAATGCAGTAGGGGAATTCCAGGCAGTTGTCTTGGTGGGTTATTAGGTCGACACAACACTGTGGGCTGAAGGGCCTGTCCTGTCTATTACAACCTTGACCCCATTGGAATAAGTCGATGCCCTCAAAGGGTTTGAATCCTGAGTGGACTGTGGAAGGTGGGATATTGAATTTGTTTGCAGGCAAACACTTGAGTACCTGGAGAACTGTGTGTAGTTCTGGTCTCTGTACTTGAGGAAGGAGATACTGGCCTTGGAGGGAGTCTAGAGGAGATTCACCAGGTTGATTCTGGAGATGAGGGGGTTGGCCTATGAGGAGATACTAGATTGCCTGGGATTATACTCACTCAAATTCAGAAGAATTTTATAAAAACATATAAAATTATGAAAGGGATAGATAAGGTAAAGACTGGTAGGTGAGACTAAAACTAGGGGACACAGCCTCAAGATTCAGGGGAGTAGATTTAAGATGGAGACTAGCAAAACCGGTTTTTCCCAGAGAGTCGTGAATCTGTAGGATTCTCTGCCCAGGAGACTTCATTAAACATATTTCAGGTTCAGTTGGATAGATTTTTACATAAGAAAGGAATTAAGGGACATGGGTAAAAGGCAGGTGGGTGGAATTGAGTCAACGATCAGATCAGCCATGATCTTATTGAATGGCGGACCAGGGACGATGGGCCGGATGGCCGACTCCTGCTCCTATTTCTTATGTTCTTATGTTTGAATCACCAAGGCAAAGGAGGCAAATGACGGATAGATATGGTGGATGGATAGGAAAGGTTCAGAGGAACATGGGCCAAGTGCAGGCATATGGGATGAGCTTCGGCAGACTTGGCCAGCAAGTTATGGAGATTCTAGAGTCATTGAATCCCACCTCACTGTAAAAGGTCCAGAGGCCCAACTTGTCCATGCTGAACAATGTGCTCTCCTCACACTTATCCTCATCAGTCCCATACTCCTCCAAAACCCTCCCATCCATGGAACTGTCCGAGTGTTTCTGATATACCTGCCTCCACCACCACCTGGCAGCTCACTCCATGTACCCACCAACATCTGAGTGGAGCACTCGTGTCCCTTCTAGATCACCCTCCCCACTCACCTTACAGTTATTCCCTGTCACCCACTCTGAGAAACAGACTGTCACTATTCACCATTGGAGACCCTTTGACAGCTCCTGAAGTCAAGTCAAAGTTTATTGTCATCTGATTATACAGGTACCACCTAACAAAGCAACGTTCTCCGGTCCACGGTGCAAAACAGGCAGACACACAACCAGACATAACACACACAACACAGCCAAACAATACACGTGCAGGACAAGTATGTCATCTATGCAAATATATAAATAATATTGTTTCTTGAGAGTGTCGGAGGGTTAGTCTGAGTCACTCCTTTGGTTGTTCAGGATTCTCACTGCCCGTGGGAAGAAGCTGTTCCTCAGCCTGGTGGTGCTGGCTCTAATCCTCCTGTATAATCTTCCCCCAACGGGAACAGCTGAAAGATGTGCTGGGTGGAAGGGATCCTCAGCCATTTTGCGCGCCCTCTTCAGACAACGATCCTGGTCGATCACTTCGATGAAGGGGGAGGGGTGGAGGGAGACTCCAGTGATCCTCTCTGCTGCTCTTATGGTCCTGTGGATCGACCTCTAATCCATTTCTCTTCAGTAACTGTACCTCACTGTGATGCATTCAGCCAGGACGCTCTCGAAAGAGAGAGCTCTGCAGAAGGTTGACATAATGGTGGCCGATCGCCTTGCCCGCCTCAGTCTTCTTAGGAAGTTCAGTCGCTGTTGCGCCTTCCTGACAAGCGAGGAGATGTTGAACATTAGGTGCTCGGTCCTAACTGTACCTCTAGATGGACACTGTGAGTTCCTCCAGCAATTCTGCGCTCCTCCCCTGCCCATTCTTTCCTTCACTCCTAGCCTTTTTATTCAGGCGCCTTGAAGAAGGGCCCTGGCCTGAAATGTCATGCTGTGTTCTGTGTCCTCACTACAATCACAGTGTATGCAAACGTTTGTGTTGCACTCTGTATCTCTGCACCCTGTCCTGCGTTTTCACAGCTGCCGGGGTTGACCAGCTGGACTGCTCACCAAACAAACCTTCTCGCTGTGCCTCGGTCCATGTGACCACAAACTTGAACTGGTGGAAGGCCCTGCTTCGGTGCTGTAAGACTCCATGACTCAGCCCTTTGGGCTGAAGAGCCTTTCTGCTGCTGAATGACTGTTCTTTTCTTTGGCTTGGCTTCGCGGACGAAGATTTATGGAGGGGGTAAATGTATTGTGGCTGACAAGTCCGATGCGGGACAGGCAGACACGGTTGCAGTGGTTGCAGGGGAAAATTGGTGGGTTGGGGTTGGGTGTTGGGTTTTTCCTCCTTTGTCTTTTGTCAGTGAGGTGGGCTCTGCGGTCTTCTTCAAAGGAGGTTGCTGCCCGCCGAACTGTGAGGCGCCAAGATGCACGGTTTGAGGCGAGATCAGCCACTGGCGCTGGTCAATGGGGCAGGCACCAAGAGATTTCTTTAGGCAGTCCTTGTACCTTTTCTTTGGTGCACCTCTGTCACGGTGGCCAGTGGAGAGCTTGCCATATATCACAATCTTGGGAAGGCGATGGTCCTTCATTTTGGAGACGTGACCCACCCAGCGCAGCTGGATCTTCAGCAGTGTGGACTCGATGCTGTCGGCCTCTGCCATTCGGGTACTTCGACGTTAGGATGAAGGCGCTCCAATGAATGTTGAGGATGGAGCGGAGTCAACGCTGGTGGAAGCGTTCTAGGAGCCGTAGGTGATGCCAGTAGAGGACCCATGACTGTATGGCTCTTTAAAAGAACAAAGTGGGCCTTTTTGGACCTCCCTTTTGCCCTCTCCTCTCCCACTTCCATACCCTTCCACCTTCTCTCGCCAGGCTGAGCCTCGCTGTCCTTTGATTTATATACAAATGTTTATTGAAATGACAATAAGACAGCAAAAATTATACAAAACTACATGCAGAAATCTATCTAAAAGTACTATTTACATTGAAAGACATTCATGATCAGCGGTAAATCAATATCGCCTCTCTGTTCCATACAATTTACAGGTTCACTCTTCATTATTAACAGCATACTCAAACCCTGGGTCCCACTGGTCCTGGAACTTGCCCACCGTCCCCTCGGACACCGCGTGCTCCCCCTCTAACACCGTGTGACCCTGAAAGAGGGGATTGCAGTCAGCTCACCCTGAACCCTTGACTGCCCACCACCTTGACCTATGAATGTGTAGCTTGGACAAGCCAGAGACAATCCCACAAGGAGATCCTCCGAGCGTCCAATGCCCCCAACCCCCACCTCCTCCTCCTCACCGGGCGACCCATGGATCAGGATCTTGGCAGCTGCAAGTGCAGCCAGATCTTGAAGAACAACCCCTTTCAGGCTGGCAAAGAAGGGCTACAACCTCTCACACTCCATGTACGTGAGGCACAATGTATCTTCTTGGCCGCAGAAGCGACAGGTGGTCAGGGGTGTCGGGGAACCGACTCGGTCACCGATGTTCTCCCCCCCCACCTCTCTCACTCTCCCCCCCACCTCTCTCACTCTCCCCCCCACCTCTCTCACTCTCCCCCCCACCTCTCTCACTCTCCCCCCCACCTCTCTCACTCTCCCCCCCACCTCTCTCACTCTCCCCCCCCACCTCTCTCACTCTCCCCTCACCTCTCTCACTCTCCCCCCACTTCTCTCTCTCCCCCACCTCTCTCTCTCCCCCACCTCTCTCTCTCCCCCCTCCTCTCTCTCCCCCACCTCTCTCTCTCCCCCTCCTCTCTCTCCCCCACCTCTCTCTCCCCCCACCTCTCTCTCCCCCCACCTCTCTCTCCCCCCACCTCTCTCTCCCCCCACCTCTCTCTCCCCCCACCTCTCTCTCCCCCCACCTCTCTCTCCCCCCACCTCTCTCTCCCCCACCTCTCTCTCCCCCCACCTCTCTCTCCCCCCACCTCTCTCTCCCCCCCACCTCTCTCTCCCCCCCACCTCTCTCTCCCCCCCACCTCTCTCTCCCCCCCACCCCTCTCTCCCCCCCACCTCTCTCTCCCCCCCACCTCTCTCTCCCCCCCACCTCTCTCCCCCCCACCTCTCTCCCCCCCCACCTCTCTCCCCCCCACCTCTCTCTCCCCCCCACCTCTCTCTCCCCCCACCTCTCTCCCCCCCACCTCTCTCCCCCCCACCTCTCTCCCCCCCACCTCTCTCCCCCCCACCTCTCTCCCCCCCACCTCTCTCCCCCCCACCTCTCTCCCCCCCACCTCTCTCCCCCCCACCTCTCTCCCCCCCACCTCTCTCCCCCCCACCTCTCTCCCCCCCACCTCTCTCCCCCCCACCTCTCTCCCCCCCACCTCTCTCCCCCCCACCTCTCTCCCCCCCACCTCTCTCCCCCCCACCTCTCTCCCCCCCACCTCTCTCCCCCCACCTCTCTCCCCCCACCTCTCTCCCCCCACCTCTCTCCCCCCCACCTCTCCCCCCCCACCTCTCTCCCCCCCACCTCTCTCCCCCCCACCTCTCTCCCCCCACCTCTCTCCCCCCCCACCTCTCTCCCCCCCACCTCTCTCCCCCCCCACCTCACTCTCCCCCCCACCTCTCTCTCCCCCCCACCTCTCTCTCCCCCCCACCTCTCTCTCCCCCCCACCTCTCTCCCCCCCACCTCTCTCTCCCCCCCACCTCTCTCTCCCCCCCACCTCTCTCTCCCCCCACCTCTCTCTCCCCCCCACCTCTCTCTCCCCCCCACCTCTCTCTCCCCCCCACCTCTCTCTCCCCCCCACCTCTCTCTCTCCCCCCCACCTCTCTCTCCCCCCACCTCTCTCTCCCCCACCACTCTCTCCCCCCACCTCTCTCTCCCCCCACCTCTCTCTCCCCCCACCTCTCTCCCCCCCACCTCTCTCCCCCCCACCTCTCTCCCCCCCACCTCTCTCCCCCCCACCTCTCCCCCCCCACCTCTCTCCCCCCCCACCTCTCCCCCCCCACCTCTCTCCCCCCCACCTCTCTCCCCCCCACCTCTCTCCCCCCCACCTCTCTCCCCCCCACCTCTCTCTCCCCCCCACCTCTCTCCCCCCCACCTCTCTCCCCCCCACCTCTCTCCCCCCCCCTCCTCACTCCCCCCCCTCCTCTCCTCCCCCCCACCTCTCTCTCCCCCCCACCACCTCTCTCCCCCCCACCTCTCTCTCCCCCCCCACCTCTCTCTCCCCCCCACCTCTCTCTCCCCCCCACCTCTCTCTCCCCCCCACCTCTCTCTCCCCCCCCACCTCTCTCTCCCCCCCACCTCTCTCACCCCCCCACCTCTCTCTCCCCCCCACCTCTCTCTCCCCCCCACCTCTCTCTCCCCCACCTCTCCTCCCCCCCACCTCTCTCCCCCCCCACACTCTCACTCTCCCCCCCCACCTCTCACTCTCCCTCCCACCTCTCTCACTCTCCCCCACCTCTCTCTCTCTCCCCCACCTCACTCTCTCCCCCACCTCTCTCTCTCTCCCCCCACCTCTCTCACTCTCCCCCCACCTCCCTCACTCTCCCCCCACCTCTCTCACTCTCCCCCCACCTCTCTCACTCTCCCCCCACTTCTCTCTCTCCCCCCACCTCTCTCTCCCCCCCACCTCACTCTCCCCCCCACCTCTCTCTCCCCCCCACCACTCTCTCCCCCCCACCTCTCTCTCCCCCCCACCTCTCTCTCCCCCCCACCTCTCCCTCCCCCCACCTCTCTCTCCCCCCACCCTCTCTCTCCCCCCACCTCTCTCTCCCCCCACCTCTCTCTCCCCCCACCTCTCTCTCCCCCCACCTCTCTCTCCCCCCACCTCCTCTCCCCCCACCTCTCTCTCCCCCCACCTCTCTCTCCCCCCACCTCTCCCCCCACCTCTCTCTCCCCCCACCTCTCTCTCCCCC
The DNA here is from genome assembly GCF_036971445.1 of Narcine bancroftii. Taxonomy (NCBI): domain Eukaryota; kingdom Metazoa; phylum Chordata; class Chondrichthyes; order Torpediniformes; family Narcinidae; genus Narcine; species Narcine bancroftii. The sequence goes on along the minus strand of NC_091469.1, from coordinate 484,096,929 downwards.
CACCTCTCTCTCCCCCCACCTCTCTCTCCCCCCACCTCTCTCTCCCCCCACCTCTCTCTCCCCCCACCTCTCTCCCCCACCTCTCTCTCCCCCCACCTCTCTCTCCCCCCACCACTCTCTCCCCCCACCTCTCTCTCCCCCCACCTCTCTCTCCCCCCACCTCTCTCTCCCCCCCACCTCTCTCTCCCCCCCACCTCTCTCTCCCCCCCACCTCTCTCTCCCCCCCACCTCTCTCTCCCCCCCACCTCTCTCTCCCCCCCCCTCCTCTCTCTCCCCCCCACCTCTCTCTCCCCCCCACCTCTCTCTCCCCCCACCTCTCTCTCCCCCCCACCTCTCTCTCCCCCCCACCTCTCTCTCCCCCCCACCTCTCTCTCTCCCCCCCACCTCTCTCTCTCCCCCCACCTCTCTCTCTCCCCCCCACCTCTCTCTCTCTCCCCCCACCTCTCTCTCTCCCCCCCACCTCTCTCTCTCTCTCCCACCTCTCTCTCTCTCCCCCACCTCTCTCTCTCTCCCCCACCTCTCTCTCTCTCCCCCACCTCTCTCTCTCTCCCCCACCTCTCTCTCTCTCCCCCACCTCTCTCTCTCTCCCCCCCCTCCTCTCTCTCCCCCCCACCTCTCTCTCTCCCCCCACCTCTCTCTCTCCCCCCACCTCTCTCTCTCCCCCACCTCTCTCTCTCTCCCCACCTCTCTCTCTCTCCCCCACCTCTCTCTCTCTCCCCCACCTCTCTCTCTCTCCCCCACCTCTCTCTCTCTCCCCCACCTCTCTCTCTCTCCCCCACCTCTCTCTCTCTCCCCCACCTCTCTCTCTCTCCCCCACCTCTCTCTCTCTCCCCCACCTCTCTCTCTCTCCCCCCCTCCTCTCTCTCCCCCCACCTCTCTCTCTCCCCCCACCTCTCTCTCTCCCCCCACCTCTCTCTCTCCCCCACCTCTCTCTCTCCCCCACCTCTCTCTCTCCCCCCCACCTCTCTCTCCCCCCCACCTCTCTCTCCCCCCACCTCTCTCTCCCCCCCACCTCTCTCTCCCCCCACCTCCCTCTCTCCCCCCACCTCCCTCTCTCCCCCACCTCCCTCTCTCCCCCCACCTCTCTCTCCCCCCCACCTCCCTCTCTCCCCCCACCTCTCTCTCCCCCCACCTCTCTCTCCCCCCACCTCTCTCTCCCCCCACCTCTCTCTCCCCCCACCTCTCTCTCTCTCCCCCCACCTCTCTCTCCCCACCTCTCTCTCTCTCTCCCCACCTCTCTCTCTCCCCCACCTCTCTCTCTCCCCCCACCTCTCTCTCCCCCCCACCTCTCTCTCTCCCCCCCACCTCTCTCTCTCCCCCCACCTCTCTCTCTCCCCCCCACCTCTCTCTCTCCCCCCCACCTCTCTCTCTCCCCCCCACCTCTCTCTCTCCCCCCACCTCTCTCTCTCTCCCCCACCTCTCTCTCTCTCCCCATCTCTCTCTCTCTCCCACCTCCCTCTCTCTCCCCCACCTCTCTCTCTCTCCCCCACCTCTCTCTCTCTCCCCCACCTCTCACTCTCTCCCCCACCTCTCTCTCTCTCCCCCACCTCCCTCTCTCTCCCCCACCTCCCTCTCTCTCCCCCACCTCTCTCTCTCTCCCCACCTCTCTCTCTCTCCCCCCCTCCTCTCTCGCTCCCCCCACCCTCTCTCTCCCTGCCCCCTGGTTCCCATTGCCCATTCATCAGTGGAAGCTGTGACATTGCCTTCGTTTCCGTTGCATTCCCAATATTAAGGTAGCCTGACTTCTCTTGGGCCAAAAGTGAGGAGAACAGGATCATTGGATCAGTCACTTCAATTCAAACATCCATTCATTTGAAAGCAATTAGTCTGATAATAAACTTTACATAGCAACATTAGGAAACAAAGCAAACTCCATTATCAGCAGGCCTTTGCTTCTAACTGGATTGGTGGAAATGATTGTCAAAATGAAATGATAATTGTCTTCACTTTCCCCATCTGGTAGCAAAAACTGTTTATCTCCCAAGGCTAACAGGAGAGAGACTCCCCGTCATCAGGTAAATGGAAAAATAATCTCCCCAAGGAGTGAAATCCCAGGTGAAGATCTTCCTCTCAACATTTCCCCCTCCGTCTGCCCCTCATCGAGCAGGTTGTTTGCGGCTTTAATGTAAAAGAAGGCAAGAGGAATGTAGTGGGGGGGCAACATGTTTCTTGGAGTTCACTTCACTAGTGACCTATCGTGGAGACTCAACATCTCCTCTCATGCCAGGAAAGGCTCAATTGTATTTCCTGAGAAGATTGAAGCCGGCAAGGCTACCGGCCACCATTATGTCAACCTTCTACAGGAGCACTATCAAGAGCGTCCTGGCCGGCTGGATCACAGTGGGGTACGGTTGCTGCAGAGAAATGGATCGGAGGTCAATAAGACTGGCAGAGAGGATTGCTGGCATCTCCCTCCCTCCCCATCAGCGAGATCTACCGGGATTGTTGACTGAATAGATTTCGCCAAATTGCTAAGGATCCCTTCCACCCTGCACACGGCATCTTTCAGTTCCTCCTGTCAGGAAACAGATACAGGAGTATGAGAGCCAGCACCCACCAGGCTGAGGAACAGCTTCTTTCCACGGGCAGTGAGAATGCTGAACGACCAAAGGAACTGCTCACACTGACCCTCTGAGGTTTGGAGGCTACACTTCCTCGCAGATTGCCCATGTTCTCACAGAGATCTCCCTGGTCAACCTCCTTCCACGTACAATGAAATGCTGGAGGGACAGTGGGTCAGGCAAAATTCCATGGAAGAGGGACGGTCAGTCAACATTTTGGGTTGGGACCCTTTAGAAAGAGTGCCAACCTGAAACATTGACTGAACATTTCTTTCCACGGACTTGCTGAGGCCCTCCACCTGGAGCACTGTGCAGTTCTGGTCTCCATACTTGAGGAAGGATATACTGTCCTTGGAGGCAGTCCAGAGGAGGGTCACCAGATTGATCCCAGACATGTGGGGGTTGACCTATGAGGAGAGACTAAATTGCCTGGGATTAGACTCACTTGGATTCAGAAGAATGAGAGGAGATCTTTTAGCAACATATAAAATTATGAAAGAGAAAGATAAGACAGAGGCAGGAAAGTTGTTTTCACTGGTGGGTGAGACCAGAATTAGGGGACACAGCTTCAAGATTCAGGGGAGTAGATTTAAGATGGAGATGAGGAAAAACTGTTTTATCTAGAGAGTCGAGAATCTGTGGGATTTTCTGCCCAGGGACGCGGTTGAGGCGACTTTATTAAACATAGATAAGGTTCAGTTAGATAGATTTTTACATATAAAAAAGGAATTAAGGGACATGGGGAAAAGCCAGGTAGGTGGAGTTGGGTCAACAATTAGATCAGCCGTGATCTTATTAAATGGCGGACCAGGGTCGATGGGCCGGATGGCCGAATCCTGCTCCTATTTCTTATGTTTTAACCCGACGAAACAGCGTTCTCTGGTCCTCAGTGCAAAGCATGCAGACATGCGCCCAGACAAACAATACATATGTAGAACAAGTATTCATATATACAGATATAAAAATAAATAGTGTTTCATAAATATAGAGTCTCAGTTCCTTTCTCACTGCCATTGTTTTGGGCCTTCAACAAATACGTATCTCAGATTCAGATTTCAGATTGATTGTCAGAGTACATGCGTTATGTGACTGAGAACACTCGAGACCAGAGAGAGTGCAACACGGTTTTATTCCGTCAGTAAAACAAACAATAGTCTTTGGACTGAAATGGGGTTTTGGCAGGGATCCAGGGTTTATATCGGGATATGCGGGGGGGTGGGGAGGGGAGTCGGGGTAGGAGTTAGTCCTTAGGACATCACACTAGTCGTGAATTCCCAGTTCACTACATTCACCCCTTCCTTTAGAAGGAAGCCTGCAGGTGAAACAGAGAACATAACATAGTCATAGAAAATTTTTTCTATAATATTTACAAATTCAACCTGGCAGGTGATCTGGAGATGCGGGCACAGTGCTATAGTGCAGGACGTCTTGACCCTCCTGTGGTGCTGGGACCTCAGGGCGTGGATGGTCCAGCTCTGGTTGAGGGATTAACCACTTCCTGAGTCTTCTCACCTGAGCTCCTTGGTGTTTCCCAGGGAACCCTGGGTAGCTCCTGGCTCCCTTGGAGTGGTGGACTCTCAGTTAGTCACGTAGGCGTAAGTGGGGTTGGCATGGAGTAGGTGCACTCTCTCGACCAGAGGGTCAGTTTTGCTCCACCTCATGTGCTTTCAGAGCAGCACTGGGCCTGGTGCTGTAAGCCAAGCCGAGAGGGTGGTCCCTGACATTGACTTTCTCTTGAAAGAAAACATCAGCTCGTGAGGAGTCGTGTTGGTTGCAAATGATCAGTCCCAGTTGCTATGGATATAGCTGGGATACCTGAACAGGGTGAAAATGGAGTCTAGGGCCCTAATGGATGTGTCTGGGCAGAGAATGGCGAATGGGCAACGAGAGTACTTATCAATGACTGTGAGGAAGTACGTGTTCCTGTTCATAGAGGGGGGGGTTCTCCCGTGAAATCGGCACTTAGCCGTTCGAAGGGCCAGGATAGCTTTATCAGGTGCGCTTTGCTGGGGTGGTAGAAGTGCGTCTTGCACTCCACGCAGACCTGGTAGGACCTGGTCATTTCCCTTACATCCTCAATGGAGTAGGGTAAATTGGTGTCTTGACAAAATGACCCATGCGGGTGATGCCTGGATGGCAGAGCTCATTGTGCAGTGACGCAACTGGCCGGTGTGTGCAGAGGCACAGGTTCCTCTGGACAGGGCATCTGGAGGCTCATTGAGGGAACCAGATCAGAAGACTATATCATAGTTGTAGGTGGAGAGTTCGATCCTCCATCTAGCAATTTTGTCATTTTTAATTTTACCTCATTTTGTGTTGTTGAACATGAAAGCCACTAGTCGCTCGTCCGTGAAGAGGGTGAATTTCCTACCCACCAGGTAGTGCCCTCAGTCCCTGATGGTCTCTACAATGACTTGTGCCTCTTTCTCCACTGATGGATTCCGAAGCTTGTGGCCTTGTAGGGTCCTGGAAAAAAGTGCAACCGGCCTACCCGCCTGATTAAGGGTTGCAGCCACTTTCCACCTGGAAAGGTACATTTTCATCCATCGCATACATGGTGGCCTTTACAATGTGGCTTCTGACGTAATTGAAAGCTGTTTGAGCTTCGGCTGTCAGTGGGAAGGAAGTGGTTTTTAGGAGGGGATGGAGCTTGTCAGCATATTGAAGGACCCTTTGGGCATAATCTGAGAAGAAGCCAGGCACCTCCTCTAAGTCTTTATGCTCCTTGGGATCGGGAGTACCAACAGGGGGAACATTCTGTCAGGGTCGGGCCAAAGATGCCATTCTCCACTATGTAGACCAACGTGGTTAGGCGTTTAGCCCTGAACACGTACTTACTGGTGTTGTAAGTGAAGTTCATGGCTTCAGCTGTGTGGAGAAAGTTCTGGAGATTGGCATCATGGTCCTCCAGAGAATGGTCACAAATGGCAACGTTGTCGAGGTAGGGGAAGGTGGCCTTCAACTTAAATTCATCCACAATTTGGTCCATTTGTCTCTGGAAGATTGAGACCCCATTTGTGTTACCAAATGGAAACCTCCGGAACTGATGGAGACTCAAAAGTGATGTAGGGATGGTCCTCGGAATGGATTGGCAACTGGTGGTCAGCAGCTTTAAGGTCGATGGTCAAATAGACCTTGTACTGCACAATTTTGTTCACCATGTCCGAAATGCGAAGGAGGAGGGTATGCATCTAGGAATGTGAAGCGATGAATAGTTTAGCTATAGCCAATTACTAGCCTGGACTTTTGTTCCCCTTTTATGACAACCACCTATGCTCTCCTTGGGCTGGTACTGTGCCTGATAATGTTCTCATCAAGCAGTCGTTTTGTCTCAGCCTTGATGAATGCCCGGTCCTCTGCGCTGTAGCACCTGCTTTTCGTAGCAGTTGGTCTGCAATCGGTGCTCAAATTGGGGAACAGAGGAGGTGGACCTATATTTGGTGTGGAGAGACAGCAAGAGATCCGTGCAAATGGCATCAGAATTTTGAGACCTTCTGTTCCGAACAGTAATGGGAGGGAGAGGACCAGAATACTCCAGAGTCACGTTTTTAAAGTGACACAAGAAGTCAAGACCCAGTAGAATAAAGCACATAAATTCTTAAGGCCATACAGTTTGAACTTATAGAATTCCCCTCCTATAAAGATAAATGAACCATGCAATGTTCTTGAATATTTATGAACTATGTATGGGACGCTAAATAAATATGATGATTGGCGAGATACACTTTAAGATTAAGTTTTTTGGACAGTCTCAGTGTCCGTGAAGCTCTCAGTTGAGCCAGAGTCAATTAAACACTTCATTTTATGCCTTCATCATGGAACTGTTCAGTTGGTGTGGTATCTCCTGGTCCAACACCATCACTGCCAGGACACCGGAGATGCAGTCGCTCCCCTCCCCCTTGCAGATTGTCGGGCAGGCAAGATGGTGGGGGTCACGAGGTGCGGAAAGATGGCCACCTTCCTGTTAGCGCCAGTTTCAAAACATGGCAAGATGGCTGCTGGGGTTTTCCGCGTTGCTGCCCTTGCCGCGCGGCCCCGCAGGAAGGCCACCACTGTCACTGGGAGGTCGTAGAATTGGGTTTGGACTTGCCTCAGTTGGCCTGTCAGGGGTCGTGCACGCGTTGGACCTCTCAGCGCTCCCCCTCCCCTTGCAGCTCTTCACCTAGTGCCCCTTCTGACTACAGCCGGAGCAGATGGAGCCTTTATCTGGAGATCGAGTTCCTGGATGCTGTTGCCAACCCCAGAAGAAGCATCCCTTAGTGCCGGAGGCCGTCGCCATCAGGGCCGATGCCACGTGTGGAGCCGCTCCGGGGACTGGATCATCCTGGAGGGTGCTGCCACCACCTTCCAGGTTATCAGTTCCCTGTTGGGGCGTCTCCAGTGACTTGGCCAGCCACACGTTGTCAGACAGCACTGCACTGCCTTGCTCCAACAACCACTGCCTGATGTACATGGACCTCATGCCACCGACAAGAGCATCCAGGATCTGCTCGTATCCCCGTTCTCGGGCCGTGCTGTCTTCATACCCGCAGTTCCTCACGAGTGCTCGTAGGATGAGGACAAAATCTTCAATGGACTCACCAGGCCGCTGCTTTGGTTGCAAGAGCTGATGTCTTGCTAGGACGACATTTTGGGGCCTTGTGTAGCGAGCCTTTTGATGGCTGACTCGTAAGTAGTGCAATTCCTGATGATCGGGAATCCTTTAGGTCCGACGCGTGAGAGGCATGGCAACCTCTTGAGTTCATCTGTGGAGTAGACTGTTTGTGTGGTCGTCAGGTACGTTTGGAAGCTCTCCAGCCAGTACGTGATTTCCTCCAGGGCCTCTGGGGACAGAGGGTTGATTAGGAGTATCATGGACTTCAACAGGGCTTCCATCCTATTCTAACTGAATAAAATCTTAGCGCGACTGAGAGCACTCCAAACCAGAGAGTACAACACGCTTTTATTCAGTAAGAATAACACACAATGGTCTTTGGACTGAACTGGGTTTCTGGTGGGGTTCCAGGGTTTATATCGTGATATGTGGGTTGGAGTCGGTGGGGGAGGAGCCTGTCCTTTGAACATTGCATCAATAGTTAATTCCCAGTTCACTACAACATACTCTTGGTGCCTGCCACATTGACCACCGCCAGTGGGCTGATAACGCCTCAAACCGTGCATCTTGGCGCCTCACAGTTTGGCGGGCAGCAGCCTCCTTTGAAGAAGACCGCAGAGCCCACCTCACTGACAAAAGGCAAAGGAGGAAAAACCCAACACCCAACCCCAACCAACCAATTTTCCCTTGCAACCGCTGCAATCGTGTCTGCCTGTCCCGCATCGGACTGGTCAGCCACAAACGAGCCTGCAGCTGACGTGGACTTTTTACCCCCTCCATAAATCTTCGTCCGCGAAGCCAAGCCAAAGAAAGACAACATACATGACATCACATACAACTCTGAGATTCCTTTTTCCTGCGAGCATGGCTGAATTACCACTAATTAGTAGTGCAAAAAATAAACTTCACAGCGTAAACATGTAAACAAATACAGACTGTAAACAGATAACACATGTAAACAAACTGTGTAATGCAGAGAGAATAAAAAGAAAATCTATAAACTGCACAAGTCAGAGCCCTTAAATGAGTTTGTTGTTGGGGAGTCTGATGGGGGAGGGGGAGCTGTTCCTGAACCTGATGGGGTGAGTCTTGGGGCACCTAGACCTCTTTTCTGATGGCAGCAGCGAAAAAAGAGCGTGTGCTGGGTGGTGTGGATCCTTGATGATTGATGCTGCTCTCTGACGGCAGTGTTCTCTGTAGATGTTATTGATGGTGGGGAGAGTTTTGCCTGTGATGTCCTGGGCTACGTCCACCGCCTTTTATAGGGCTTTATGCTCAGGGGTATTGGTGTTCCCAAACCAGACCATGATGCAGCTGGTTATCATACTTTCCACCACACCTCTGTGGAAATTTGCCAGGGTTTCTGGTTTCATATCAAACCTCCACAAACTCCTGAGGAAGTAGAGGCACTGACGTGCTTTCTTCACGCTGTCATTGGTGTGTTGGGTCCAGGAAAGATCCTCCGAGATAATGACTCCCAAGAACCTAAATATGCTCACCCTCTCCACCTCTGATCCCCCAGTGATCACTGGATTGTATCCCTCTGGCTTTCCCTTCCTGAAGTCTACAATCAGCTCCTTAGTTTTGGTGACATTGAGTGCAAGGTTATTGTTGGTACACCATTCAGCCAAGTTTTCAATCTCCCTCCTGTAAGCTGACTCATCCCCTCCCTTTATACAACCCAGCAATGTGGTATTGTCAGCAAATTTGTAGATGGTGTTACTGTTGTACCGAGTCACACAGTCATAGGTGTAAAGTGAGTAGAGCAGGGGGCTAAGAATGTAGCGCTGTGGTGCTCCGGTACTGATGGAGATTGTGGAGGAGAAGTTCTTGCCAATCCTCACTGATTGTGGTCTGGAGGTGAGGAAATCCAGGATCCAGTTACACAGTGGGGTGTTGACTCCCAGGTCTTGGAGTTTGCTGATCAGTTTTGATGGTGTTTAATGCGGATCTGTAGTCGATAAAGAGCATCCTGATGTCTGCAACTTTACTGTCCAGGTTTTCCAGGGCTTTAGAGCCAGTGAGATGGAACCCATTGTAGACCTGGAATGGATCCACATCACCGCTCAGACAGGAGCTGATCTGCTTCAACACCAGCCTCTCAAAACACTCCATCACTGTTGATGTACGTGCTACTGGTCGATACCCATTAAGGTAGGTTACTTTGCCTCCCATTGGCTCTGTGGCTCCTGGTGAGTTTCCCCAACACTTTTGTGTACTTACTAAAACCACAGTGTCTGCAGACTTTCTCATTTCACGCATAGTTTAGGAGAAGCTTGGTCCAGACCGGGAATAAATTAACTGAGCATTGTGCCATGGTGCAGAGCTCCTAGATCGAGGCTACTCTGATAGCACCCCGACCCATGACCTCTGCAAGAAGGACAAAAGCAGTGGGCTCTGGGGATACGCCACCACGTGCAAGTTTCTCAGATCCCCGTCCCCATTCCTTCAACAACGTGTCTGTCCTTCCGTCTGGGCACCTTCCAACCGGATGGCATTAACACGGACTTCTCTGGCTTTTGTTAAACCCTCCCCCCCCCCCTCAGTTCTTCCCCCATGGACTTCCCCCAGATCTCTCTCTCCCTTTTCCCTCACACAAACAAAATCGATCATCACCTCTCCCCTTATCGTATCCAGTCTTTTGTTGGTCTGGATTCCTCTCCCAGCCAGCACTGTCTCTCTTCTGAGATTTCCTGTTTCTTGCTTATTCTTTGTCTATTCCTTGAAGAAGGGCTCAGGCCCAAAATGTTGATTATGTATCTTTGCTTCGTACGGATGCTGCGAGACCGGCCGGGGTTCTCCAGCATCTTGGTGTGTTTTCACTGAAATCACAGTGTCTGCAGACTTCCATGTTTCGCTGAGTTTCCCTCCAAGTTGTGGATCATCTTGAATTGCAAACACTTTGGTGGTGCTTCTTCATGAACAAAAATGGCGGAGCTGCTGTAACGGTGGCATTGCCGCTGGTGCGGAGCCGGGAGAACAGCGACACAGCTCTGCTCCCAAGGGTTCAACCACCCCGTCCTAATGCCGGCAGCTCCGTGCAGGGTTTAAATGACCTGTTAGAGGAGCTGATGGCATTTCTTAATTAAGATCATGCAACCGCGGGCCTGGGCCTGTGCTTGACAGCAGCCACGAGGAGCTGCAGACCCTGGGGGAGCAGCCGAATGGCGCAGGGCACAGTAAATGGGGCGGACCAGAGAGGGTCTCAGCAGCTGAGGGTCCCACACAGGGCGGAGGGCTGTCGGCGAAATGCGGTCGAAGGACTCGCGTGGGCTGTTGGAAGCCTGTGGTCAGGTGACCCACAATGGCTAGCTGATGGGAGCCAGGTATTGAAGCCGGGATTCAAGAAAGAAGGGCCCTGGGCGCTGAAGGGCTTCCTGATCATGTTGGAAGTTTGGATCTGGAGCTTGGGCGGCCAATGGATCGAACAGGAGTCTGTGCAGCTGCGGAGGCCGCAAGAGCACTGGAGGCGAATCCACAGACACTCTGAAGGATCTCTCTCTCGCTTACTGTAAGGGGCGCGGGGCAGCACTAAAGGTGACCCTTCACCTTTTGGCAGGCAGAAGGTAATTTGGTGTAATTAAAAGTAGGCATCGAGCACAGTAACAGGCCCTTTTGGCCTACGAGCCCATGCTACCAAATTACACCCCATTGACCTACACCCCAGTATGTTTTTGAATGGTGGGAGGAAACCAGAGCCCCCCTCGGAAGAAACGCAGACACGGGGAGCACGTGAAAACGCCTTACAGGCAGTGCAGGATTCAAACCCCGGTCCTGGTTGCTGCCAACAGCGTTGCGCTAACTGTGCCACCCAAATAGTTCTGTACTATTACGCGGCAATAAGGGAATCTTGAATCATCATCGGTCCAAAAATCCGAGGATTGCCTCCTCAGCACTAGAGGAGCACCCCCCGCAAGGCTCAGCACCGTGAGGGCGGGCAGCAGTGGTCGTCCTGGCCAGTAAACACCTCTTTCCCCTTGTGGGGAAAGGAGCTCGTCTCTAAACTCGCATTCCCTGACCTCCAAGGAAGTGGAAAGAGTGTGCCACATTACGGAGCAATTGTAAAGTCAACCTCAGCAAGATAATAAAAGATTAGATATCGAGGAGACAGCACATATCAGATATGTTTTACAGCCACAATTGGGTAGTCCAAAAATAGCTTGCTTCCAACAAAGAATCTCCTGTATGGAGCTGGAAGATCCAACAGTCAGCAGAGGTCCTCTTTGTCACCAAAGGGGACAGATGGTTGAAGGCCCATCCAAATTCTTAGAACCATGGAACACTGCAGGACAGAAGCAGGACCTTCAGCCCATCTCGTTCATGCCGATCAATTATTTTAAATTAAAAGAAACTAATTAGACATGGTGACAGGCCATTTCAGCCCAATTAACCTACACCTCCGGTACGTTTTTAACGGTGGGAGGAAACTGGAGCTCCTGGGGAAAACCCGCGCAGGCAGGGGGAGAACATGCAAACTCCTTACAGAGAACGCAGGATTCGAACAAGTCCTGATTGCTGGCGGTGTTGCGCTAACTGCTACGTCAACAGTCCCATTGACTTGCACCCAGAGCAAAGCCATCCATCGACCTATCCAAATCTGGAATCCAATCTGTGTTCACCATTTCGGCTGGCAGTTCCCTCCTAATGTTCCTTTTGGACATTTTACCTTTCACCCTTATCCTCTAATTCTTGTCTCACCCACATCCATGAAATCTCCCCTCTATCTACGATGCCCCAGGGAATAAATTTCTAATCTGTTTAACCTTTCCCTGTAGATGCTGTGATTGTAGTGAAAACACAGAAACGCTGGAGGAACTCAGCAGGTATTTCAGCGACCATAAAGATATGTTTCGGGCCTGAGCTCATCTTCCACTTTTTCCTGAACTCAGTTCCTCAAGAGCTGGGAACATCCTGTGCTGTCTATAAGGAGTTTGTACGTTCTCCCCATGTCTGCGTGGGTTTCCTCCCACTTTCCAAAGATGTAGAGGGTTAGTAAGTTAATTGTGTTTAATTGGACGGTGTGGTGCAGCAAGCAGACACAAAATACAGGGAAGACTGTTCTACGGGCTTTAATCCACTTAAACTCTGTTGTCCACCAGTTGTAGTATATCGAAGGCTCCACATGTGACTGGCCCGGGAGGGGCCAGCTCAAGTCTATATACAGGCTGGTGATTGATAGCTGGCCAGGTGGACTTGGCCTTCCAGGTAGTCTACCTGCAGGTACAGAGGTCACCCCCTGCAGTCAGCTGGTGGGCATACGGCCCAGAGCTGTGGTTGTATCACCACAGACGGCACAATTTCACTGACTAGAATTAGCTTCTGCCATGTTGTAAATAAATTTAATTTAAATTTAGAACAGAGTACGTAGAACATTACAGCAAGTACAGGCCCTTTAGCCCACGATGTTGAGCTGAGCTCCACAACAGTCAGAATCAGAATTTATTGTCATGAACATATCAAGAAATTCATTGTTTTGCTGCAGTATCACAGGGAAAACATTTATATAAACCACTTTATAAATAAATAAAAATAGTACAAGAAAAAGACAAAGTGAGGCAGTGTCTGTGGTTCATTGTTCATTCAAGAATCTGATGGCAGAGGGGAAGAAGCTGTCCTTGTGGTGCTGAGTGCTCGTCTTCAGGCTCCTGTACCTTTTCCCCGATGGTAGCAGAGTGAGGAGGGTGTGGCCTGGGTGGTGGGGGTCTTTGAGGATAGAGGCGTTTTTTTTTTTTAAGACACCGCCTCATGTAGATGTCCTCGATGGAGTGAAATCTGGTGCCTGTGATGTCGCAGGCCGAGTTAACAGCCCTCTGGAGTTTATTCTTGTCCTGAGAGTTGGCGCTTCTGTACCAGGCAGTGATGCAACCAGCCAGAAGGCTCTCCACGGTACACCTGTAGAAGGTTTTGTTGACATATTGAATCTTCTCAGACACCTCACAAAATACAGCTGTGATTGCTTCAACATGGAGGCTCCAGGACAGATCCTCGGAGATGTTGACACCCAGGAATTTGAAGTTCTTGACCCTCTCCACTGCTCACTCATCAATGAGGACTGGGTTGTGTTCTGCGTTCTTCAATCTAATCCTTTCCTACCTCGCACCTTGTAGTGGACTACCAGTAACCACCAAGACTAGGCTGAAGGGACGATAGACTTTAATCAACAGAAGAAACTTGCTGGCCTGGATCCAGGTGGAGGAGATATGGGGTATAAGTCATCAGTGGATGGGCCAGCTCCCTATGTACAGTAACCAACAATAACTATATACAATGGAGGAAACCTATCACCACACATCTATAAACCCTCTATTGTACCAGCTTCCACCCCCGACCCCCCACATCCCCTGGCAATGCATTCCAGGCACCTGCCACTCTCTGTGTAAAACACTCTGGCATCTCCCTTAAATTTTCCTCAACTCACCTTAAACAGATGCCCTCTGGTATTTGCTACTGTCGCCCAGGGGAAAACGTTGCCAGCAGTCCACCCTATCTAAGCCCCTCATAATCTTATACAGGCATTTCCCGGGTTAAATACAAGTTCCGTTACCTAGCTGTGTCTTTAACTCTGATTTGTCTGTAAGTCAGAACGGGTACTGATTTAGTGTCAGTTAGTCAAATGTTTATCTTAGTATAGAGCATATGTAATATATGTTACCTTTCTATGCATGTAAAGCACTTCCCACTAAAACAGCTTAAGCATAATGATACAGTACTGCCCGTAATAATGAAAGTAATTATGTGATTAAAAGTGAATACTTACAGGAGAAAATGATAGCAAGATCACTCCCCCTCCCTCTCTCTTCGGTAGTGCAATCACACTTTCAGGCCGGGCAGCCATTTTGCGGGGCCCAGAGGCGGCCATTTTGCGGGGACGAGCCGAGCCGCGACGACACTGAAGGCGTCATGAGGGCGCACCCTGATGCTGCTTCTTATTCTTCCCTCCCTCACCTCCCCTCCTTCCCCTCGCCTGCCCGCTGCCATGCCCAGGCCGCGTGCAGCGTAACCTGGCAGCGGATGCGCGTCACCGGCCATCTGACGACCGATCTTTCTCCAGCTTCTGTCTTCTTCTTATACTTCACTGGGGGAAGTTGAGCACCACCGAAGTGAGTCCTATACCTGCCTTACTCTAAATAATGGACTATATTACCATAGTGTAACATTATTACTCTATCACCAGCAAATGAGCCAATGGAAAGCGAGCTCCACTCGCACCGGAATTTGTCGCCATTCTCCTTCCAGGCGGCTGGTTGGTTCATAACTACAGGTTGTTTGTAAATCGGACACGGGGACTGCCATTCATCCTTCGCTGTGTGATGTGACAATAAACTCAAACTTGAACTGTATCTTCTAAGGGAAGTTGAGTTCAATAGCACCTTTCGTATCCTTTGTAGCCAAGGAAGAGTGAAGTCCTCTTACCATGCAGTCAATTGGCACAGAGCAACATCCCAGAAAATCCTAGGCTTCTTGCATCTACTTGGGAGCACAGAGGAGTCTTTGATGACTATTTTGTCTGAAAGATGGCCCCGTCATCAGCGTTCTCTCAGCTCTGCGCTGGTGAGGATGCGGAGCAGGGCTTGAACTCACAGCCTGAAGCCACCTGAGTTCATGTCAGTGGTATTAGCTTCATCACACCAATTCTCCAGTATAACTCACCAGGGAGACCTCACTTGGAGAAGTGTTTGCTGGGCTGACATTGGAGAGGGTTCAGAGGAGGTTCCTGAGAATGAAAGGGTTATTCTTTGAAGAAGACTTGACAGCTCTTGGCTTGTCCTCCTTGGAGGGGATCTCATTGCAACATTTGGAATGTTGGAAGGCATGGACAGTGGAGATGCAGGAAGGTTGTATCCCTTGTGTTGTTTGTCTGTGTGTGTGTATTGTGCAACACTGAGGACCGGAGAACGCTGTTTCGTCGGGTTGTACTTGTACAATCAGATGACAGTAAACTTGGCTTGAATTGAGAGGCTAGGACAAGAGGGCATGACTTCAGGATTAAAAGGCATCCATTCAGAACAGAGATGTGTAGGGTGGTAAATCTGTGGAATTTGTGGCCACAGGTGGCTGTGGAGGCCAGGCCATTGGGCATATTTAAGGCAGAAATCTTCGTTCAAAGTTTTGGCCACACACCCTTGCATCTCCTTATACAAGATCTTAAGACATTGACAGGTTCTTGATGAGCCAGGGGATCAAAGGTTATCGGGAGAAGACCGGGCAGTGGGGCTGAGTGGCGTAATGGATCAGCTCATAATTGAATGGCTGGGCAGACTCGATGGGCTGAATGGCCTATTTTGTCTCCTATGTCTTATGGTATTTCAGCTGAGTTCCCCAGCAAGAGTGTGAAGGGTCTGTCAGCATGAGCAGATGGGATTTCTGCATCCGATTCCAGAACATTCCACGCAAGTACTCAATGCCCAGTTGCGAGTAAAATCCTATGGCTCCGTTTTGGCCCTGACCTTTGCGGGTCTCTTCATTAAGCTATTGCGTTCAATTTTGGTCACTGAGCTACAGGAAGGAGATGATACAGTTGGAGGGGGTGCTGCGGAAGTTATTGCCAGGATTAGGGAGTTAGCGTTAGAGACTAGTCAAATAGGAATTGTTTTACTTAGAGCATACGAGATTGAGGGGGGAATCGTGTTGAGGGCTAGAAAAACCATGAGCGGGATATGGATTATGCAGAAAAGATTTACGAGGATGTTGCCAGGACTCGGGGGCCTGAGCTACCAGGAGGGGTGGAGAAGGTTGGGACTTTATCTCTTGGAGCAGGAGGATGAAGGCTGATCTCCAGAGGCGCACAAAATCACGAGGGGAATAGATTGGGTGACCGCACGGAGTCTTTAGGGGAATCGGTAACCAGAGGACATGGATTTAAGGTCGTGGTAATTTAACAGGAACCTGAGGGGTAACAGAAGGTGGAGCGTGTGTGGAATGGGCTGCTAGAGGAGGTGGTAGAGGCCGGAACAGTTTAAGTAAAAGGTGGATGCATTCACGGACAGGACGGGTTTAGAGGGATATGGGCCAATGCAGGCAGGTGGGGCTAGTGTGGACAAGTTAGGCAGAAGGGCCTGTTTCCACACCATGTGACTCCACTCTCTATGATAGGGTGATGGTCAGAATCAGAATTTATTGCCATGAACAGGTCCGTTGTTTTATGACAGCATTCACAGTGCAAAGATTCAAATAAACTACCTTACCAAAGAAATAACGATACTGCACGAGAAATAACTTGTCCGTTCCCCCAGGAATTGTAGCTAGTCGTCCTGCTTGAAGCAATGTCCTTTACGAGCAGGTACTGGTATAGCTCTCAGCTCATAAATAATGAGCCTCAGTTGCTATAGATCTAGCTGGGATACCCGACATGGTGAAAATAGAGGGCAAGGCCCTGATGACCGTGGTGGTGGTCATGTCTGGGCAGGGAATGGCAAACGGAAAGCATGAATACTCGTCAATAATGTTGAGAAAGTAAATGCTTCCATTGGTGGAAGGGAGGGGACCCTTGAAATCGACATTGAGTCATTCAAAGGGGCGGGATGCCTTCATCAGTTATGCTTTGTCGGGGCAGTAGAAGTGCAGCTTTCACTCTGCGCAGACCTGGCAGGACCTGGTCATTTCCCTGATGTCCTCACTGGAGTAGGGCAGGTTGTGTGCCTTGACGAAATGAGCCATGCGGGTGATGCCTGGGTAGCAAAGCTCATCGTGCAGTGACCGCAACTGGCTGGTGTGTACAGAGGCACAGCTTCCTCTTGACAGGGCATCTGGAGGTTCATTGAGAGTACCTGGCCTGTATACTATGTTGTGATTATAGGTGGAGAGTTCGATCCTCCACCTAACAATTTTATCATTCTTTATTTTGCCCATTTTTGCATTATTAAACATAAATGCCACTGATCGCTGGTTGGTGAGATGTGTAAATTTTCTGTCGGCCAGGTAATTCCTCCAGTGCCTGATGGCCTCTACCATGGCTTGAACCTCTTTCTTCACAGATGGGTTCCAAAGCTCGTGGCCTTGTAGGGTGTGGGAGAAAAAGGCAACTGACCTGCCTGCCTGGTAAGTGTCGCAGCCAGAGCTATGTCAGAGGCATCGTTTTCCACCTGGAAGGGTGCATTCTCATCCACCGCATGCATGGAGGCCTTTGCAATGTAGCTCTGAACATAGTCAAAAGCCGCCTGCGCTTCAGCCAACAATGGGAAAGAGGTGGACCTTAAGAGGGGGTGGACCTTATCCGCGCAGGGAGGGACCCACTGGGTGTAGTAGGAGAAGAAGCCCAGGCACCTCCTTAAGGCTTTCATGGTCCTCAGGATCGGCAGGTCTAACAGGGTGCCTTCAATTGGGGTCAGGGCCAATGACGCTATTCTCCACCATATAGCCCAGGATTGCCAGATGTTTCATGTGAGGTTTTATGTGAGGTTCAGGGCCTTGGCTATGTGGAGAAACCTCTGGAAGTTGGCGTCATGGTCTTCCAGGGAGTGTCCACAAATGGAGATGTTGTCGAGATCAGTGAAAGTGGCCTTCAATCTGTACTCTTCGACCATTTTTTCCATGTCTCTGAAAGACGAAGACCTCATTGGTGATACCAAAAGGTACCCTCTGGAACTGATAGAGCTGTCCGTCTCCCCCAAATGTTGGTCTTCAGAACGGATCGATAACTGATGGTATGCAGCTTTCTGGCCGATGGTCAAATAGACTTAATACTGCGCAATTTTGTTTACCATGTTCGAAATTCAAGGGAGGGGGGTATGCAACCAGGAGTGTGAAGCGATTAATTGTTTGGCTATAGTCAATCACTAGCTTGGGCTTTTCTTCCCCATTCATGACTACCACCTGGGCTCTCCACGGGCTATTTTCTTTGACAGGGCATCTGGAGCTTCATTAAGTAGCCACTGTGTCTCGGCTCTGATAAATTCCCGATCCCCACACAGATATCACCTGCACTTTGTAGCTATTGGTTTGCAATTGGAAGTTAAGTTTGGAAACAGTGGGGGTGGGGGTGGGGTGGGGAGGGGGGAGATCAATATTTAGGGTGGAGAGACCAGACACACATGAGGTAAAGACTGTACAACAGGCTTTAATCCACAAAGACTTCCACAGAGTCAGGCTGGCTGTAACTGCAGTAACTCCGAGTGAGCTTCAGGAGGCCGACGTAGGCTTATATCCTGGAGGGTGATTGACACCCGCCCGGGTGGGGCTTGATCCCTTCAGGCCGACAGATTGACAGCTGGCCAGGTGTTGTCCTGTCCCCTTACACTCCTGCAGGTACAGAGGTTACCCCCTACAGCAGGCCAGTGGTGTACCACCACAGACCACAAGTGGAGTCTGGCTTTTGGGACCTTCCTTTGCACACTGTGATTGGAGGGAGTGCGCCAGAGTACTCCAAGGTCATGGTTTTAAGGTCACACAGGAATTCCAGGCCCAGTAACACAGAACCACACAAATCCTTCAGTACATACAATTGGAACTTATAAAATCCTCCCCCCCCCCCTCCCCTTTACAGTTAGATGTACCATACAATACCCCTGGATCATTGCAGAGTGCAAGTGAGAAGCTATGAAAATACATAGTCCATTAGGTACACTCTTAAGTTGTACTGCAGAGCCATCGCAGAGTGTATAAACCTCTCAGTGGAGCCAGTGTCTGCTAAGCAATCAGTCAATTGTCCGTTTACCCTCACCTCCATGGTCGAGTTGTTCAATTGGTGAGGTATTGCCTGATCCAGGATGACCGATGCCAGTGCTCTGGAAACCCCGTCACTCCCCATGCTGTTGTCGACTCTTTCCTCTTGCCCTATGGGAAGACAAGATGGCGTCGAGTACGAGGCATGGCAAGATGGCTGCTGTGGTTTCCTGTGATGCTTCACTTCCAGTGGCAGGTCCCACTATGAGGTGCAGCA
Source organism: Narcine bancroftii (assembly GCF_036971445.1). Classification (NCBI taxonomy): domain Eukaryota; kingdom Metazoa; phylum Chordata; class Chondrichthyes; order Torpediniformes; family Narcinidae; genus Narcine; species Narcine bancroftii. Next base: position 484,077,896 of record NC_091469.1, on the reverse strand, counting down.
AGACGCTGGCGGCGAGCAGCACAGAGAGGCAGAGTCCGGCACTTCAGGACTCGGGCACGTGCTGAAAGATGATTCGGGGGTTGCACACACAGTCGCCCTCTTTGGGTTCCCTTTAGCCTGGTGGAGCTTCACCCAGTGCCCTCGTTTGCCACATCCTGCGCACACAGAGTCCTTCAGGGGCATCGGGCCTCGGGGTGCTGTGCCTATCCACTTCACTGCAGTGTGGATCCTTGATGATTGCTGCTGGCCTCCGACGGCAGGGCTCCCTATCGACGTTCTCAATAGTGGGGATGGTTTTGCCTGTAATGTTCTGGGATGTGTCCACTATCTTTTGGAGGGCTTTACGCTTGAGATGCCCCCGATTCTGATTCTGAATGGCTAATCAGAAGATTGGAATCGCACTCCCAATCCTGAGGCACCCAGCTGGACATTATGGAGAGATACTGCGTGGGAACATGCCCTATCACCCACTGAACTGACTAGGATTGTTTGTCATCATGGGCACGAGTCACAGTGAAAAGCTCGGTTCTGCGTGCTATCCAGCCAGCTTGCAAAAAAAACATTTTGGATCCACAGTGGAAATTGAGAGAAAATGGAAATAAAATGAACCATGGCAGAAATTAAATTTTAACATAACAAGGACATTACTTGGTACGGTTGCGGCAGAGAAATGGATCAGAGGTCAATCCAAAGGACCATAAGAATGGCAGGGAGGCACAGTGGGATACACCTCCCTTCACCCCCTCCATCAACGAGATCTACCAGGATCATTGCCTGAAGAGGGCACGCAAAATCATCGAGGACCCTTCCACCCAGCACACATCTTTCAGCTACTCCCGTCAGGGAAGAGATACAGGAGTATGAGAGCCAGCACCACCAGGTTGAGGAACAGCTTCTTCCCACGGGCAGTGAGGATGCTGAACGACCAAAGGAACTGCTCACACTCTGTAGAGCTCGTCGAAAGAATCAAAGACTTGTTGATCCAAACCAAGGCTTTTATTAGCAAAAGACAGGAGCTCTTCACAGGTGACCGACCAGTCCGGAATGATCCGACCTGGCTAGGGACACAACCCTTTAAGGCCCAGACAGTAGGCGTGGCTTAGCTCTCAGTCAATCGCTGTAAGCACAGTCTAGATACTGTAATTATATACACTATGTACATTGGTGATAGATCTGTACTATCACACACTCACCATCCGAGACTCTCATATTCATGAAACAACATTTATATATATAACTGTATATATGAAGACTCATCCAGCATATGTATTATCTGTCTGTATGTGTGTTATGTCTGGTTGTGTTTCTGCATTTTCGCCCCGAGGACTGGAAAACGCTGTTTCGTTGGCTCGAACTTGTGCAATCGAATCATAACAAACTTGACATGAAGTAAATCACAAAATTCTGCAGACACCGTGGTTGAAGTAAAAACACAGCGTGCTGGAGAAGCTTAGCAGGTCAAACAGGGTCATTCATGTAGCAGATACATAACTGACGATTCGGGCTTGAGCCCTTCATCAGGATATGAGAAAATGCCATCAGACATCCAAACAAATGAGTAGGAGGGGGGAAGGTGGGGGGGGGGGGCGGGGTGGCAAAGGTAAGAAATGATAGTTGGAGAGGACAGCAGCATTGGGGGAGGGGGAGGAGGGATGACTGGGTGGGTGGAACTGGAGAGACAGGAAAAGGGGAGGGGAGAGAAAAGATGAGCAGGTTTAGTAGAGAGCAGTAAAGTCCATGTTGATTCCATCTGGCTGGAGAGTGCCCAGATGGAAACTAAGGTGTTGTACTTCCTATGTGCGGGTGGTCAGAATGGGACAGTACACAAGGCCATGGACAGACATGCGAGCTCAGAATTGAAATGGTTGGTCACTGGGAGGTCTTTGTGGTTGCAAACGGAGAGAAAGTTCTGAGAGAAGTGAGCTCCCAGTCTGCGACCGGTCTCTCTGATGTAGAGAAGGCCACGAAGGGTGCACCGGATGCAGTAAATTAGTCTTCTGGATGTACAAGTGAAGTGTTGCTTCCCTTGAATGACCTGTTTAGGGCCCCAGGTGAGGGAGGAGGTGTGGGTGCATGTGTTGCACCTCCTGCAGACATGGGGGAGATGCCAGGGGTGCGATGGATGGGGAAGGAGGAGTGCACGAAGGAATAGCAGAGACAGTGGGTCCCTGCAGAAGGCCAAGAGGGGAAGAGAAGGAAAAATGTGTCTGGTGGTGGGATCCTGTGGTAAGAGCCGGAAATTCCAGCAGGTAACGTGTTGGATGAAGAGGCTGGTGGGAAGGTAGGTGAGGACGAGGAGGATTCTATGTTTATTGCGACCGGGGGCACAGGGGGCCAGGGCAGATGAGCGGGAAATGGAGGAGATGCGGGTGAGGGCTGAGTGGTGGAGGGGAAGCCAGGTTTGTGGAAAAAGGAGGATGGTAGTGGAGGGAAAGATAGCGGCAGTGGTGAAACGTGACATTAAGTGTAAAATTTGAATGAACAGCGGTTGTGGAGGAGGGGAACATTGCCTGATAGCATCCCCTTTAGGGATCGCGTTCATTGCTGGAAATCCCACCTTGAGGGTTCACCCAACACCGGACATTCTTAACTTCTGAGCTGATCTTTACCTTAGCTTGTGTAAATAAATTAGCTTCTCAGATTGCTGATGGCAAAGTGAGTTCAGATTGTGTATCATAATTTTGTTTGGATTGTGTTTTATTATCAAACTTTTACAACTGGTGACTGGGGTGCCTGGATCTCTATTTGAGATGTACTTAATTAGGAGACAGTATGAGCAATTTTGCGAGTATCTGAAATGGGCTTGTGCCGTGTTCATTGATTCATTCCCTTGTTTGGGTCTGAGTTTGATTCAGGTGAACACAGCCCAATGGAAGCCCCGATCGAACCGAAAATCCCCTCGGTCTCTCTCCTCCCCTTCCCCGTTCACGTGTCCATCTTGAAGCTTCTTCAACGCTGCTGTTGAACCTGCTTCCATCACTACTCCTGCCAGCCCACTCCAGGCACCCACCGTTCTCTGTGGAAAATATTGGGTGTGGCATGGTTAGAGCAAGGCTATTACAGCACCGGCAACCCGGATGAGAATCCAGCGCTATCTGCAAGGAGCTTGCACACTCCCCCTTGTCTGTGTGGGTTTCCTCTGGGTGCTCCGGATTCCTCATACCCTTCAAAAAAACGTATGGGGGGGTGGGGGGGCGTTGGCTGTAGGTTTATCGGTGAATTTGGATGGCATTGGCTCGGGGTCTAGAATGGCTGTTATTTTGCTGTATGTCCTTAAACCTCCTCTCTCACCTTAAACACATTTCCTCTAGTGCAGCCATTCTCAACAGGGGTCATAAGGCCCCCCTGGGGGCCACAGCACATTTAAGAGGGGGGGAGCATGGACTGACATCATAAAATATTTTTTATAGTTTTGTAGGTCGTTTGCAGGACGACTTCACAGGGAAGAGGCCCCATAAACTTTGAGCGGAGGGGTCATAGTCAAAAGATGGTTGAGAATGGCTGCTCTAACGTGTGTGTCATCTTTACCCTTGGGTAGAGATTCTGACTGTCTACTCTGGTATTGAGTTCAAGATTAGGCTCGATGGGTTCAAAGAGAATCAAGGCAAATTGTAATGAGGATGTGGAGAGTCTGCAGAGGGATAGAGTTAAGCTGGATGAGTGGGCAAAGGTCTGGCAGATGGAGTACAATGTTAGTAAGTGTGAGGTGATCCACTTTGGGAAGAAAAATAAAAGAGCTGAATATTATTTAAAGGGTGAAAAAGTACAGCATGCTGTTGTGCAGAGGGACTTGGGAGGGCTTGTGCATGAATCGCAAAAAGTTAGGTTGCAGGTGCAGCAGGTTATTAAGAAGGCAAATGGAATGTTGGCCTTCATCGCTAGAGGAATTGAGTTCAAGAGCAGGGAGGTCATGCTGCAACTGTACAAGGCACTGGTGAGGCCGCACCTGGAGTACTGTGTCCAGTTCTGGTCTCCATATTTGAGGAAGGATATACTGGCTTTGGAGACGGTCCAGAGGAGGTTTACTAGGTTGATCCCTGGGATGAAGGGGTTGACTTATGATGAAAGATTAAATCGTCTAGGATTGTATTCGCTCGAGTTCAGAAGAATGAGAGGAGATCTTATAGAAACATAGAGGATTATGAAGGGTATGGAAGATAGGATAGATGTAGGAAGGTTTTTTGAGCTGGCCGGGGAAACTAAAATGAGAGGACACAGTCTCAGGATTCGGGGAGTAGATTTAGGACAGAGATGAGGAAAAATAGTTTTTCCCAGAGAGTAGTGAATGTTTGGAATTCTCTAACCAGGGAAGTGGTTGAGGCTGCCTCATTGAATATATTTAAAATTCGGTTAGATAAATTTTTACATGATAGAGGAATTAGGGGATACGGGGAGAAGGCAGGTAGGTGGAGTTAGGTCATAAATTAGATCAGCCATGATCATATTGAATGGCGGAGCAGGCTCGATGGGCCATTTTTGGCCGACTCCTGTTCCTACTTCCTATGTTCCTATGTAGGCTGGACACGTGCTATCGGCAAACCGTGGGCTTTATTTAAGTACAGAGGAGTTTATAGAAAGACACACTCACACAGGCTACACAGCACACAGTCACAGTATGCCCAGAAACGAGGGTTTAACTTGTTTAGCACCCACCACCCACAGGCACGGTATCTTCTTTCTTTGGCTTGGCTTCGTGGACGAAGATTTATGGAGGGGGTAAATGTCCACGTCAGCTGCAGGCTCGTTTGTGGCTGACAAGTCCGATCCGGGACAGGCAGACATGGTTGCAGGGGAAAATTGGTTGGTTGGGTGTTGGGTTTTTCCTCCTTTGTCTTTTGTCAGTGAGGTGGGCTCTGCGGTCTTCTTCAAAGGAGGTTGCTGCCCGCCGAACTGTGAGGCGCCAAGATGCACGGTTTGAGGCGATATCAGCCCATTGGCGGTGGTCAATGTGGCAGGCACCAAGATACTGTGTAACTAATTAGCACATACACATAAATCTGATCTCCAGTGTCGTCACTGTTTGCGATCTGGGACAGGCCCACTGAGTCGGCCCTCCAGAGCTGCCCATGGCTCGCAGCCTGGTGTTCAGCAACAGTCATAACTAACGAACACATACAAAGAACTAATACATAAATAACTGCACATTGGATGCAAATAAATCATTGCTAAACAATCTCAACACCCGATTGGGAATGCAAGGGTTAACCACACAGAACCATCAACTCTCTCTACCTCCAGTAGGCACAGCACGCTAACGGACAGTAAATGAATTACAACTAACAACCTGCTTTTCAACATTGCCCATGGCTCTGGATCTGGGACAGGCCCATTGAATTTTGCCCTCCAGAGCTACCTGTGGCCTGCAACCTGGAGATCAGTAATGGTCTCCATGCAGTAGCAGAGAGAGAGAGAGAGAGAGAGAGCAGAGGCTGCATTTATTTGACTTTTATAGTGCAAGGCCCATCCACGTGTCCTGCGAGGACCAATCGCCTTACCTGTTGAATGGCAGGTGAAGTGACTTCCAACTAAGCTCCAGACATGACTCCTCAATCTACATTCCCACCAAATTCCAAACAGAGAGGCCACATTATCCTTACAATCCACACTTCCACCAGGTTCCAGATGGAGAGGCCCCATGGCCCTCCACAATCCACACTCCCACCAGGTTCCAGATGGAGAGGCCCCATGGCCCTCCACAATCCGCACTCCCACCAGGTTCCAGATGGAGAGGCCCCATGGCCCTCCACAATCCACACTCCCACCAGGTTCCAGATGGAGAGGCCCCATGGCCCTCCACAATCCACACTCCCACCAGGTTCCAGATGGAGAGGCCCCATGGCCCTCCACAATCCACACTCCCACCAGGTTCCAGATGGAGAGGCCCCATGGCCCTCCACAATCCACACTCCCACCAGATTGCAGATGGAGAGGCCCCATGGCCCTCCACAATCCACACTCCCACCAGGTTCCAGATGGAGAGGCCCCATGGCCCTCCACAATCCACACTCCCACCAGGTTCCAGATGGAGAGGCCCCATGGCCCTCCACAATCCGCACTACAGCTCTGTCAATGCTTCTCCTGATTTCATCAACTTCTATCAGATCTCCCCTCTGTCTCCACAAACATGATAAATTCTTACCTCATCCCTTATCCTATCCAGTTAACACCCTTTGTTGGTCTGGATCCTCCCCCGGGCGGCACTGCCTGAATTCTGAGACTTTCTGAGATTTCCTGCTTCTGGTTCATCCTCGAAGAAGGGCGTTGGCCCGAAACTCCGGCAATAGATCTTTGCTTTTTATGGTCCCCAAAAAGACCGGCTGAGTTCATCCAGCATTTCGGCGTGTTTTTTTACTACTTTCCTGTTTCACTCCAGAGAAAACATCCCAAGTTTGTCCAACCTCTCCCCATGGTTCATACCCTCCAAACCAGCCAACATTTTGGCAAAACTCCTCCGTACCCTTTCCAAAGCCTTCATGTCCTTCCTATAATGGGGGGGGGGGGGGGGTGAGAGCAGGAAATGTGCAGGATACTCCAAGAACAGCATAACCAAAGGTACACAGCACGGTTACAGTTCATTTCGTCCTACGAGTCCATGCTGTCCAATTTATATCCAATTAACTTATGCCCCCGGGTGGGAGGATACCGCAGACCCCGGGGCAACCCAAGTAGACACGGGGCAAATGTACAAACTCCGTACAGACAGTGCTGGATTCGAACCCCAGGTCCGATCATTAGCGTTGTAAGGGAGTTGCACGAACCGCTAGTCTGTCTACATTGCCCAAATACTGTCAGACTCCATCACATACAACCCTGAGATTCTTTTTCCTGCGGGCGAGACAGAGTTTCTACTTATCAGTGGTGGAAAAACTGTACTCAAGAAAAGATATGCTTACAAAAGTGAGAACTGTAAACAAGAAGCAAATGCAGACAAACTGTGCAATGCAGAAAATAAAATTTCAGTAATCCATAATGAGCAAAGAGTCCTTAAATAAGTCTCCAATTGAGTTGGTTGTTGAGGAATCTGATTGTGGAGAGTGTTACGAGCCCAGAGGACCCCAAAACCCAGCAGCAATAAATATTCACCAAGACAAATGGTTACTAAAGAAAAGTTGCTTTTAATTATCTTTAAACATGAAAATAGAATCAAACTTTAACTTAACTCTATTGACTTAACTTAACCCAACTTAACCCCCTTCTAATTCTAAACACATGTGTATGTAATGTGGGTGTAAATTTAAGAAAAGTTCCTTGGTCACAGTCCAGTCTCACTTCTCATTCCTCCAAGTTCTCTGGTTGCAGGCAATACTTAGACTTTGCACAGAATTGAACATTTATAAAGTTCACCAGGTTTTGGTGCTTGGAAGGTAAATGGTTACAGCTCAGGAAGGATCTTGTTGGTTTTCAGAGAGAGATTTGTTGTTCCAGAACATCGACAACTGATGTACTTCCATCAGTCACTTCAGTGTCTTGCTGAAGAAACTTGACCCCTCAGGGTTCTCCAGATGATGACCTCTTTCTTTCAGGTCACCACAGAGTTCCTTTTGTTTTCCCTTATTCCAAGTGAAACATTAGACAGCCAGTCCTCTCCTCTTGCATGAACCATAAGGGCTTCGATCAGGCCGTCTTCTAAAAGCTTGGCAGCTTGTCTTGTTTCAGTCCTAGCAACCTGTAACACTGTCAAGTGATCTCTGCTTCTCTCTTTCTCTCACTATGAGAGAAAGCCTGTTTGACTCTCTCTGCTTACAAAACCACATGCCCCTCTTACAACGGCAAATTCCTCTTTCAGACAGCAGCGGCTCCAGCCTGCTCTTCCATCTGTTGCCTTGGTAAACAATAATCCATTAGTGACGTCTCTTGAGCACTCTTCGAAGCTCTTGCAAAAAGGTGTGAGAAGCCACTATGTCTCCAGTATTTCAAATAAGATCTGTTTTAAAGTGTTTTAATGTGGCCTACTCTAACAAACCTTTCCCAATTTATCTCCCAAAAACATTTCTATATACTCTGTCACAAGAGGGAACAACTTTTCCTGAACTTGATGGTACGAGTCTTGTGGCACTTTATTCCTGGAGGCAGTAGTTGGTGATAATTAATCTGGTTTTTCATTGTGACTGTAAATTGAGCTCTTTACATGGCCATATAAATGTTAGAGCTATCCTTGAGTTCAGAAGAATGAGAGGAGATCTTATAGAAACATATAGGATTATGAAGGGTATGGATAGGATAGATGTAGGAAGGTTTTTTGAGCTGGCCGGGGAAACTAAAACGAGAGGACACAGTCTCAAGATTGGGGGGAGTAGATTTAGGACAGAGATGAGGAAAAATAGTTTTTCCCAGAGAGTAGTGAATGTTTGGAATTCTCTAACCAGGGAAGTGATTGAGGCTGCCTCATTAAACATATTTAAAATTCGGTTAGATAAATTTTTACATGATAGAGGAATTAGGGGATACGGGGAGAAGGCAGGTAGGTGGAGTTAGGTCATAAATTAGATCAGCCATGATGGTATTGAATGGCGGAGCAGGCTCGATGGGCCATTTTTGGCCTACTCCTGTTCCTACTTCCCATGTTCCTATGTTCCTGCTGGTCTGTTGGCAAAAGAACCTTTCGCACAGTACTGGCTATTTTCTGACAAGATATAGGAGCAGAAGCAAGCCATTCAGCCCATCGGGGATGGTCCACCACTCCATCCTGAGCTGATCTATTCTCCCACTCAGCCCCACTCTCCTACCTTCTTCCCATAATCCTTGATACCCTGTCTATTCAGATGCCTATCAACTCTCTGCCTTAAATACACCCAACGACCTGGCCTCCACAGCCGCCTGTGGTAGCAAACTTCAGAGGTTCACCACCCTGAGGCTAAAGAAATTTCTCCAAATCTTTCTTTTCAAGGGGAGCCCTTCAATCCTGAAATTGTGTTGAATCCCCTACCATGGGTAACAACTTTGCCACATCTACTCTGTCCAGGTCTTTCAACATTCTATGATGCACGCCCTTGTTCTTCTGAACTCCAAGTCCAGTCCAAAAGCCGTCAAATGTTCCTCATATACTAATCCCTTCATTCCAGGAATTGTTTTTGTGAATCTACTGTGAACTCTCTCCAATGCCAGCACATCCTATTTGTAAGATAAGTCAGTCAAAACTGTACCCTGTTCTCCAAGTGAGGCCTCAGCAGGGCCTGAGAAATCCTCAACATCACATCCTTGCTCTTATATCTGACTCCTCTCGAGCCAGCCTTGCATTCTCCTTCTTCACCACCAATTCAACCTGTAGGTTAACCTTTGGGAAATCCTGCCCGAGGGCTCCCGAGTCTCTTTGCATGTCTAAATTTTAAATTTTCTCTCCGTTTAAATATAGGTGGTCCCCGACTTATAATTGTAATGGGGACCGAAAGATAGGTTGTAACTCAGGTAGGTCGTAAGTCGGGGGAACAGGAACCTCAGGCTGCTGCAGGGAGTGGGGACTTCTGGGTGCCGTGGAGAATGGGGAGTGGTGACTTTGGGCTGCCATGGGGAGTGGGGACCTCTGGCTGCCGTGGGGAAAGGGGATGGGGTCTTCGGGCTGCCATGGAGAATGGGGAATGGGGACCAGGCTGCTGTGGGGAATGGGGAGTGGGGACTTTGGGCTGCCGTGGGGAACAGGGAGCGGGGACGGTGCTGCTGTGGGGAATGGGGTGTGGGGACTTCTAGCTGCCGTGGGGAATGGGGAGTGGGGACTCTGAGCTGCTACTGCGAGTGGGGACCACTGTATACAGTATTTTTAATATAAAATATGTAATTGTACAATAGTTTTAATAAAGATTTTTAAAAAAGTTTTGGTCGTATGTGCAATTGGACGTAACCCATGTAGATCGGAAGTTGAGGACTACCTGTATTAATAACTTAAACTTTAACGGGATGACATGGTTGGTGTAGCGGTTAACGCAAAGCCTTTACAGCACCAAACGATTGGGACTGGGGTTCGAATCCTGCGCTGTTGGTAAGGAGTTGGTATGTTCTCTCTGTTCTGCAGTGGTTTTCACCAGGGTCTCCAGTTTTCCCCCACTGTTCAAAACGTTCCAGGGGTTGTAGGTTAATTGGGTGTAAATTGGTTCGGTGACTAAAATGACCTGTTACTGTGCTGTACTGCTACATTTAAAATTTAAAAAGTAAATTTCTGTTAACTCATCACACTCCACTGGGCAAAGGTTAAGGCCACACTTTGTTGGCTTAAACACCTTTATTGTTCCCTTTTATCATCTGCTGAACTGATTGCAACACTAGTACTTTAGAATCTCGCACTCCCGGGTCAGATTAAGGGGTGTGTCTGGGAGAAGTGGAAAGGGGTGGACAGGAGAAGGGGGGGGGGGGTGTGGTGGTGGGGGAAAGTGTGTGGGTGGCGTACAGGACGGTGCGAGGCGAGGGAGGGGGTGGAACCTACTGCGCCAGACTGCGGCTTGGGGAGATTGGAGAGGTCAGCGGGCAAACAAACATGGGGAAAAGCAGCTGGAACGCTGCCCTGTCCACCCTCATTCTTCTGGCAACCGTGAGTATCCTCAAACAAACTCGGCTGAATCCCTTGCCCCCTCCCCTCCCCTTCAGCTGGGAGGCTTCCTATTGCATCGTGAGGGCAAGTCACAGAAGGCAAAGATTTTTAGTGAATGAAGGCTGGCGTAGATTACCTGCGTGAGATTTTGCGGCATGCCTGACCCTTCAGACCCAGGCTGGTGAATGGTCGGAGACCCTGTTGGGCACCTGAGGGTGGCAGGGAGTTAAAGTGGGAAAATTTCATGCTGCAGGTCAGTCCTGAGGGTGGCAGGGAGTTAAAGTAGGAAAATCTCACGCTGCAGGTCAGTCATTTCTGAGACTCCTGCCTCTCAAAGGAAACCGCACTGGGATGTGTTCTCTGCTATATCATTTAGCTGTGCTGAGGGTCTATCTCTGAAGTACTGGAACTCTCCAACGTGGAAGTTTCGGGAAAAAATTAAATGTTGTTTGCGGCTACTTTGACAGAGCTACAAAAGCAATGCACCAGTTAGACAACACAAGACTGATTTATTCAGATTTTACAAGCTTCTTTTGTATACCACATGCCCTGGGCTCCACAGGACAAGGTGGGATATCACTATGAGTTTACTGCCGATCCACAGGACCGGCAGGTTTAAATTAAGCCTTGCCAGTGTCCTGCGCCTTCCCGGCAAGAGACTCAGCAGGTCAACGTGCCATTCCTCGGCACACGGTACCGTGGGAAATCCATTAGGTGAGAATTCAGCTGTCCGTGTTGTGGTTCCGCACGCCTGCAGAACCACACCCGCTCGGCCCACTACACGACTGTTACAATGTTTTATATTTGCCCTGGGTAGTGGGTAGATTGGACTGAGGTGGTCAGAGCGTAGAATATCAGATATAGAACAAAGAACATGAAATATAGAACATGGAACAATTAGTACAGAACATTTAAAATTCCTTTATTGTCATGCAATAGTACAGAACAAGTAATATTACACAAAATTGCTTTCTGCCTGCTGTTGTGTTGCCCAGTGCCCCTTACAGTAAGAGAGAATGAGAAGCTAAATAGAGTCCCTTCAGAGTCACTGAGTGTCTGTGCTCCCACGCCTCTGTAGCTGCACAGACCCCTGTTTGAGCCATCGGCAGCCCGAGCTCCAGGTCCGAACCTCCAACGCGATCAGGAAGCCTTCAGTGGTGGAGTAGGTCTACTTAGGTCGGCACAACATCGTGGGCTGAAGAGGCTGTACTGGGCTGAAGTGTTCGCTGTTTAGAAACTTCAGGGCAGTGCACAAATGTGCAGAAAAGATCCCCTCAACAGAGCTCCCCCCCGTGTTTTGCTCTGCATGAATTAACCTGTTCACTGTAACACAATCATTTGTAACACGCTGTTTCACCTCTCCTTTGTGTTGCTTCATGAATGTCAGAGACAACTTGCTGGCCTACTCGCGAAAGAACCCTTCCACTGTTGGTGATGTGATACGGCAATAGGGTGGAACTCAGGGAGGCAGGTTTTAGGGCGGAAGCTTTTGGAGAGGTGGGGCAAGTGGACAGAGGCTTCCACCCGGGAGCAGGGCATGGAAAGATCCCGGCACAAATAACTTTTGTGGAGCGATTACAGAAAATCCAATTTTTCCCCTTTAATCTGATGTCTGTGAGTGGAGGCCATTCCAAATCACAGAAGGTTTAGCGCCATGGTTCTCAAACTTTTTTCTTTCCACTCACATCCTACTTTAAGTAATCCCTATGCCATTGGTACTCTGTGATTAGTAAGGGATTGCTTAAGGTGGGATGTGGGTGGAAAGAAAAAGTTTGAAAACCACTGTTTTAATTGTCCCTCATGGACTCGTTATGTGCACGGTTTCAGAACTCCAAAGGAAATGGGCCAATGACAATTTTTCTCAAGCAAAATATTTCAGGAACAATTGGGTCTAGAGCAGAGATTCTCAACCTTCCCAACCCACCCACATCCCACCTTAAGCAATCCCTTACTAATCACAGACCACCGATGGCCTAGGGATTACTTAAAATGCAATGTGAGTGGAAAGAAACCACTGAGTCAGAGGGCTATGGGCCAAACGCACGCAGGTGGGACCAGTGTGGGTGAGACATTTTTAGTCGGCGCGATCAAGTTGGTCCAAAAGCCCTTTTTCTATGCTCGATTCAGGCTAATAGGGATGGAACTGGGAGCTTTATGCATGCAGGAAATTGGGCACAGGAACAGTCAGGGGAGGGTGAGAGGTAGGGAGGTGTAGGGCATGAACTCCAAGAGCAGAGGGGGAGTCTGAAGGCACAGCAGCCAAAGTGCGGGGATTAGACTGGTGTCTGCTGCGCAGAGATGGCATTTCAACGCTTCCCCTGTCTCCCTGAGGAGTTTCACAGCTCCCATGATTATAAGAACATAGAACATTCCAGCACAGTACAGGCCCTTCAGCCCTCAATTTTGTGCTGACCAATGCAAACCTACTCCACAACAATCTAACAGTTACCTCCCTCATACCCGTAACCCTCTACTTTGCTTACATTCATGTGCCTGGCTAAGAGTCTTTTGAATGCCCCCATTGTACCAGCCTCCAGCACCACCCCCGGCAATGCATTCCGGGCATCCACCACTCTGAGTAAAAAGTCTAATTTTGATATCTCCCCTAAATTTCCTTCATTCATCTTAAATGGGTGTCCTCTGGTATTGGCCATTGTTGCTCCAGGAGAATAGGTTCTGGTTGCCCATCCTATCCAAGCCGCTTAGAATCTTCCTTATAATTTCCAGCAACAACACCCTGCAATGCATAGCACCTTTAACATTGGCCCAAAGCCAAAGCCTTTCAATGGAACTAGCACGGACAAGTTGACTGGAAGGGCCTGTTTCCTGTGTAACTCCAGGACCCGAGGGCAGGATATAGGTGGGGAGGGAGGGGGATATAGGTGGGGAGGGAGGGGGATATAGGTGGGGAGCTCCTTGAATGCTTGGAATCACACCTCTGACTACCGTCGACAGAAGGAGGATTGTTGGTCTGGTTTGTGAAGGGGAGTCGGCTTCAAAACCCCTGGCTGATCTTCCACTGCATTCTTCTGTTGTGGCCTGTTTAAATACCAGGACAGGTGCAATGGGCTGAATGGCCTTCTCCGCATTACTCAAGTGGTCCTTTCATGCGAACCATTGCCTTGACATTTGCTGGGGGTTTGTTGATCACTTGCTGAATTTCTGATGAAGCTCTCTGGGTGAATGTGGGAGGCAATGCAACAGTTGGCTGCCATGGGCTTAATTGCATGGGTACAGTGGGCCAAATGGCCTATTGCTCCCCCTGGGTGGTACCGTGACATTCTTGAAGCCAATAGAATCAATGATCTGGTGAATAAGGCATCGGTTGAAAGGATTTATTGTCAGATTTTATTTTATAATATATCAGTATCTTCATATATGACATATGATTGCTATGTGGTGTGTGTGTGCGCTCCGGTGTTGGTGGGTGTGTGTGTGGGCAGAGGTGGGTGTGTGTGGGGGTGTGTTTGTGTGTTGGTGCGTGTGATTGGGTGGGGGTGGGTGGGTGTGTGCGTGTGTGGGTGCGTGTGTGTGGGCGGGGGTGGGTGGGTGTGTGGATGGGTGTGTGGGTGCATGTGTGTGGGTGCGTGTGGGGGTGTGTGTGTGTGTGGGTGCGCGTGTGGGCGTGTGAACCTTGGTTTTAGGAAACACTCTTTTGTCTGGTTGTATATGTACAATCAGATGATAATAAACTTGAACTTGATTCACCGAGGTATGGTGAAAAGCTTCAATTGCGTGCTATCCAGGCAAGTTGAGCATCTCAGATCTGTCCGCCACAATAGTGGGGATATCCCAGTGCCAAACTCATTTCAATTCCTCACCCTTTCCCTTGCCAACATATCTGTCCGTGGTCTCATGCTCTGCCAGACTGAGACCACCCATAAATTGGAGGAACAACATCTCATCTTCCATCTGAACAACCTCCAATGGCGTGACATTAATCTTGACCTCAGGTTTGGGATAGCTCACCCTCCCCACCCCCCTCAACCCCCCTCCACCCCCATCCCCCATCCTCCATCTATCCCCATATCTCTTTTCCTCTGGCTCTCTTTCTCTCATCCCTTTTTCCCTTTGTCTCCCTTCCCCAACTCTGCTTCCACAGAGCTCCAAACAACCCCCCTTCCCCAGTTAATTCTCACCTTCCACCTCTCCTGTCCATATTCAACATGTTGGTTGGTTTGTACTCCTTCCCCTGCCCTTTCTTTCCTTCCCCGATCCTTTTAATTCAGGTGCCTGTCTACTTTTACCTTGAAGAAGGAGTCAGACCTAAAATGCCAGTTATATATATAGCAGCAACACTTTTAAATTTAAAATTGGGCGTACTGCAAGGTAACAGGACTTTTCGGCCCACGAGCCCATGCCGCCCAGTTACACCCAATTAACCTACAACCCCTAGTTCATTTTAAATGGTGAGATGAAACTGGACCCCTGGGGAAAACCTATGGAGACATGGAGAGAATGTACAAATTCCTTTCTGGTAGCGGAGCGATTCGATTGCTGGCGCTGTAAAGGCGTTGGGCTAACTGCTACACCCACCGGGCCACCCCAACATGTTAAAAGACCCATGCCACCCCAACCACACTCTCTTCAGCACCTGCCACCCCGATCAGGACCATTCCCAAGTGCGAGATCATGCACCACCTGCTGTTATCAGGCTCCTGAATGAACCTCACCTGAGTAAACTATATGCCTTTGCTCCATCCCAACTGATCTCTTTCAGTAATTCTGCTCTTCTGTACTGTGTCTTTCTTGTTGTACTATGTATGGGATGCCTTGCAAGACTGCTCGCAAAGCAACCATTCCACTGATCACTGCATCTTGTGCATGTGGCAACTTGAAAGGGAGCAGGAGCTGGGTTCGAGGAAGATGAGAGGGGACGAGCGGCAGGAGAGAAAGGTGGACGAAAGGGTAAAGCAGCTGCAGGAAGAGGGGAGGGAGGGAATGTGCACAGGTGGAGGAGGAGGGTGGATGGCGAAGGAAGTGGGTGAAGGGAGAGGAAGGTGGATGAGAGGAGAGGGAAAGAAGGGAAGAGGAGGGGTGGATGAGACAGGAACGAGGTGCTGGAGGAGATGCGAGAGGACCGGAGGATGAATTGGGTGGGAGTGGGAGGAAGAGGGAGGTGAGGGGAATACAATGAGGATGAGCGGATAGAGGAGGCAGAGGCGCAAGTAGGGGATAGGAGACGAGGGAGTAGAGGGGAGCAGTTGGGAGGTGCAGAGAAGGAGTGAATAGGTGAGGGAGTGCAAAAAGTTGGAGAGGAAGTGGTAGAACTGGAGGAGAAAGAGGAAGATGGAAGCGAGGGGAAGGCGAATGAAGGAAGATAGATAGAATGGGAAGACAGAATATAAAGGGAAGGTAGTAAGGCTGGGGGGGGGTCAGAGAGAGGAGTGGGGAGAGGAGGAAGGATGTAATGAAAAGGGGAATGGGAGCTGATGAGGTGAAGGTGGGAAGGAGAGGGAGGAGAGATGGGAGAAGGGGGAAGTGGAGGAGGTACAACAGCAGGGAGGGGGAAGGGAGCCGGGATGGGGAGGAGGAGGGGGTGGGAGGGGGAGTGGAAAGGAAAGGGTGGGAGGGGAGAGAGATGGGAGGAGTTTGAATGAGACAAAGGAGGGAAATGAGTGGGGACATTGAGCGAAGTGAGGAGGGGAGGATGAGGGGGGAGGGAAGATGTAGAGGTAGGGCATGGAAAGAGCATGGAGGGTGTGAAAGATGTAGGGTATGGAGGAGGAAGTAGCATGTGGAGGCATGGACGAAGGAGCGAAGGAATAAGAAAGGAAGGGTGTAGAATGAGGGAGGAAATGGAGTGGAAAGAGGTATGTATTGACAAAAGGAGAGAGCAAATTGAGGAGGAGAGAAAGGATGTGTCTGGTGGTGGGAATTCCGGGGGATAATGTGTTGGACGTGGAGGCTGGTGGGGTGGTAAGTGAAGATGAGGGGAATTTAATGTTTGTTGCATCTGGGGCAGAGGGGCCAGGATGAGTGGGAATGGAGGAGATGCGGGTGAGGGCTGAGTTGATGATGGTGGAGGGTAAGCCACATTTGTGGAAGATATTTCAGAAGATCTGGACTGGAAGATGGAGAAATTGAAAGAAGGGGATGGAAACCTTACAGGGGGTAGGGTGTGAAGAGGTGTAGTCCAGGTAATTGTGGGAGTTGGAGCATTTGTAGTATATGTCAGTGGAAAGCTTGTCTCCTGAGATGGAGACAGAGAGATCCAGGAAGGGGAGAGTGTTGTCAAAGATGGACCAGGTGTGAGATCAGGGTGGAAGTTGTCCGGGAAGTGGATGAAGTTGACAAGCTCATCGCGGGTGCATGAAGCAGCCCCAATGTAGTTATCAATACACCGTAGGAAGAGTTGGGGGGGGGGGGGTGTCTTGCCTGTATAGGTTTGCAGCATGAATTGCTCCACCAAGCCCACAAACAGGCAGGTGTAGCAGGGACTCATGTGGGTACCTATAGCTACTTGAAGCGGGCTACTAAAGCTCAGCCTAGGGGGGCCGGGTGGTAGTTAATCTGGCATTGGACTGAAGGGTGGGAAGGGGGAAGGGAAGAGGAATGGGGGAGGGAGGATGAGGAGTAAGGGGAGTGGAAAGAGAAGAGGAAGGGAATGGAAGAGGGGAGGGAGGAGGAGTGGGTGAAAAGGGGAGGAGGCAAGGGAAAGGAGGAGGGAGGGCTGGAATGAGGGCAGCAGCAGGAAAGGTCGGGCAGTGGCAGGAGGGGAGGGAAAAGGAGAGGGAGGGAAAAGTGGGAGGAGGTGAGTGAGGGGAGGAAGAGAAGAAGAGGGAAGGGAGGCGGGGAGGGAGGCAGCGGCAGCAGGAAAGGTCAGGCAGGGGTTTGACTCACTGTGAACCAGAGACTGACGGGCATATTTACTGGTGATCTGAATAGCGAGCGAGAGAGTGGCTGGGAGAAGAGAGTTGGGTGAGAAGCAGACACCAGGTGCAGTCATTGCTGAGAATATATTCATTCAAGGGATGTGCGCTTCACTTAATGCCCTTGAAAAGGTGACGGTAAGTTGCCTTCTTGAAGGAAGGGACGCCCACATCGCTGTTGGGGAAGGGGTGGGGGTGAACAGGATTGACTCAGCAATGCTGAAGGAAGCAATATAGATTTTGGTATTAAAATCCAAATGTCTAAATTGATGATTAACCAGTGTTGGATGTAAACCATGGATACTCGAAGTGTTATTGGGGGAGAGTGTATGTTACTGGGACAGTTCCTGTTCATGAGTTACTGGAGCAGGGTGCAGTGTGGTGTAAAGAGAAAATCACACTTAGATAATGGAGGGGGAACCGTCTTTTCTTTAGCTTGTCCACAAGATCTATTGGGCCTTGATATGTGGAGTGGCTTTTGAACTCACAGCTGACAATAACACATTAGGATGTTAAAGTTCCATGGTCTGAATGGCTATTTTCTGATGACCCCAAACCATTATTTCTCATTTTGTGCTGTAATGGAATGCTCGAAATCAGTGTTGACTTGCCTAGAAAGAAGTCGATTTTAATCGATGACTACAGCTGGGTTAAAACAAGGATTTGTGCCGTGCGCCAGAAATCCCTGAAATTCGGAGAGTGCAAACATCCTGTGGGCTGTGAGTAATTACTTAATTTTGCTTAGGTAACAGCAAAGCTGCATCTGGAATGCGACATTATATCGGAGATACAGAGGGAGGAGCAGGAATGCTTGCGAAGAATTAAGGAGATGGGAAACGCATCAGTCTCAGGTAGGCAGCTGCTTCACAACTTCCTTCAGCGATTAATAACGGAACTTTATCCTGTTACGAACCCAGAGGACCCCGAAACGCAGCAGCAATAGAAGTTCACCGACAAATGTTCACTTAAAAAAAAGTTGCTTTTAATTATCTTTAAACATGAAAACAGGATCAAACTCTAAATTATTACTATTAACTTAACTTAACCCCCTTTTAATTCTAAGCGCTGGAGTATGTAATGTGTGTGTGTAAGTTCAGAAAAGTTCTTTGATTCACAGTCCAATCTCACTTCTCACTCCTCCAAGTTCACCGATATCAGGCAATTCTTATACTGTGCACAGAATTTAACATTTCTGAATTTCACCAGGCTTTGGTGCTTGAAAGGTAAATGGTTTTCAGAGAGATTTGTTGCTTGTTGGACACACACAATCAGCCAAAGAAACTTGTCCCAACAGGGTTTTTCAGATGTTAACCTCTTTCTTTCAGGTCACCACAGAGTTCCTTTTCTGTTTCCTCTAGTTCAAGTGAAACATTATACAGACAGCCATCTCCTCTTGTATGGACCACAAGCGCTTTGAATAGGCTGAAATGAGAACTCACAACCAAAGTAAGGTTTTTCCACAAGCTTGCCAGCTTGTCCTGTTCCAGTGCCAGCTACTGCTGCAGAACTGTAGAACTGAATTTTCTCTCTCTCTCTCTGAGTCTATGAGAAAAGCCTGTTTGACTCTCTCCACTTGCAAAACCACATGACCTTCTTAGAACAGCAATCTGCCTTCAGACAGACTATGGCACCGGACCCAATCTTCCAAGTCTGTTCATCTGTTGCTTTTCAAAACAATAATCCATTACTCCACAGCATGTCCAATTAACACCTACTTGTGAAGTCCTTATAAGCATTCTTCAAAGCTTTTGCAAAGGCACTCGGAGCCTGGACTGTCTGGCTTGAGCAGAGCTCTGCCATTTCAAATGAGATCTGTTTAGAAGTGGGGGGGGGGGGGGAGTCTGGCAAGATGGCGTAGAAGGAAGATGTATGTTCCACCTCTCCCCAGTTGGATCATTAAATACCCATTTCTTTTAATAGTCTAAAAGTGATTCAAATTAAAATTTACAATTATTTAAATAACAGTGCTTTATGATGGCATCTAATGTGAAAAAGCTCAAACCTCAGCTGCAGAAAAAACTACCATATAAAAGTGCAGAAGAATTGAGACTCATACCTGTATTGCTGAATCCATGGAGTCATCATTGGGAGTCTCCAAAGAGGACTCCAGCCTGTTGGATTTTGACTCCAGTGCTGATCCTGCATCCGCAAGATGGTGCCTGCACATCGATGAGTTTGGCCATTGCTGACCCGCGTCCATGTGAAGTCATGTGCATGGGCAGCACAGCCGATAAGGGGACCCGCGAGCCCATGATCTCATTGGGCAGCCTGGTGGCACTCAGGGTAGCGTCAGAAGATGCCTCTGTGCATCCGACGGCTTCGCCTGGCCTGCAGGTGGCATTGTGGGCCCGGGAGCTATTGGACAAAATCAGCGCTGTGGGGGAGCCTGAGCGCTGGCGTCCCGAAGAGGTCGGGGTGCCGGCGTCAGGTGTCCAGACCCACAGCCGTTCAGCTAAGGGAACTGTGCTGACTGAGGAAGAAGAGGAACTTACCTTATTGGAATACGACCAGGAGGAGGAGCTTGCTGTTAAAGAGGGTGAATCTCAAAAAGTGGAAGTGGAATCTGGACTGGATTCAGTGTTTATTGTTTTGGAAGGGATGGCTGGTCAAATACAGCAAATGCATAATATGTCAAAACAAATATCAACTCAAATGACTCAAGGATTTATGGAGATGAAAATAAAAATGAATACCCTGTGTGATGAAAGGTCAACTGTGAAACAGGAAATGACTGTAGTTAAAAGTGATATTAATAAATGTATACAATCAGTGGATACTTTGCAAGATAATTTTAAGAAAATTGAAACAGCTTTCTCTGATTGTCAAACTCAGGTGGAACGAAATAGAGAAAAAAATGAAAAAAGTGGAAAGCTCTTTTGTAGATTGGGGGAATTCAGAAAAGAGATTTAATGAAGAAGATTCATTCGTTGGAAAATCAATGTTGAAGGAATAATGTGAAAATAGTTGGTCTTCCAGAGGATATGGAAGGTGCTGACCCTATAAAAAATTTTAAGTACTGGATCCCAGAGGTGCTGGGTAAAGAGTCATTCCCTGAAGGTTTGGAATTGGATAGGGCTCATAGAGCTTTGAGAAGAAGACCGCTTCCAGGACAAGCAGTTTTGCTTCGTTGTTTAAAATATCAAGATCGTAAAATAATTTTACGTATGGCAGTACAGAATGCAAGACGTAATCGATCTCCATTAATGATTCAACATAACAGGGTGTTCTTTTATGCTGATTTGAGTCAGGAGGTTATTAGAAGATGACAAGAATTTAATACGGCTAAAGATGTTTTGTGGCAAAAAGGTTACAAGTTTGCTTTTCGTTATCCTGCAATTTTGAAGGTTTTCTATGGAAATTTTCAATCTCAATTTTTCGAGAATGATCATGATGCCTTGGGTTTTGCTAATTCTTTGCCGGAATTGCGAAGAAATGGATCTTCTCCTCCATTATATCCTAAGAGGAGAATGAATGGAAATGGAAATGGACATGGGAATGGAAAGAATAGAAAGTATGGAAAGAATGGAAGGAAAGAAGAGTTGACACAGAGTCTTCTTGATGTTGACTATCCAGAGCAGTCATTGGGCTTGGAATCATTGGGTTGAATATGTGGACTATATTTGATTATGTTTGATTAAATAATCAATAGTATCTGGCAGGGGAATGGGGGGTGGATGACACTGAAAACTTTGACAGTCATCTGCCACTAGTGGGTTTACCACACCCAGTTTTTTAGGGTATGCTGGTAGGGTGTTAAGAGTGAATTGTAAAATTTTTGCAGAATCGTGGACTTTGTTGAATCTTTATGCCCCTAATAGAGATGATGAGTGGTTTATCGCAGAAGCTTTTTTATTGTTAACTCAAGGTAATGAAAATGTTTTAGTTGGTGGTGTTCTCAACCCTTTATTGTATAGAAACACAAAGAGTATAAGGAAATCAAAGATAGCAACACAAATTAATGGGTTAATGAAAGATTTAAATTTGGTGGATATTTGGAGAAAAGTTAACCCTACAGAGAAGGATTTTTCTTTTTATTCTTCGAGACATGATTTGTTTTCTAGAATTGATTTATTTTTGGTATCAGCGCACTTACAAGGTGGAGTATCACGAGCTGAATATAAAAGTAGAGTTATATCAGATCATTCATTATTACTTTTTTCTTGTGAAAGTTCGGACCCATCATTTAGATGGAGGTTTAATGCAACGTTATTGAAAAAAAACAGAGTGCGTTACTTTTGTTAAAGAGCATATTTCTTTATTTTTGTCTGAAAATGTTAATTCTGTGGATAGTCATTTTGTAATATGGGATGTTTTAAAAGCTTATTTGAGAGGGCAGATCATTAGTTATTCTGTGAAAGTTAAGAAACAATATATGGCAGAAAGTTTAGAGTTAGAAAATAAGATTTCTGAGTTAGAGAAGGACTTACAGAAAGGGGTAACTGAAGATTTAAAAAATTGCATTGGTGAGCTTGAAGTTGCGTTATAATACTTTACAAACTTATCAGTTTGAGTCCTTAATTAATCAATCTAAACAATGTTATTATGAGTTGGGGGAAAGAGCTCATAAAGTACTTGCTTGGCAATTGAACCTGAACAGACATCTTGGATTATTAATGCTGTTAAGAAGAATTCAATAATAACTTATAAGCCTTGGGAAATTAATGACCAATTTTATTCATTTTATCAAAAATTATATACTTCTCAGGGGAAACAGGATAATGGTTTTATTGATTCTTACTTATCTAAATTAAAGTTACTGGTTCAGGAATTGGAATCTCCTTGTATGGATTTTGAAATTAAGGAAGCTATTCAGGAAATGCCAAACGGAAAATCCCCAGGGGATGATGGATTCCCTGTGGAATTTTATAAATTTTTTAATGATGATTTATCTAATGAATTTGGAGAGGTGTTGAATCAAGTTACTGAAGATTAGAAGTTACTGGAATCATGTTTGAGTGCTTTAATAACTGTTATTTTGAAAAAAGATGGAGATGCATTAAAAGTGTCTTCGTATAGACTTATTTCTTTTTAAATGTGGATTATAAAATTATAGCGAAAATATTAGCTAATAGACTCGCTAAATATTTGCCTAAATTGGTACATATTGATCAAACAGGTTTTATTAAAAATAGAAATGCATCAGACAATATACTTCAATTAATTACTTTGGTCAATGCATACCGAGAGCAACCTAACCATGGTTGCATTAGATGCAGAAAAAGCTTTTGATAGGGTTGAGTGGAATTTTTTATTTAAGGTGTTAGATAAATTTAAATTTGGCCCTTTTTTTTACTGGTTTGATTAAGGCTTTATATACAAACCCGATGGCTAGGGTGGTGACGAATGGACAGATTTCTTTACCATTTAAATTGACCCGTTCAACTTGGCAGGGCTGCCCATTGTCACCAGCCTTATTTGCATTGGTTATTGAACTGTTAACTCAAGCTATTAAGCAAAATGAAGAAATTAGAGGGATGTGGGTTAAGAATGAAGAATATAAAATTAATTTATTTGCGGATGATGTGTTGGTATATTTAATGGAACCGGAATGTTTGTTGAAACAATTGCAAGAGTGCTTGTTGAAATTTGGAGAATTATTAGGATATAAAATTAATTGGGACAAAAGTGAAATTTTACCCGTTGGAATGGGAGATTATTCTGAATTTAAATCAATTACAAAATTAAGGTGGACAAGTAAAATGAAATATTTAGGTGTGTTTATGGATATGAATTATTAATCATTATATTAATTAAATTATGTATCTATATTAAGATGGATTAAAGCAGATTTTATTAAGTGGAAAGATCTTCCATTAACTTTGATTGGTCGGGTTAATTGTATTAAAATGAATATTTTTCCACGAATTCAATATTTATTTCAGTCACTACCTTGTTTACTTTCTTAGGGTTTTTTCCAAGATTTGAATAAAGCAGTGAGAGAGTTTTTATGGAAAAGTAAATTAGCTCGAATGACGCTACATAGACTTACATGGGTGGATTACAATAATCATACTTTCAAAATTATTATGAAGTGGCCCAGTTGAAGTTCATAAGTAGATTGATGGATTTAGATCAGCCTCCTAGCTGGGCTAAAGTGGAGATGACATGTATTCCTAGGGTTGAAGTACATAAATTTATATTTCATTGGAACTTGAATTTGTTACAGCAATATGATATGCCAATATTGAAACATTTGTTAAAGATTTGGCTAAAAGAAACAGTGTGTTAGGGTTGAAAAATAAATTATCTATTTTAACTCCATTGTATAATAATCAGTTTATTCCTTTTTCAATGTTTAACAATCATTTAAAGACTTGGAATTCTAAAAGTATAAAGACAATACAAGATGGTTTTGTAGAGGGGCAATTTCTTTCTTTTAATCAATTGAGGGAAAGATTTGATATACCAGTTAATTCTTTGTTTGCATATTATCAACTTAGAGCTTTGATAAAAGATAATTATGGTAAAGAGATGATTTTACCTACTTTGTCAAGATTTGAATCTTTGATTTCTTCTATACCGAAAAAGGACTATATTTCAGTTATGTATAATTTGTTGCAAGATAGTATGGATAAATCAGATTGGGAGAAATCTAAACTTAAATGGGAGAGCGAGTTAGTGTTTATTTTTCCTGAAGAAGATTGGGCAAGTATGTGTCAAGACAATGTAATTAAATTGACCAATGTGCTCTATGGAATGGTTAATTATAATGTTTTACATCAATTGTATTTGACCCCGGAAAAGTTAAAATAAATATGGATTTAGTAATTCGGATTCTTGTTTTAAATGTGGTTCATGTATTGGAACTTTTTTACATGCTGTATGGAACTGTGTTAATGTTCAATCATTTTGGCAAGGTATTAAAGTAGTTTTGGATAAATTATATAATATTATACTACCATTAGATCCAACGATCTTCATGTTGGGAAATTTATATTCGTTAAGAGGAATGGGATTGGATAAAATTCAAATTGCTTTTGTACGTTTGATGTTATCAGTAGTGAGTAAATGTGTTGCAAGTACTTCGAAAGATGATACTGAGATTAATATAGCTCATTGGCACAATGAACTGAAAGTATGTGTTGTTATGGAAAAAATTACTTATATGCTACATGATAATTCTTCTTCTTTTGTTAGTAAGTGGTTTCGTATTTGAAATATATACATTTAGATATACTTTGAAATGTCGATAACATTTAAATTAAAAAAAAATAAAAAATTAATATTTTCTTTTTTTTTTGCTCCCCTTAAGGGAGCTGGCTGAGGGTGGGGGGGGGGGGGGGGGGGAGGGAATGGGTATTAATGAAAAATTTTCTTTAACTATTTATACTGTATTTTAAATTTCTGTTTCCTTTTAAATAAAGTTTTTAAAAAAGATGTTTAGGTGTTTGTATTTGTTTGTGACCTACACTAAAAAACCCACAATTTATCTCTTTTAAAACATATCTATATCCATATTAAATATGACAATTGTCAACCACACGTACAATGCACAAATGCATTGATATGCGTGTTTTCTGCAGAGACCCACGTATGTTAAAACACACCAACAAACAATACGTTTGAATTAAATTCCCACGCAAGTGGAAAAAAAAAGAAACATAAATTCAGAGGAGAAGGTTGTGGGGAGGGGGAGGAGAATGGGATTGAGAATCAAAATACATCAGCCATGATTCAGGCAGCAGAGCAGACTTGGAGCCACGGAACCATAGAACATTACAGCACAGAAACAAGCCCCTTCAGCCCTTCTAGTCTGTAGCAAACTATTTTTCTGCCTAGTCCCACTGACCAGTACCCAGTCCATCGCCCTCCATACCCCTCCCATCCTGTACCTGTCCAAATTCTTCTTAAATGTTAAAACTGAGCCGCATTCACCACTTGAGCTGGAAGCTCGTTCCACATCCCCACCACTCTCTCTGAAGAAGTTCCCCCTCAAGTTCCCCCTCAACTTCTCCCCGTTCGCCCTTAACACATGTTGTTTGGATTGTATCTCACCTACCCTCAGTGGAAAAGCCTGTCTACATTTACTCTGTCTAGACCCCTCATAACCTTAAATACAACTATCAAATCTCCCCTCATTCTTCTTTGCTCCAGGGAATAAAGTTTAACCTTTCCCTATAACTCAGTTCATGAAGTCCAGGCAACATCCTAGTTAATCTTCTCTGCCCTCTTTCTATCTTACTGATATCTTTCCTGTAGTTTGGTGACCAAAACTGCGCACAATTCTCCAAATGTGACCTCACTAATGTCTTATACATCTTTAACATAACATCCCAACTCCTGTACTCAATACTTTGATTTATGAAGGCCAATATGCTAAAAGCTCTCTTTACAACCTGTGTCGCCACCTTTATGGAATTATGTATCTGCATTCCCAGATCCCTCTGTTCCACCACACTCTTCAGTGGCCAACCATTCATCATGTACGTCCTTTCTTAGTTTGTCCTTCCAAAATCCAGCACCTCACCCTTGTCTGCATTAAATTCCATCTGCCATTTTGTAGCTCATTTTTTCTAGCTGGTCCAGATCCCTCTGCAAACTTTGAAAACCTTCACTGTCTACAACGCCTCCAATCTTAGTGTTATCCGTAAACTTGCTGATCCAATTTACCACATTATCGTCCAGATCATTGATATCAATGACAAACACTAATGGTCCCAGCATCTGAGGCACACCACTAGTACTGGCCTCCAGACTGAGAAGCAATCATCTACCACTGCTCTCCAGCTTCTGCCATCCAGCCATTATAGAATCTCGTTTACTACTTCGCCATGAAAACCCAGCATCTGAACCTTCCAGACTAATCAGTTGGAGAGATGGAAAAATCAAGAGTCGTTCCTCCAATTTACGGGTGGTCTTAGTGGGATAGTACATGGGGCCACAGACAAACATGTAAGTATGAGAGTGTGACACAGAATTGAAATAGTTGGCCACTGGGACAGATAGTTGGCCACTGGGACAGATAGTTGGCCACTGGGACAGATAGTTGGCCACTGGGACAGAGCGCTCTGTCCAGAGTTTTGTTTTTAACTTCAATCACAATGTCGGTAGATTTTTGTGTTTTTCTTTCACTTGATATATTTATTCCTAAGAACTTTCCATTTCAGCACCCAGAGATGTGGGCTCTTACTGATATTTAGGTGTCCTGAAGGAGATTATCATTTCAGCACCACGCCACCAGAATTTCATTCTCCGTTCTGCATTCTGACTCATCTATATATGACACGCAGCCCACTACTGTGGAGTCATTGGAAAATTTGAAGATACTTCAAAGTAAGAGATCCTGAACAGAATTCGGGACGGGCCACACTGGGAGGCAGAAAGAATTAACTTTGTTCCCGAAGATATTTTGTCAACAAGATTATGAGAGACATAGATAAGGTGGACGGCCAGTGCCTTTTTCCCAGGGCAGGAACAGCAGAGGGTGTGAGAGCAAAGTGAAGGGAGGGAAGTTTAGGGGAGACGTCAAGGGGTAGGGTTTTGTAGGCAGAGAGCTGTGGGTGCCTGGAATGCCTTGCCGGGGGTGGTCGTGGAGGCTGAAACATTAGGGGGATTTAAGAGACTCTTAGACACATGGATGGAAGTAAAATAGAGAGTTACGGGGTAGGGAGGGTTTAGTACTGTTTTAAAGGAATATATGGGTCAGCACAGCATCAAGGGGTGAAGGGCCTGTACTGTGCTGTAATGCTCTATGTTAAGAGCAAACCAGAGAAGAGTTAAACAAGAACGTCTGCAGACCCTGTGATAGTACTTCAGTGCACAAAAGAGCTAGTGAAACGCTGCAGGGCACACAGCCTTCTTCATGGCAAAGATACATAACCAGTGTTTTGGGTCTAAGTCCTTCGTCCAGATATGAGCATGAATGAGGTAATGGGGTGGGAGGGCAGAAGAGGAAATAGCTGGGAAGTGATATGGTGGGATGGGGGGGAATAATGCTCTGAATGGAGAGGGAAGGGGTGGGGGAGCTGGAGGAGTGGAGACGGAGGGATGGGGGGGGAAGGGGGGAAGAGAGAGACAGAGACAGTGAGGAGTGATAGAGAGAGTGAGAGATAAGAGATAAGACGTGTCAGTGTGTGAGTGGGGCGCAGAATTCAAATGTTTGGCCACTGTCCTTTATTGCAGCAGACTGAGCAAAGGTGCTCAATGACGTGATCTCCAAGCCTGTGCCCAGCCTCTCCGATGTACAGGAGACTGCAACCCTGCAGATTCACGAGTGCAATGTTGCTTCAGATGGCAGTGAGGGAGGAGGTGTGGGCACAGCTGGAGCGATTGTACCAGAGAGGGAACCCTCCCTATAATAACAAGGGAGTTAAAATCCCTACACAATCTATGGCAGGAGATGGCAGATGCTGGAATCTGAAGCCAAACACCATCTGCTGGATGAACTCAGCATTCGAGCGGCATCCATGGTGGAGAAAGAATGTTTGGCCTTTTGAGCTGAAACCCTTCAGCATTCCAACTCCCAACACACAAGGATCAGGCCAGATTACAATGGATGATGTGCAGGAGTATGGTGTGTAGAGAGATCCTTGACTTGAGTATAGCTGCTCACGATAATGTTATGAGCCAGAGGACCCTAAAACCTCGCAGCAATAGATATTCACCAGGGCAAATGGTGACTTAAACGAAAGTTGCTTTTAATTATCTTTAATCATGAAAGCAGAATCACACTTTAACTTCTCACTATTGACTTAAGTAACCACCTTCTAATTCTAAGCGCATGTGTATGTAATGTGTGTGTAAGTGCAGAAAAGTTCTTTGATTCACAGTCCCATCTCACTTCTCACTCGTCCAAGTTCACTGCTTCTTATACTGTGCACAGAATTTAACAAGTATAAAGTTCACCAGGCTTTGGTGCTCGAAAAGTAAATGGTTACCCCAAAGGAAGGTTCTTGTCAGTTTTAAGAGAGAGATTTGTTGTTCCAGGACATCCATAACTGACGTACTTCCATCAGCCACTCCAGTGTCTTGCTGAAGAATCTTGCTCCTTCAGGGTTCTCCAGATGATAACTTCTTTCTTTCAGGTCACCACAGAGTTCCTTTTTGTTTCCCTTATTCCAAATGAAACATTAGACAGCCAATCCTCTCCTCTTGCATGAACCACAAGGGCTTTGACCAGGCCATCTTTCAAATGGGGTTTCCACAAGCTTGCCAGCTTGTCCTGTTCCAGTCCCAGCTGTTGTTGCTGGCTGTAACACTGTACAAGTGATCTCTATGTGTGTGTGTGTGTGTCTCTCTCTCTCTCTCTCTGAGAGAAAGCCTGTTTGACTCTCTCTGCTTGCAAAAACCACACGACCCTCTTAGAACAGCAAGCTCTCTTCCAGACAGCAGCGGCTCTGACATGCTCTTTCATCTGTTGCCTTTTGTAAACAACAATCCATTAATGAAATCTCTTGAGCACTCTCCAAAGCTCTTGCAAAAGCTCTGAGGCCCCGATACGTCTAGCATGGGGCAGAGCTCCAGTATTTCAAATAAGATCTGTTTTATAATGTTTGTATGTAACCTACTCTAACAAACCTTTCCCAACTTGTCTCCCAAAAACATATCTATATACTCTGTCACGATAAGCATTACTGCTGGCTTCAGGTCAAGAGACACTGGAATGCAGTCTTGATGAAGGGCTCCAGGCCGAAACGTTAACCGTTTCTTTTTTCTCCCACGGATGCTGCTTGACCCTTCGAGCTCCTCCAGCAGCTTGCATTTCGGCAAATGGGACGTCGGCCTTCATTGCGAGAGGGATTGAACTTAAGAGCAGGGAGGTTCTTTGCAGAACCTGGAGTTCTGGCCTCTTTGTTCAAGGAAGGGAAAACTGGCTTTGGAGGGGATGCAGAGGAGGTTCACCAAGTTGATCCTGTAAGTGAAGGGGTGAACTTTTGAGGAGAAGTTTGAGTAGCCCTAGGGGAGTGGCATGGTTCACAAAGTGGTTAGTGCACCAGTGACCTTGTTCAAATCCGGCGCAGTCCGTAAGGCGTGTGCGTCCTTTCCGAGTCTGCATGGGTTTCCTCCGGGCGCTCCGGTTTCCTCCCACCCTTCGAAATGTACACAGGTTCTAGGCTAATTAGGTGCATTTGGCAGCTAGGGCTCATGGGCCGAAGTGCCTGTAACCGTGCAGTATGTCTAAATTTTTTAAAATTTAAATTCAAACTATACTTTCTCTGAAGTTTGGTTGCATAAAGGGATCCTACCAAAACAAGTAACATTTGTTAAAGGGATTGATGGGATAAAAGCAAGGAGATAGGTGAAAATAGAACTCGGGGATAAAGCCTCAAGGTTTGGGGGAGTAGATTTATTAGATACAGCACGGTGGCGGGCCCTTCTGGCCCATGAGCCTGTGGCTCCGAAACACACCATGAATCTACCACCCCCATACATTTTTGAAGGGTGGGAGGACCACGGAGGAACCATGCAGATTGGGGGAGAACATACAAACTTCTTACAGACTGCGTTGGATTCGAACCTGGGCCGCTGGCGCTGTAATCACATTGCACTAACTGCCCTGCGGGAGAACTGCTTCTCCCAGGGAGGCTGGCATCGGAGAAATTCTCTGTCCAAGGAAGCAGTAGAAGCATTGATGAAAATAGGTATCTGAAAAATAGGGGAAAATTAAGGGTTAGGGGGAGCAGGCAGTGAGGGCATCCATTTTATGCGAGGGCATCCATTTTAGATGCGTGGAGGAAAATTTAGGGGAGCCATCAAAGGTAAGTTTTTTTTTAACTCAGAGACGGGTGGGTGTCTGGAATGCATTGGCAGGGGTGGTGGTGGAGGCTGGTACAATAGGGATGTTCGAAATATTCTGAGAAGGCACATGGATGCAAGAAAAATGGGGGGGGTTACAGGTGTGAGGGAGGGAGGGAAGGGTTAGATTGTTGTGGAATAGGTTTAGATGGGTCACTACAACATCGTGGGCTGAAGGGCCTGTACTGTTCTAAGGGGGGCTGAGTTCAAGATCACATGGCTCAATGGGCTGAATTGCCTGCTCCTATTGTACATTGTGTTCACTCCCTGTACCTTCTCTCTGCTGTTGTTTCTAGGCTGTGGGATGGTCTGGGATCATGCGTTGTGCTGGCCCAGTGCAGAACACGGAGAGACCGTCAACATGTCCTGCCCGGCCGTTTTCCTGCATTTCAGCCCTGTTTTAGGTAAGAATTGTGTGTTAGGGAAAAGGATGTCGCTGGCCGGTAGATCTGGTCAACGCGGACAAAGAGTCATGGGACCAGTCGCAGCGCGCAGAAGCAGGCCTTAAAGTCTGCAGTACACAGATGTGCTGGAGAAACTCAGCAGGTCACACAGCATCCACTGGATGTAAAGGGCAACCAACAATTCGGGCCTGGGCCTTTCGTTAGGCGGGTGGAGGATGGAGGAAGAGAAGAAGGAGGAAGGATCAGAGAGAGGTGCACAGACTAACAGGCAAGAAGTCAATGGTGGATACTGGTGGGAGGTGATGGGGGAGGGGGTAGCTCTAAATGGAGAGGAAAGCTAAGGGAGTGGGGGCCTAAAGGAAAGGAGACAGAGGGAGAGGTAAGAGAGAGATTTTGGGGGGGGGGGTTAACAAAAATTGGGAAAGTCATTGTTAATGTCATCTGGTTGGAGAGCATCCATATTAGGTGTTGTTCCTCCAGTTTACAGGTGGCCTTTAATGGCAGACTTTTAAGGATAAAAATGGACAGACAGAATCATGATAGCAAAATGCAGGTGCCCATCGAGGGCCCTCCTTGTTGCCATGTTACGCTAGTGCATCATGGGCATCAGATGCATCATGGGAAATCCACATGAAGAGTGGAATGACTGATCAGACATGAGCTTCTGCTCATTACCCAGAGTCGAGTGGATGAAGGAATGTCGAGAACGTACAGCTCGAGGGCGGCATGGTTAGCACCACGCTATTTTAGTGCCAGCGACCCAGGTTCGATCCTGCCGCAGTCTTTTTCTCCCCGCATCCTCACGGGTTCTCCTGTTTCCTACCACCCCTCCAAAAGTGGACAGGGTCAGTAGATCAATTGGTCACATGGGTGAACTTTGGGCGATGTGGGCCGGAAGGCCTGTTACTGTGCTGTGTCTCTCAACTGAACATTTCAAGATGGTCCAACAGTTTATGGATGCTTTGAATGGTTGCCTCTTTGATCTACTTGGCAGGGGTGTTCACGAGGAACTGTACCAAAGCAGGTTGGTCGGATGTATTGCCGGTGGACATGACTTCTTGTTTAATGAACGATACATCGCTTCTGGACGAGGTGAGTGGCTTTGCGCGGAGGAGAACTGTTCACTCGAGCTCAGCTCAAAGCACAGTTGTGAATAAGCAAGGGCTGAAATGCATCGCGTTCCTCCTGGACAGCTGATGTCAGGAGCTTTGGCCTCTCAAATTTCAGGTAGCCCCCCCCCCCCCCCCACCCCCACCTAATTACGCTGTTCCCATCTCTTCTTTCTCCACAGGCAGTTGTGGAGGCCAGGTTATTGGGTATATTTAAGGCAGATTGATAGGTTCTTGATTAGTCACCTTTCTCCCTCTCCCCCACCTTCCCCCTCTCCCCACCTTCCCCCCACCTTTCCCCACCTTCCCCCACCCCCACCTTCCCCCTCTCCCCATGTTTCCTTCAGCTTCCCCCTCTCACTACCTTTCCCCACCTTTCCCCCACCTTCCCCTCTCCCCACCTTTCCCCCCACCTTCCCCCTCCCCCACCTTCCCCCCACCTTCCCCCCACCTTCCCCCCACCTTCCCCCCACCTTCCCCCCACCTTCCCCCCACCTTCCCCCTCTCCCCAACTTACCCCACCCTCTTCTCCCCACCTTCCCTCTCTCCCCACCTTTCCCCTCTCCCCACCTTTCTCTTCTCCCCACCTTACCCCTCTCCCCACCTTACCCCCACCCTCTTCTCCCCTCTTCTCCCCACCTTTCCCCCACTCCCCACCTTCCCCCCACCTTCCCCCTTCCCCCACCTTCCCCCCAACCTTTTCTCCCCACCTTCCCACTCTCCCCACCTTTCCCCACCTTCCCCCTCTCCCCACCTTTCCCCCCACCTTTCCTCCTCCCCCCTCCTTCCCCCACCTTTACCCCACCTTCCCCCCCCACCTTTCACCTTCTCCCAGACAAGTCAACTCATTCTTTAAGTACAAAGCCGATACTGCAGCTGCTGGAACCTTGAAGAACAAGGAGCTGCTGGAGGGACTCAGCATGTCAGGCAGCATCCGTGGGGAGAGATGGCCAATCATTAAAACTGCAGCACCTGGGTCGCCTCCCTGGGACCTGGGTGCGATTACTGGGGCAAAGGTACTGGAAACATCTTTTCAATTGCAGGGGGATCTACCCGTTAAATCACCAACCCGGCGATTTAAGAGGGATCCTGCCTCCCACAATGACGCGTCACGCATTCATCGGTAGTACCGCTGAATGTTCGATGCTGGCTGCCCGGTGACACGCGCGCAAGTGCTGATATCACCGGAATAAGTGGGTCGGCCATTTTTATTTTCAAATCGCCGGTGAATGCGACCTGGGTAAGTTTAACTGGGTTCCCAGACTACCTCTGAGGTAGGTCAGGGAACTGGTTGGATTCTGACTGGATTGACTGGGTCAGACCCTTTCTAATTGCTGTGTAACTGGGACGCTAACTGGGAAAATTGGCTGGTTAACCCCATTTTACACGGCAGTTTGAAAGGGCCCAATGTTTCCGGTCGGGACCCTTTATTGAGGCTGATTATTTCTCATTGCAGGATTCTGACCAGAATTGTTGACTGAACATTTCTCCCCACGGATGTTGCCTGAACCTGGGGGAAAAAAAAACGCGAAACTTATTTACAACACGGTAGAAGCCGAGTCCAGCCAATTAAACCCAAGGCAGCCAATTAACTACCAAATTAAAACATGATGCTGGAGAAACTCAGCCGGTCTTTTCGGTTTCACCAGCATTGTGTTTTTATTTCAACCATGGTGTCTGCAGACTTTTGCTTTTTACAGTTAACTTATCGATCCTGTTCACTTTGAAGAGTGGGAGGACTTGGGGAAAAATGTACACAGACATGGGGAGAGCATACAAACTTCTTTCAGGCGGTGCTGGATTTGAACTCGGGTCCCTGGTGCTGTAATAACATCGCAATAACCACCAAGCTAACCGTGGCACTCATCAGCTCAGTGTTGGCCTGTGCTCAAGTTCAAAGTTCAGATTTATTGTCAGAGTACATACATGACATCACATACAACCCTGAGATTCCTTTTTCTGTGGGCCAGGCAGAATTCCTACTTGGGTATTGCAATAATAAAACAAAAGTGTTGAAACAAAATCAGGGCAAGGTGTTACAAGGACAAAGTGCAGGACGTGGGAACAAGTACAGTTGAACTATATGTTGGCGTCTTCCTTGGGAGGTCCATTCAAGAGCCAAGAGAACACATATGCCTCATTCGCCATGTACATGGACTTCAGCTTGCATTTAATACGGGCGGGTGGAGATGCTGTCATTGCTGGGAACTCAAGACCCCTCTCTGTAACATGATTTTGGACTTCCTGAGGGAAACACCATAGTCTGTCCAGGTCGGTAGCAGAACATCAAAGCACCCCTCAGCTGAGCACTGGCGCACCTCAGGGCTGTGTGCTCAGCCCGCTCCTGTTCTCATGACTGGCCCACAACTGCAACGGCAGATCCAGCTCCTACAGTGCCATCAGGCTTGCCAGCGTCATGACAGGAGTCGCCCTCAACTGCAACAACGACGAGAAGAGGCAGAGAATCTCGTGATGTGGTGCGAGAATAACAACCGGAGTCTCAACTTGGACAGCTATGATGGAGATGATGGTGGACCGGGAATGACCACCCTCCGCTACACATTAATAACTCAGTAGAAGAGAGAGTGGAAAGCACCGTGTTCCTCAAAGTCCTCTTAAGAAGTGACCTATCCTTGAGATATAACATCTCCTCACTTGAAGAACTTCAATGAGTGTAGAGCTCGTCGAAAGAATCAAAGACTTGTTGATCCAAACCAAGGCTTTTATTAGCAAAAGACAGGAGCTCTTCACAGGTGGCCGACCAGTCCAGAATGATCCAACCTGGCTAGGGACAGAACCCTTTAAGGCCCAGACAGTAGGCGTGGCTTAGCCAATCGCTGTAAGCTCAGTCTAGATACTGTAACTATATACATTGGTGATAGATCTGTACTATCACAATGAGTCAAGGAGGCAGCTCACCTCTGCCTGATCACAGGCAATGAGGACACAGGAACAGGCCCTTCAGAACTTGAAGGCTATCATCAATATTAACATCATTTACCATCAAGTGGCCTGTAGCCAGCTCTGCCTTGCACAGTAGCAGAAATAGGATATTCAGCGCAGCAAGTCAGGACAGAAGTGGGGAGACAAGTAAAGGGAGAGACCGGCAGGAAGGGGGAGGGGAAAGGAAATAAAACATCAGGTATAATGTAGGAGCCGTGTAACAGATTTACATTAATCTTTAATTTAATGTTAAACTATATTTCGCATAAAGTAAATTGTAGAGTTAAAATATTGTATTGTAGTGGAGTATTCTATATTGAGCTACTATAAACGTCGGTGTACACATTGGGGAATCGATGTACCGTTGTTGGGTTGAAGTAGACATGGGGGAAAACCAATGTGCACGCTGTGGAGTCGAGTGTGAGAATGACACCTCCAGGCTTCCCTGTTGGGCTTATATACATCACTGCTTCTGTCACATTGTCAGGAAGTGATGTCATCAGTACAGATAAAAACCTGTGTTAAATGCAGGTCAATTTCCTGCATTTTCCACAACATGTCTGCCATTTAGGGAGCCGGATCGCTCACTGGTATGCGGGTCACCACAGTATCTGTATTCTAAGTTGTTCTTAGTATAGGGTCACACATATTTACAGATTGGACTCAGAGAACAGCGTTCATTCTCAGAGTCACAGCATCTTGAATAAACAGAGCTAATGGATTTGAAGTGGGTCTTAATTATTCAAGAACTGCTGAGAAAGCCATCTGCTTTTAATCAAAGCCACGTAAGCCTCTTAAACAGAGATGAAGTCAAAGGTTGTTATGGATATGGAATGATTTTGAAAAAGGAATAGAATTTTGTAGAAATAAAACTGATGGTCATGTGGTTTCCAAGAATTGGGACTCACCTCCGTGATAATGTAACGGTCACATGATTTGGAGAAATATATTACCAAATTCAGAGCTTTTGTTTTTAGTTTTGGAAAAGTTCAGTTGGGAGAGTTCAGAAGTCAAAACCCCCGTGACACAGGGGTTGGATCTTTGTGAAAGACAGGGTTGAGTGACAGTAACCAGAAGTAGTGCTACTATTGTGTGTTACTCCTGGGAAAAGGGGAACATAGAATCAATGGCTTTTGAAATAAGGAAGACCATTTTGATGTCACTTTGGAAAAGAGGATAGAGTTCTACTGGGTCTATTTTTGTGTTTGGCCATTTTGTTTAACCTTTGTCTGGTTTGTGACTTCATTGTGGAAGAAGATCACCACATTTGTTTAACCCTTGTCTGGGTTTGTGAATTCATCGTGGAAGGAGATAATCACATTTTGAGTAAAAAGGTCTAGAAACATAGAAACATAGAATAGGAGCAGGAGTAGGTCATTCAACCCTTCGAGCCTGCTCCGCCATTCAACGAGATCATGGCTGATCTTAAAGTTCAGTACCCTGTCCCCGCCTTCTCTCCGTAACCTTTAATATCCTTATACTGAAGAAATAGATCTAATTCCCTCTTAAATATATTTAATGAACCTGCCTCTACTGCCCTCTGTGGCAATGAATTCCACAGATTCATCACCCTCTGGGTCAAGAAATTCCTCCTCATCTTGGTCCTAAATGGTTTGCCTATTATCCTCAAACCATGGCCCCAGGTTCTGGATTTTCCCATCCTTGGAAACATCCCATCTGCATCCATTCTGTCCAGTCCTGCCAGAATTTTATAGGTCTCTATGAGATCCCCTCTCAATCTCCTAAACTCCAGCGAGTACAATCCCAATTTGCGCAATCTTTCCTCATAAGTCATTCCAGGTCTCAGCCTGGTGAATCGCCTCTGCACTCCCTCCATTGCAAGAACATCCTTCCTTAGATAAGGTGACCAAAACTGCACACAATACTCCAGGTGGTGTCTCACCAAGGCCCTGTACAGCTGCAGTAAGGTATCCTTGTTCCTATACTCAAACCCTCTTGATATGAAGGCCAAAATACCATTTGCCTTTTTAACTGCCTGCTGTACCTGCATGCTCGTCTTCAGAGACTGGTGTACAAGTACCCCTAGGTCTCTCTGCACTTCCCCATCTCTTAATCTATTGCCATTCAAATAGTAATCTGCCCTCCGGTTTGTATTACCAAAGTGGATAACCTCACATTGATCCACATTGTAGTGCATTTGCCATGTATCTGCCCAGTCCCCCAATTTATCCAAATCACACTGGAGCTTCCTGACCCCCTCTTCAGTGCACACAACCCCTCCTAGCTTAGTGTCATCTGCAAATTTGGAGATATTACATCCAATCCTCTCATCCAGATCATTAATGTAAATTGTGAACAGCTGGGGTCCCAGTACAGATCCCTGTGGCACCCCACTGGTCACCGCCTGCCACTCAGAAAACGAGCCATTTATCCCAACTCTCTGTCTTCTACCTGCCAGCCAGTTCTCAGTCCACATCAATACTTAGCCCCCAATCCCATGAGCCTTGATTTTGGAAGCCAGTCGTTTATGCGGGACCTTATCGAAGGCCTTTTGGAAGTGCAGGTACACCACATCCACTGGCTCTCCCCCATCTATTTTACCTGTCACCATCTCAAAGAATTCCAATAGATTTGTCAAGCACGATTTACCTTTTGTAAATCCATGTTGACTCCGTCCAATCCCTTCTCTGCTAGTCATATGCTCCGCTATTACATCCTTAATAATGGATTCTGAACATATAATGTTTTAAAGTGCTTTTTAAACAGAGAAGTTAAGACTTTTAAGTAAGACTAAAATGATGCTGAACTTTTAAAGACTGACTTTTCAGAGTGTGACTTTAATTACACACACACACACACACACACACACACACACACACACACACACACACACACACACATTTGTGTATAGTAGGGTTAAATTTAGAATTAAGTAAGTTTAGAGACTAACAAAGTCCTTTTAGTCCCAAAAATAATTGAAAGGGTTGTTGGTTTTTTAACAGCAGAAACAGGCCATTCAGCCCATCAAGTCTTTCCCACCATTTAACCATGATCTGGTCCATTTTCCCACTCTGCTTCACTGCCCGGCCTTCTCCCCATAATCTTTGATGTCCTGGCTAATGAAGAACTTCTTAATCTCAGCCATAAATACGTCTCCACAACCACCTACGGCAGAAAATACCACAGATTCATCTCCCTCCTGCTAAAGAAATTTCTCTGCATCTCAGTTCTAAGTGGACGCCCTTCAATCCTGAAGTTGTGCTTGACAAGACCCTATCAATCTCATTGAGGCACTGTGTGATAGATTATATCATATTTTATATGGAGGAGATAGATTGTGGGGGTTTAGTGTAGGTCACAAACAAACACAAACACTTCACATTTAAAATGCAAGAGCTTTGATCAAACCAGTCACTTCAGGCCCAGGGCCTTTGTAAAGAGAATAAAAATTGCTTTGCTAAAGATTTTCACAAGGAGGTGCAAATAGAAGAAACAGAACTCAAGAAACTTCACAAGTAGGTGTTAATTGGACATATGGTGGAGTAATGGATTATTGTTTTGAAAGCCACAGATGTACAGACTGAGATGTTTGGATCCAGTGCTTCAATTTGTCTGGTTGTAGATTGCTGTTTTAAGAAGCTCATATGATTTTGCAAGGAGAGGGAGAGAGAGAGAGAGAGAGAGAGAGAGAGAGAGAGAGAGAGAGAGAGAGAGGGGGGGGGAGAGGGAGGGTAAGAGAGAGAGAGAGAGAGAGGGGGGGAGGGAGAGAGAGAGAGAGGGAGAGAGAGAGCAGGCTTTCTCTGACAGAGAGAGAGAGAATCAATTTTTCTGCATTGGCTTTTGGAGGCTGCAACATGGCAAGTTAGCAGCTTGTTGAAAACCCTATTTGGCAGACGGATTGTGACTGCTTAGTTCAGCCTGTTCAAAGCCCTTGTGGTCCTTACAAGAGGAAATGGTTGGCTAGCGTTTTTCTCCTGAAATAAGGGAAACAAGAGGATCCCTGTGGTGACCTGTAGAAGAAGAGGTTATCTTCTGATGGGGCAAATTTCTTCGGCAAGAGACTGAAGTGGCTGATCAGAGGGAATCTGTTTTTGTGTGACCAACGAGCAACAAATCTCTCTCTGAAACTGACGAGAAACTTCCTGAGTGGTAACCAATTAAGCACCAGAGCCTGGTGAAAATTCATAAATGTTAAATTCTGTGCACAGTATAAGAATTGCCTGATACCGGTGAACTTGGAGGAGTGAGAAATGAACAATTGGACTGTGAATCAAAGAACATTTCTGAACATATACACATATTACATATTAGAATTAGAAGGGGGTCAAGTTAAGGTTAAGTTAATA
Organism: Narcine bancroftii; assembly: GCF_036971445.1. Classification (NCBI taxonomy): domain Eukaryota; kingdom Metazoa; phylum Chordata; class Chondrichthyes; order Torpediniformes; family Narcinidae; genus Narcine; species Narcine bancroftii. The sequence continues at coordinate 484,039,007 of NC_091469.1, read as the reverse complement.
GGAATAAGTTAAAAATTGAGCCCATCTTTATTTTTAAAGAAAATTAAAAGTAACTTTTGTTTAATTAACTATTGCTACTGGGTTTTGGGGTCCTTTGGGCTCATAATTTTGGCACAAAATATAAAAACAGAAAGCAAAAAATTTTATAAATATATAAAACGGAAGAGGGTGGCCAGAGTTAACATAGGACCCTTGGAGGATGAGAAAGGAAAACTGGTATCAAAAAATGAGGAAATGGCCGAGGCATTAAACAAATATTTTGTGTCAGTCTTCACGGTGGAAGACATATCCAGCACGCCCAAGTGCGGAGTTAAGGATGCGAATGTTGGGGAGGGCCTTGATAAAATAGTTGTTACAAATGGAGAAACTAATGGGACTAAAGCCAGACAAATCACCTGGTCCTGATGATATGCATTCAAGGGTTCTGAAAGAAATGGCAGAAGTTATAGTTGATGCATTGGTGGTCATAGACCAAAATTCCTTGGATTCTGGGCAGACTGGAAGACAGCAAATGTCACGCCACTTTTTAAGAAGGGATGTAGGCAGAAGACTGGAAATTATCGGCCAATTAGCTTGACGTCTGTGGTTGGAAAATGCTTGAAGCCGTCATTAAAGATGAAATAGTGAAAGTTTTGGAAAGTAAGGGTTCAATCAGGCAGACGGCGCATGGTTTTAGAAAGGGAAGATCTTGTTTGACAAACTTGTTAGGATTCTTTGAGGATATAATGGGTGCGGTGGATAGAGGGGAACAGGTTGATGTTGTATATTTGGATTTCCAGAAAGCGTTTGATAAGGTGCCGCACAAGAGACTTCTCAGTAAGTTACAGGAAAGTGGAGTCCGGGGAAGTCTATTGGCCTGGATTGAAAATTGGTTGTCTGACAGGAGGCAGAGAGTCGGGATAAGTGGGAGCTTTTCAGGTTGGCAGAGAGTGGTAAGTGGGGTGCCGCAGGGGTTGGTGTTAGGCCCACAACTGTTCATCATTTACATTGATGACTTGGAGGAGGGGACAAAATGTGGTGGAGCCAAGTTTGCGGATGACACCAAATTGAGTGGAAGAGCAAGTTGTAATGAGGATGTGGAGAGTCTGCAGAGGGACAGAGTTAAGCTGGATGAGTGGGCAAAGGCCTGGCAGATGGAGAACAATGTTAGTAAGTGTGAGGTGATCCACTTTGGCAAGAAAAATAAAAGAGCTGAATATTATTTAAAGGGTGAAAAACTACAGCATGCTGTTGTGCGGAGGGACTTGGGAGGGCTTGTGCATGAATCGCAAAAAGTTGGGTTGCAGGTGCAGCAGGTTATTAAGAAGGCAAATGGAATGTTGGCCTTCATCGCTGGAGGAATTGAATTCAGGAGTAGGGAGGTAATGTTGCAACTGTATAAGGTACTGGTGAGACCGCACCTGGAGTACTGTGTCCAGTTCTGGTCTCCATATTTGAGGAAGGACATACTGGCTTTGGAGACGGTCCAGAGGAGGTTTACTAGGTTGATCCCTGGGATGAAGGGGTTGACTTATGATGAAAGATTAAATCGTCTAGGATTGTATTCGCTCGAGTTTCGAAGAATGAGAGGAGATCTTATAGAAACATATAGGATTATGAAGGGTATGGATAGTATAGATGTAGGAAGGTTTTTTGAGCTGGCCGGGGAAACTAAAACGAGAGGACACAGTCTCAAGATTTGGGGGAGTAGATTTAGGACAAAGATGAGGAAAAATAGTTTTCCCCAGAGAGTAGTGAATGTTTGGAATTCTCTAACCAGGGAAGTGGTTGAGGCTGCCTCATTAAACATATTTAAAATTCGGTTAGATAAATTTTTACATGATAGAGGAATTAGGGGATATGGGGAGAAGGCAGGTAGGTGGAGTTAGGTCATAAATTAGATCAGCCATGATCGTATTGAATGGCGGAGCAGGCTCGATGGGCCATTTTTGGCCTACGCCTGTTCCTACTTCCTATATTCCTATGTCACACTAGTTTTTGGTAAAACATGCAAGTCTGCAGTCACCATGGTTGAATTAAAAACATAATGCTGGAGAAACTCAGCAGGTTAAGCACATATTTTATAGACTTTTTTAAAGGAATATATTGGTCAGCACAACATCAAGGGCTGAAGGACTTGTATTATGCTGTAGTGTTCTATGTTCTAAAGGTATATAGCTAACATTTCGGGCTTGAGCCCTTTTATCAAGGAGTAGAGAAATGTCTACAGGCGTCCAAACTAAAAGGCAGGGGAAAGGGTGGGTGGGGGAGAGGAGCATCATCCCAAAGGTAGGAGGTAATAGGTGGATAAGGGAGGGAGGGCATAGCAGGAAGTAGGGGGAGGAGGTTTGTCTTGGTAAATAGAGAAGGAAGGGGGAGGAACATTAAGGGAAAGAAGACAAGGGGAAAGAGAAGGGAGGGAGATGGAGAGAATGTCAGCAGAAACCGGAAAAGTCGATGTTAATGCTATCTGGCTGGAGAGTGCATAGGCGGAAAATCAAGTGCTGGTCCTCTAACTTATGGGTGGTCTTGGTAGGATAATACAAGGCCACGGACAGATATGTGAGAATGCGAGAGGGGTGCAGAATTGAAATGGTTGGCCACTGAGAGATCCCTGTCACTGATGCGGATGGAGTGAAGATGCTCAGCGAAGCAACCTCCCAGTCTGCGCCCAGTGAAGGCCACAAAGGGAGCACCGGGTGCAGTAGGTCAGTGTTGCTTCCCTTGTAAGGTCTGCTTGGGGCCCTGGACCCACGGTGAGGGAGGAGGAGTGGGTTCAAGTGTGGCACTTCTGCCGGAGGGGTGATTGGTGGGGAGGGGTGAGTGCACGAGGGAATTGCGAAAGGATGGGTCCCTACGCAAAGCTGAGGTAGGAGGAGAGGGGAAGCTTGCCCGGTAGTTTTTGGTTGGCTTGGGGCAATATTTCTCCCTGTCCATTATAGGACCATCTTCGTCTGTACCAAACTAGTCCCAGTAACCTGCACCAGGGCCATATCCCTCCCATCCACATATCTTTCCAAATTTCTCATAAGTGTTGTTAAAAATCTTGTTGAAGGGTTCCGACTGGAAATGGCAAACATTCTTTTTTCTCCACTGATGCCACTCGGCCTCCTGTACCTCCTGTGGTGTTTCTTTTTATAACAATTCAGTTAAATTCACTTCAATTCCATTCGATTCATTGGGTGGCGGAGTTGGCGTAGCGGTTATTGAAATGCTATTACGGGTTCGAATCCTGTAAGGGGGTTTGTACATTCTTCCCATGTCTGCATTGGTTTCCTCCGGGTTTCTCCCACCCTTCAAAACCGTACGGGGGCTGTAGGTTAATTGGGGTATGTAGGCGACATGAGCTTGTGGGCTGGAAGGGCCTGTTATCATGCTCCATGTCTACATTTTTTTCTGGAATTTTTTTTCCCAAAAATTATGCATCGTGACATTTTAAATAAACAATATATTAAACTTCTTCTCACAAACACACCAAACCAAAACAAAACAAAACAGGCCCTCCCTCCCTCCCTCCTTCCTTCCTCTGCTTCCATATTTCTAAATTTAAGAGAAACTTAGAAAAAATTAGACTTAAAAGGACTGCATGGTGGGTGAGGTGGTAAGCGCAAAACCTTTACCGTGCCGGCGACCGGGGTGCGGCTTTGAATCCGGCGCTGTCTGTAAGAACGTTTGCACGTTCTCCCCGTGTCTGCGAGGGGTCCCACCAGGTACTCCAATTTCTTCCCACCCTTCAAAACATACCCGGGTGGGAGGGGGTTGTAATTGGGAGGCTCAGGCTCCTGGGCTGGAAGGGCATGTCACCACACTGTACATCTAAATTTTAAAACATTAAAAAATTTAAAATTAAGATCTAAAAAATTTAGTTCAATTCAATTCAGTTCCATTTTATTCAGTTGAATTCAATTCATTTCAGTTCAGTTCAATTCAAAACTCGTGCTTTATGTGCACACATCATGAATGGTCCTTTCTGATCTCACTGGCACTCCCCTTTAAAAAGGTTTTATTTAGCTCATGAACCTGTGCGTAATTTTACCGAAAGGAATGGCTTTACACATATCTGTGCTAAATTTTAGCCCTACCTTTACACCTGAGCCTTTGTACCCTTGGTTACTGTTTATTACATTTCACTCTGCGCGGACAAGAATCTCGTTAGTTCTTACCGTGTTATTATTAAAATACCGCCAACTAAATGCCTTTCCTTGTTTGGCAATCCATGGGTTCCAAGTTCGTTCAGTTTCTGAAAAACAAATGCCATTGATTGCTCTCAGCTGAGCTCCTCCAGTAATCAGGCTGCTGGAGTAACAATGCCTGACATCGAAAGATTATCAATGAGCATTTCTGCCTGGGTAACCCTTTGTACCTTGTTTACATTTTCAGTACTAACAGATTATAGGGTCCACTACCAATTTCTTCCTAAAGGTGAAATGCACTGTTACAGGCCTCTGCTGAGTCCATTCTGCCTATTGTACTCATGCTAGCTCTTTGAAAAATACTCCAATTAGCTCTCATTGAGAGGTGCAGTGCAGTTACAAGCCCTTCTGGCCCATGAACTCAGTCTGCCCAAATACACCCATGTGACAAATTAACCTTCTAACCCCGTATGCCCATTGCAACATGCGAGGAAACTGGAGCACCCAGAGGAAACCCACACAGACACGGAGAGAACACACAAACTCCTTACAGATTGCGCTGGTTTCGAACCCGGGTAACTGGCACCTTAAATAGCTGCTCGGCTAAATGTGCAGCCCTTATATGGTATATATTTCCCTATAACATAGAGGGAGGCCATTCAGCCCATTAATGGGGTTACCCTGATTTAATCATCCTAATTTCTGTGTTTCCCAGATTCTTTTTTCAGTCAATATTCTATTACCCTACCCACTCACACACTATTTGCGATTTGGGAAACATGGGGATACTTAACAGTGTGGAGGAACAGAGGGACCTTGGGGTCCAAATCCATACATTTCTCAAGGTTGGCCACACAGGTGGATAGCATAGTTAAGAAGGCCTATGGGGTGCTGGGCTTCATTAGTTGAGGGATTCAGTTCAAGAGATGAGAGGCCATGTTGCAACTCTACACATCTCTGGTGGAGACCACACTTATAGTATTGTGTCCAGTTCTGGTCACCTCATTACAGGAAGGATGTGGAAGCTGTGGAGAGGGAGCAGAGGAGATTTACCAGGATGTGGCCTGGATTGGAAAATAAATATTATGAGGCAAGGTTAACAGACTTTTCTCTTTGGATCGAAGAAGGATAAGAGGTGGCTTAAAGATTTGGAGAGGCAGAGATAAGGTGGGCAGCTGGCACCTTTTTCTCACAGTGGGAATAACAAACACCAGACGACATCTGTACAAAGTGGAGGGAAGGAAGTTTAGGGGAGACATCAGGGGTAAGGTTTTTACACAGAGAGTTGTGGGTACCTGGAATGCCTTGCCCGGGATGGTGGTGGAGGCTGAAACATTAGGGGTATTTAAGAGACTCTTTGAAAAGACAGGCACATGGTTAGAGGTAAAATAGAGGGCTACGAGGTAGGAAGGGGTTAGTTTTTTTTGGTAGGAATATGTAGGTCAGCACAACATTGTGGGCTGAAGGGCCTGTACTGTGCTGCAGTGTTCTTTGTTATAACCTGCAAAGTCGGATGCCAGATTCAAACCCTGGAATAGGTTTTTCTAAGATTTAGCCTTTCTCAAGGAGATGAACGTTTATTGTCCTATACATAGGTCGGCACAGTTAGTGTTGCCATTAGTGCAATGCTGTTACAGCGCTCTCAAGCAGGAATCCAACTGTCTGTAAGGCATTTGTACGTTCTCCCCATGTCTGCGTGGGTTTCCCTCAGGGGCTCCAGTTTCCTCCCACCGTTCAAGATGTTTCGGGGGGAGGGTGGGGGTTGTAGGTCGATTGGGTGTAATTGGCCGTGTGGGCTTGTGGGCCGAAAGGGCGTGCTACCGTGTTTTAGGTTTAAATATAAAATTTAAATTTAACATAAATACAACTTACAAGATGCAGTGAAATTCTTCCTTGCTGCCGTTACACAGGCACATAAATCTAGCCATCGCAAATTAAATTAGAATCAGAATTAGGATTTATTGCCATCAACATACACCTCGAAATTTGATGTTCTACGGCAGCATCCCAGGTGCAAACATTGCTATTTCTGTAAGTTCACTGTTTCAAAACAAATCATTAGTGCAGGAGGAGAGAAAAAAGTGAGGCTTTGTCCGTGCCTCATTGCCCATGCAGAAATCTGCTGGGTGAGGGGAGGAAGAAGCTGTTTTTATAACACGGGGTCTTCAGGCTCCAGTACCTGCTCCCTGCTGGGCAGCAGTGAGAAGAGGGCATGGCCTGGGTGGTGGGGGTCCTGGAGGATAGAGGGTGTCTCTCTTGAGATACCAGGTGCTTTCAAGCTGCCTTCTAAAATGGGGTTGCCCAGTAATGCCCCACTCACAAGGCAGCTTGAAAGGATCCAACCCAGTCAGCGTGGTCCTAATCCAACCGGGTCGCTGCTCTACCTCAGAGGTAGTCAGGGAACTCAGTTAAACTTCCCTAAGTCTCATCCACTGGTGGCTTGACAATTAAAATGGCCGACCGATTACTCCGGTGACGTCAGTGCCTGCGTGCGTGCGTCACCGGGCAGCATGTTGACGTCAGGTTCAAATGTGGAAGAGGAACTCGGGATATTGTGGTTTAAACCTGCTTCCCAGGAAGAGTAAGGTTAAAATCTTTTACTTCATTTCATCTGGTGAGTGGGTAATGCGTCACTCACCGTGCCATCACGGGGGGGCGGGATCCCCCTTAAATCACTGAGTTGCCGATTTAATGGGGAGATATCCCCGCAGATTAAAAGGTGCTGGGTGGGCACCCAGGTGCAGCAGTTTAAAAGCACCTACTGCCTCTCTTTTCATTTTAAAATATTTTTATCGAGTTTAACATATAAATCCTACGTACAAAGTAGTCTCATAAAACAAGTAACAGATCCTGTCATACACATATCACAAATTAATATAAATGTAGTTCAAAAAACCTCTCCATATTTGTTTATTTAACAATGTTTCTGAATAATAATTCTGGATTCTCTTTGGCTTGGCTTCGCGGACGAAGATTTACGGAGGGGTAATGTCCACGTCAGCTGCAGGCTCGTTTGTGGCTGACCAGTCCGATGGGGGACAGACAGACACGGTTGCAGCGGTTGCAAGGGAAAATTGGTGGGTTGGGGTTGGGTGTTGGGTTTTTCCTCCTTTGTCTTTTGTCAGTGAGGTGGGCTCTGCGGTCTTCTTCAAAGGAGGTTGCTGCCCGCCGAACTGTGAGGCGCCAAGATGCACGGTTTGAGGCAATATCAGCCCACTGGCAGTGGTCAATGTGGCAGGCACCAAGAGATTTCTTCAGGCAGTCCTTGTACCTCTTCTTTGGTGCACCTCTGTCTTGGTGGCCAGTGGAGAGTTCGCCATATAACACGATCTTGGGAAGGCGATGGTCCTCCATTCTGGAGACGTGACCTGGATAGAAACTAAGTAATTGACACTTGACAACCTTTGGTCCAATCTCAGTGGTTCTCAACCTTTTTCTTTCCACCCACTTTAAGTATTCCCTACGTCATGGGTGCTCTGTGATTAGTAAGGGATTGCTTAAGGTGGGATGTGGGTGGAAAGAAAAAGGTTGCAATGACATGTTGCACTTCATGGTCTAAACAAAGAGTAAATTCTGTCCAATTCTGTCTAACCATAAATAAACCCATATTTAACAAATTAATCCAATAAAAGAACAAATAAAACAAAAAAAACCCCACTGAAACGAAATCTACTCCATCCCCTCCCTCTAATCAAGGTTACCGTGTAGAACAGGATGTGAAGATATGGGTTGAATAGCGACCTTCAGTAAATGGACCGAGAATCCATCAGAGCGTCCAAACTTAAATCTTCCAATTACGATAATGATCCACGAATGGGTCCCACATCTTGTCAAATTGAAACTTTCTATCTTTAATATTGTTTCTAATTTTCTCCAAGCCTAAATAGGATATGACATCATGTAACCACTAAAGAGTCACCTTTCCATTTCATTGAAATTGCTCATCAGGCTATCAACGTGCTAAAAGCTAAAACTTTCTCCTGGGATGTGGACAGTGGTATATCTGGCTCACAAGAAAAACCAAATGAAAATCTATTTTGACGTTAAAAGTTTGGGAAATATTTTCCCCAAATCTTAAATTGGGGCACTCCCCAAACATATGAATCAATTTAGATTCAGTGGAGTAGATTTAAGATGGCGATGAGGCAAAATTGTTTTTCCCAGAGAGTCGTGAATCTGTGGGATTCTCTGCCCAGGGAAGGGGTTGAGGCGACTTCATTAAACAGATGGAAGGTTCAGTTAGATTTTTACATAAATTCAGAGATAGGGGGAAAAGGCAGGTGGGTGGAATTGAGTGAATGATCAGATCAGCCGTGATCTTACTGAATGGCGGAACAGACTCGACGGGCCGGATGGCCGACTCGTGCTTCAAATATAAAGCTTCAAAAATTTTACACCTCACATAATGGATCTTTTCTTTCTTTGGCTTGGCTTCGCGGACGAAGATTTATGGAGGGGTTAAATGTCCACGTCAGCTGCAGGCTCGTTTGTGGCTGACCAGTCCGATGCGGGACAGGCAGACACGGTTGCAGCGGTTGGAGGGGAAAATTGGTGGGTTGGGGTTGGGTGTTGGGTTTTTCCTCCTTTGCCTTTTGTCAGTGAGGTGGGCTCTGCGGTCTTCTTCAAAGGAGGTTGCTGCCCGCCAAACTGTGAGGCGCCAAGATGCACGGTTTGAGGCGATATCAGTCCACTGGCGGTGGTCAATGTGGCAGGCACCAAGAGATTTCTTTAGGCAGTCCTTGTACCTTTTCTTTGGTGCACCTCTGTCACGGTGGCCAGTGGAGAGCTCGCCATATAACACGATCTTGGGAAGGCGACGGTCCTCCATTCTGGAGACGTGACACACCATCTGCATAAAAAGGAGATAATGTGAGTTTGGATGCATGTACCTTGATTTATTCTTTAACTTGCAGTTTGTTCACGGTGTATTAATATCATCTATTTATAATGGCTTCGTGGATTTAAGATCTGCCTCAATGGCTGGGATTAAGAATGAATGGGGAACATGATCTGATGAAGATTGGTACTCTACTCACACCTTGATTAATGATTCTTCACTTTGTGCAAGGCTTTGCTTATTACAATTTAAGTTGGTCCATAGAGATAGTCCCTCGTACATGCATTTAATGGTGTGAAAGATCAATGCCAAGGTGCTGTTGGCCGAGTTTACAGCCCTGTGTAGCCTCTCCAGGGCATTGGCACCAGATGGAACGGTCTCTGCGGTACACCAGCTGGTGACATGTTGAATCTCCTCAAGCTCCTCATGGAATGGAGCCGCTGGCGAGCCTTCTTCATGATGGCATCGACATGGTGGCCCCAGGGTAGACGTTGACACCCAGGAACTTGATGTTCTTTACTCTAACAATGTTCCACAAGATAGTGGGGGGGGGGGGGAGGAAAAGAATGAAAAATTGTTAAATTCTCACAGTGGGAGTGTAAATCTTGGGCTCAAAGGGTAAAAAAATATGAGCCCTTGCCATAGTTCAGCCAGATCTTTGGCCTTGGAGAATTGTTCTGGTTCGGGCTGGTCAAGAGCCTGATATCACTTGGACTGATATCACAATTTGTGCCAATTTTCGTCCACATTCCAAAGACCTTGTGCCTCATAAGTTTATTCATTGCTCTCAATTACTCCTGATATGTTGGACGGTTGGAAAAATTAGTGGGGTGTTAATGAGCATATATGGGAGAATAGGTTTCAGAGTATAGATGGGATTGTTCTGTGAGCTTGGATGGACTAGTTGGGCTGAATCACCTCTATTAACACAGAGCCAGATAGATGATTAACAAAGATGATTCCAGGAATGAAAGGGTTATCATATGAGGAGTTTTTGACGGCTCTTGGCCTTTACTCGTTGGAATTTAGGAGAATGGAGGCGGGGGGGGGGGGGGTGGTGGTGGTGGGATCTAATTGAAATATTTTTGGACGTTGAAAGGTGTGGACAGAGTAGATGTAGAAAGGTTGTTTCCCATGGTGGGACGGTTTAGGACAAGAGGCCACCACTTCAGGATTGAGGGGCATCCGTTTAGAACAGTGATGTGGAGGAATTTCTTTCACCAGAGGGTGGCAAATCTGTGGAATTTGTTGCCACAGGCAGTTGTAGAGGCCAAGTCATTGTGTGTATTTAAGGCAGAGACTGATAGGTTCTTGATTAACCCAGGGCATCAAAGACATGGGGAGAAGGGTGGGGAAGTGGGGCTGAGTGGGAGAATGGATCAACTCATAATTAAATGGTGGGGAAGACTTGATTGGATGAATAGCCCATTTTTGCTCCTATGGTCATAAGGCTATAAGCCATAGGAGCAGAAATTGGCCATTCAGTCCATCGAGTCTGTCTCGCCATTCAATCGTGAGCTGATCCATTTTCCCACTCAGTCCCACTGCCCGGCCTTCTCCCTGTAACCTCTGATGCCACAGTGCTTTTACAGCGCCAGCGATCGGGACCGGACCTGGGTTCGAATCCCGCGCTGTCTGTCAGGAGTCTGTACGATCTCCCTGTGTCTGAGTGGGTTTTCCCCGGGGGGGCGGGGTCTCGGTTTCCTCCCACCATCCTAAAACGTACAGGGGATGTAGGCTAATGGGGTGTAAATTGGGGGGGGGCAAGGCCTCGTGGGCTGAAATGGCCTGCTACCGTGCTGTATATCTAAATTTAAATTTAAGATGTATGCTTCAAGGAGTAGAGAGATGCAGAGGAGAAGAGGTTTAGGGAAGGAATTCTGGATAGCTGACAGCAAAGCTGCAAAGCACGTAGCAATTAAATTCTGCAACCCTCCAGGGTCTGCAGTTGGTTGTCTCAGTGACCTGTGTCTGCCGTTGTTATGCCAACTTGGATACAAGACTAAATAATCCTTTTCTCAATGCAGGTCTCGTACTACAGCAACATACAGGTTGTCTACACGGTGGGCTATAGTCTGTCTCTCATTGTGCTCTCCATGGCTGTGCTCATTCTGCTGATCTTCCGGTAGGTAACTCCCTCTGAGACTCTGTCCATGAAAGTTGCAATTCCAATTTTTCACCCAAAAGGTTGGTTTGCTGAAAATAAATTGGGGATTACGATAGACAACTTCAAGCTGAACACAAAGATAATTTCAGATTTGCTGTATCACGTAGTAAGTTGGAGAAACATTAAATTAAAATGGCCTAAAAATATTTTGCCGCTGATTTTCGTTTGTACTCAGCATCTGATGCCTCTCATGTCAGTGACCAACAGTAGTCAGCCAGCATTGGTGGATTCCAGCTGCCCTGATACCGCTTTTGCATGGTCACAATGTCCTGGTGAAAGCTCTAACCTTGTCCATCACTGACTGGTCAGTGATGAACATGGGCAGAGCATTCCACAGATTCACTACCCTCTGGGAGAAGCTGTTCTTTCTCATCTCTGTCCTAAACCCGCACCCAGATCAGCGGGGAAGAAGTCCGGGCAGGAATGAATTTTCAATGACATGTCGAACTTCATGATTTTGTAAGCTTGAAGCACGTGGTCAGTCAGTTGCGTGCAATTTGGTGCTCTGTAGTTGCCAAGAAAATTCACGACAACATCAGTTGGCGTAACGGTTAACGGTCTACAGTGCCAGTGACGAGGACAGGGGTTCAAATCCCGTGCTGTCTGTAAGGATTTTGTACGTTCTCCCCACGTCTATGTGGGCTTTCCCGAGTACTCTGGTTTTATCACACCAGTGAAAATTTACCGAGGGTGTAGATTAATTTGGTCGAAATTGGGCGGAATGGATTGTGAGTCGAAATGGCTCGATACTGTGCTGGATGTCTAAATTAAAAAAAAATTAAATGTCTTCCATGCTAAGACAGCATCTGCATAACACCTGCACTGAGTGCATCCCCAGGTAAGCTTAGACTGACCAAAACAGCTCACTTTGTGGGCAGTCTACAAGAAGACTTAAAATATGACAGGAAATCACAAAAAAAGGTTATTTCTTAAAAAAAAAGTATGTGGTAGGAAAATTTTGAGGTGATTTTCATGATTAGCAGTTAGAAATACATAAAATACACCCAAAAGTATTATGCACCCCCCCTCCCCCACCTAGTCTCACCATAAAAAACCCACGAGAATACCAGAAACAGGAGGGGCACGGTTAGCGCGAGGCCAATATAGCATCAGCATCCCAGGTTCGTATCTGGCGCTGTCTGCAAGGAGCTCTCTCCTGTTCTGCATGGGTTTCCTCTGGGTTCTCTGGTTTCCTCCCACCCTTCAAAACATATGGGCATTACAAGTTAATTGGGGTATTTGGGCGACTAAGGCTCGTGGGCCAGAAGGGGTGGACGTGTGTCTAAATTTAAAAAATAATGAGCAGGAGGAGGTCCATTAAGCCTGGTCCACCATCTATAAGATCACAAACAATGTGGCTACGGACTCAGTTCCACCTACCCCACTGTTCCCCATAACCCTCAATTCCCCTGCAATACCAAAAATGTGTCCAGCTGAGCCTTAAACACATTCAATGAGGCAGCCTCCACCGCCTCCTTATGCAGAGAATTCCGCAGTTCCACCCTAAATCTGCTCCCCTTTTATCTTGAAGCAGCGTCTCTTTGTTCTAATCTCACCTGCCAGTGGAAGCAACCTCCCTGCCTCTATCTTATCTTTTCCTTGAAACTTTTACACAAGTGATTTAGCCCCTTTCACACCACCAAATAAAGTGGGTGGAACTGGGTCCGTAGTGGTTAACTCGTTAATCACTCTGTGGTGGTGTGAATGCTTAACCAGCTCTACCAGGTACCATTAGTGACATTAGTGCCTGTGTGCGTGCATCAGTCTGGTAGAATTATGTAATCTTGGGATGATTTAAAGTACAGGTACGTGCTGACAGCTCCATCTGTGAAATATAACTGCACGGTGGCTGTGTCAGAATGTGGCCGGCGGGGGAGTCACAGGGCGGCCAACAGGGCTGTCAGCACATACCTGTGCTTTAAATCATCTCAAGATTACTTCTAAAGCCTAATACTATTGTTCAGGGAATAATGACAAGCTGGTCTATAGGTTTGTCCCAAGTTTGAATAGTCTATTGTTTCCCACTGCGGCAGATTTTCCCACAGACTTTTATACATCAAGCACGTATGTGGTTTATTCCCGCTACGATTTCACTGGGCTTCAAGTACATAGGGTAGTGACATCACTGCTGGAGGTCCGGCCCCCTTAGATCCAAGAGATCCAGATGAACCAGGTGAATCCTGGTTCAGTGTGAATGGCTGACAGGTATGTTTACCCACTTCCAAAGAGTGTTGAGAACATCAGCACACCCTGTAAACAGAGGAAGGAGGTCATTTGGCCCAGCATATCCATGCTAACCATCCAGGGAGTTCCATTCTGTTATGGAAATCATGCGGTCAGTTTGAATGGTGTTTCTGAGGAATCTTTTGCAACGTCAGTATTAATAGAACACCTTTGAACGGCCAATACCATTACAGTAATGTCATCAGGGTACACAGCACAGAGCCAGGCACTTTTGGGCGACACTACTGGAGCTGCTGTAACAGTAGTGTTGTCGCTGGTGTGGACCCGGGGAGAGCGGAGACGTAGCACCGCCTGGAGTGGCCCCATGAGGTTCTGGAGCAGCGCTCCGGTGAGATCCGGCAGCACTGCACTCCTGCTAATTGTGTTGGAGGTTTGAAACTGGAGCTCAGGTTGTCAATGGCTTGAACTGAAGTACACAGCTGTGGAGGCTGCAGGGGCGCTGGAGGCAAATCCACGGACATTTGATGACCCTGACTATAAGGGGTACCAGGCATTTTGGGCTGGCAGTGAATCTTCGTCTGCCTTGCAGACTAAAGGAAACCATGTCATATCACTTTTTATGTTTTATTACATAACAAGAATAAAACCTTGAATCTTGATCTATCTGTTGGACAGCGATTGAGTGATCCAATCTAGGAGCCTTTGGCCCAATGTGGGAAAGGAGGAAGAGCCTTGGTGTTGTGGTGGGGTGCCCCCTCATTCTATGAGTCAGAAGGAACCCTGGTCTAGGATGTGTTATGAGCCCAGAGGACCCCAAAACCCAGCAACAATAGTTATTCACCAAGACAAATTGTTACTTAAACAAACGTTGCTTTTAATTATGTTTAAACATGAAAACAGAATCACACTTTAACTTATCACTATTGACTTAACTAACCTAACTTAACCCCCTTTCTAATTCAAAGTGCACGTGTATGTAATGTGTGTGTAAGTTCATAAAAGTTCTTTGGTTCTGAGTCCAATCTCACTTCACATTCCTCCAATTTCACTGGTTGCAGGCAATTCTTATACTGTGCACAGAATTTAACATTTATAAAGTTCATCAGGCTTTGGTGCTTGAAGGGTAAATGGTTACCGCTCAGGAAGGTTCTTGTCAGTTTTCAGAAAGAGATTTATTGTTCCAGGACCACCCACAACTGATTTATTCCATCAGCCACATCAGTGTCTTGCTGACAAAACTTGCCCTCTCAGGGTTCTCCAGATGATAACCTCTTTCTTTCAGGTCACCACAGAGTTCCTTTTTTTTTCTCTGTTATTCCAAGTTAAGCTTTAGACAGCCAGTCCTCTCCTCTTGCATAAACCACAAGGGCTTTGACCAGGCTGAACTAAGCACTCACAACCCATCTTCGAAATGGGGTTTTCCACAAGCTTGCCAGCTTGTCCTGTTCCAGTCCCAGTTGCTGCTGCTGAACTGTAAAACTGTAGAACTGATCTGTGTGCATGTCTCTCTCTCTCTCTCTCCCTCTCTCTGTCTCTCTCTCTCTCTCTCTCTCTCATGCTCAGAGAGAAAGCCTGTTTGACTCTCTCTGCTTGCAAAACCACATGACCCTCTTAGAACAGCAAATTCCACTCCAGACCATATGTGGCTCTGACAAGCACTTACATCTGTTGCCTTTTAGTAAACAACAATCCATTAGTGGTCTCTTGGGCACTCTCCAAAGTTCTTGCAAAGGCTCTGAGGCCCCAACATGTCTAGTATGAGCAGAGCTCTAGTATTTTAAATAAGATTTGTTTAAAAGTGTTAACAAACCTTCCCCAATTTATCTCCCAAAACCATATCTATATACTCTGTTACAAATATCCCATCCCAGCGCCTAGAAAGTACGGTGCTGTCCTGAGGTGTTAAACTGAGCTCTTTTCCTCTCCCGTTGAGTAAACGTAGAACATGGAACAATGCAGCACAGAAAAAGGCCCGAGTGTCTGCTCCGAATGTGATGCCTGAGATAAAGTAAAATTCTGGGGTAAACGAGAAAGCTCGTGGA
Source organism: Narcine bancroftii (assembly GCF_036971445.1). Classification (NCBI taxonomy): domain Eukaryota; kingdom Metazoa; phylum Chordata; class Chondrichthyes; order Torpediniformes; family Narcinidae; genus Narcine; species Narcine bancroftii. The sequence continues at coordinate 484,023,665 of NC_091469.1, read as the reverse complement.
TATTGAAGTCGAGCGCAGGACACAAAATCACTGGAGAAACTCAGCAGGTCGTGCGGCCTCCAGAGGAAGTAAAAGGCGATCAACGTTTCTGAAAAGGAGTCTCAACATTCTGAAGAATGAGGTGGGGGAGGAGTAGAGGAGGAAGGAAGGGGAAGAGCACACAATAACTGGAGAATAGAGGTGGGAGGGTAGTTTAGGTGATGGGGCTAAGGAAGGGGGAGATGGACTAAAGGAGGAAGAGAGAGACGGGGAGGGGTTTAACAGAAATTGATGGCTTAATATCTATCCCTCCATCCCTTTAAATGCTTCTATTGTGTCTTCTTCCACCACACTGTCCCTGACATCCCCATTATTCTGTAACAAGAACCCTGCACACCTCCCTTCTCCTCACCTTAAAAACCTGTCCCCTGGAACATGACATTTTTAACATTCAAGATTCTTTTATTGTCAGGTAATAGTAGAGCATGTAAAATTACAGAAAGTTGCCTTCTGCCTGCTGTAAGGCAGACAAAGAGTCGCCATTAGTGTCGCCCGGCGACCCTTAGAGAAAGAGAAACAAAAGAGAGCCCCTTCAGAGACACCTTCAGAGTTTGTGGATGCGCCTCCAGCGCTCCCACATCCTCTGCAGCCACACAGTCTCCTGTTCGATCCATCGGCTGCCCGAGCTCCAGGCCCGAACCTCTGACACGATCAGGAAGCCTTCAGCACCCGAGGCCCCCTTCGGGAGCCCTTCTTTTCCGTAAACTAGGTTCCCATGAGTAGCCTGCAGTCCATGTGGGTCCATCAGCCGCTGAGCCCTTCACTGCTGCAGTCACTTCTCCCAGGCTTCAGCTTCTCAAGGTGGTGGGGTTTGGGGGGGGGGGGGAGATGAAGGGGTGGTGTTTAAAAGAAAAGATTCTGACTGTCCCATCCTACCTATGCCCTCTTGTGATTTTATAAACTATCAGGTCTCCTCTCAGCCTCCAACACTCCAGAGAAAATAACCCACAACCTGAGGGGGGTTAAACTTTGAGGAGAGATTTAGTCATCTGGGGCTGTACTCACTTGAATGTGTGGGAATCTTATTGAAATGTATAAAATTATGAAAGGCATAGATAAGGTAGAGGTAGGTACTGGAGTCACTAGGGGGGTGTGGGGGGTGCAGACTGTACCGGGTTGACCCGAATATGACTGTCTATAAATTTTTTTGTCTCAGCAGAAATATTAAAAAATATGCCTATCATTAGTTATTACAGCAAAACAATTTCCGTCAGCCCAGCTTACATGCATCAATATACCCATGAGGCTAAAACTCGATGTTCATTTTCTTTTTGACCCTTCTAATGGGCTCTGGTCAGAGCTGTTCTTATTACCCAATGACAACAAGGCTGCACACACTGTAGGTGACACTTTCCAGCTTCAATATTTTCCAATCTCAAACATGTCATCTTCTAAGGGAAGTAAGCCTCGATATTCCGAATTGTATCTTATTCATCCAAATAAAGCAAATTTCGTAATTGCAGCTGTAAATAGCTTTAATTTGTTGTTGATAAAAGCGAACATTTACATAGCTTTGCACTTCATAACGACGAGTAAAACAAAGCATATTGTAAATGATAACGATACTCAACTTCAAACAAATATAAATGAATTAAAATGATAATTATGATTAATAATGAAAAAATCAAAAAGTTTCTTGAGTGAACTTGGTTATTCCAAGAATGAGAAGAGAACTCGCGGTCCTCCCAGATATTACCACATATTGTACTCGATAAAACAACAATCTTTCTTAAAGGGAAAGTCATAAAACAATCATAAATCATAAGCACAAGGTTTTAACCTCTGCGCGCGCGACCAGCACACGCTGTTGTTTTTGTTGCTGCTGGTGCTTTTATAGTCACTGCTTCTGTCAAATGTTGTGGTGCTTTAGCTATAATATTGTGGTCATTAATATTTGGGAACCGAGATCAATAACTTTTCTGAGAATGAAGTAGTAATTAAAGGAAAAGGAGAAAAGTCAAAAAAGATTCCGCTCAGTAACTAATAACATTGTAAAAGTTTTTATTTTGAATTCTATTATTTTCTTTCTGAATTTTCACTTGAACCACATGAAAGGATGTAAATGTAAATACATTAAGGCTGTGCATACGATATTGTAATTTTAATTTTTCTAGTTGTTTATCTCACTACTATTGCCTATCTGCCTGTCCCGCATCGGACTTGTCAGCCACAAACGAGCCTGCAGCTGACGTGGACATTTACCCCCTCCATAAATCTTTGTCTGCGAAGCCAAGCCAAAGATTGCCGTTACATTCAGTGATCTACGGGGATTATGATTTAAGAGTTAACTTAGGACAAAAGTACATTACTAAAGATTCTGTGTGGTTTGTTACGGGAGGAAGTCCATGGGGTGGGGGTGGGGAGTGGGGACACCATGAGTTACCGCACTCGTGATGCCACTGGAGGTAGGTAAGTTATTTCCTTTGGAAAGTGAGACTAGATCACATCCTCAAGATTCAGGGCAGTAGATTTAGGTCGGAGATGAGGAGGAGCTGCTTTTCCCAGAGGGAGGTGAATCTGTAGGATTCGCTGCCCATTGAAGCAGTGGAAGTGGCCTCAGTAAATATGTTTAAGACAAGGATGGATAGATTTTTTAGAAACTAGAGCAATTAAGGGATATAGGGAGAAAGCAGATAGGTGGAGATGAGCCTATCGTCAGATCAGCCATGATCTCACTGAATGGCGGAGTAGGCTTGATGGGCTGAGTGGTCGACTCCTGTTCCTATTTCTTATGTTCTCCCCCCCCGAGAGCTCATGCCCTCAAATCCAGACAACATCCTGGTGAATCTCCTCCGTATCCTCTCCGAAGCCTCCAGATTCTTTCTGTAAATGAGGTGATTAGAATTGCACACAAAACTCACAGACAACCGCAGTGAAAAGATTTATGTAGCCGCCACATGACTTCCCGACTCTTGTACTCAGTGGCCCACCCCGTAGAGGCATGCGCATCATGCACCTTTGCAATCACCCTTTCTGCTTGTGTGGCCAAGTTCAAGGAGCTGAGGATCTTATTCCCCCCCCCCCATTCCCCACCGATCCCTCTGCACATCAATGCTTTTAGGTGCCATTAAACAAAAGCATTGCCCTATTCAGAGGGAGAACAGGGCTGCTCCCAGTGGTGTCCTGCCCAGTGCCCAATACGTTTCTGGTTATTGTATTCCTCTTTGTGGGAGGCTTCAACATTAATGTGTGGAATGTGACATAGGCCTAGTTGGCATGGAGAAGGCCCATGATCTTCACAGCTCATCAAATACTTCATTCAGAGGGCGGTGAATCTGTGGAGTTTGTTGCCACAGAAGGCTGTGGAGGCTGGGACATTATTGATAAGACCATTAGACATAGGAGCAGAATTAGGCCATTCAGCCCATCAAGTCTGCCCCATCATTTAATCATAAGCTGATCCATTTCCCCACTCAGCCCCAGTGTCCAGCCTTCTCCCCATAATCTTTGATCCCCTGGCTACTCAAGAACTTATCCATCTCTGCCTTAAATGCACCCAATGACTTGTCTCCACGTCCATTTGTAGCAACAAATTCTACAGATTTACCACCTTCTGGCTAAAGAAATTCCTCCGTCTCTGTTCTAAGCGGATGCCCTTCAATCCTGACTTTGTGCCCTCTTGACCTAGACTCTCTCCCCATGGGAAACATCTACTCTGTCCATGCCTTTCAACTTTTGAAATGTTTCACTGAGATCCTACCTCATTCTCCTAAATTCCAATGAGTCCAGGCCAAGAGCTGTCAAACGCTCCTCAAATGATAACCCTTTCATTCTTGGAATCATCCTTGTCAACCTCCTTTAAATCCTCTCCAATGTCAGCACATCCTTTCTTAAATTGGGCAGCACAGTTGGCGTAGCAGTTAGCGCAATGATTTTGCAGCGTCAGCGATCGGGACCGGGGCTCAAATCCCAAGCTGTGTGTGAGGAGTTTGTACATTTTCCCCACATCTGCGTGGGTTTTTCCCAGGGACTCCGGTTGGAAAAAACCGCACAAATGCTGGAGAAACTCAGCAGGTCGAACAGTGCCTTTATGTAGCAAAGGTAAAGATACATCGTAAAGTTTCAGGCATGTAGGTTAATTGGGCGGCATGGACTCGTGGGCCAAAATGACCTGTTACCGTGCTATGTGTCTAAATTTAAAACTGTTCACTGAACTCCAAGTGAGGTCTCATCAGTGCCTTGTAAAGTCGCAAGGTATCAAAGCAGAGTGGGATTGAGGGGAAAATTACATCAGCCATGATTAGAATGGCATAACAGACTCGATGGGCAGAATGGCCTAATTCAGTTCCCATGCCTTAGGGTGGCATTGTGACCTGGGTTCGATCCTGACCCACAATGCTGTCTGTGTCCAGTCTCAGAATCACGGTGCACAGGCTCTCGGTCGATGATTACCCTTTTACCAGCATTTGGTCCGTAGCCCCAACCCAAATCCTGAACCAAACCCTAACTCTGATTCAAGTTCTGAGAGTCTCTCCCTCCATCTTCCCCCAACCCAGGCTCTGTATTCTAGATTACAACCCCCTTCCCTTTCCACATTCTCTCTGAACCCTCACAGCTTCGGCAACCTGGGTTTGATCCTTACCTGTGTGGAATTTGCATGTTCTTCCTGTGACCATGTGGGTTTCTCCTGGTGGCTCTGGTCTCCTTCCACAAGATTGCAGGCTGGTAGGTTCATTGGTCTCTGTGAATTGCCCCTAGGGTGTCAGTGAGGGGTAGAATCTCGGAGCAGTTCAGAATCAGAATTTATTGTCATGAACAAGTCACGAAATTCAGTGTTTTGAGGCAGCGTATGAAAACATTCATATTATAACCATCTTGCAACATTAATATATAAACAAAATTTAAAATAATAGTCCACGAAAAGTGTCTTTGGTTTATTATTCATTCAGAAATCTGATGGCAGCGGGGAAGAAGCTCTCCTTGTGCCACTGAGTGCTCGTCTTTAGGCTCCTGTACCTTTTCCCGATGGTAGCAGAGTGAGGAGGGCATGGCCTGGGTGGTGGAGGGTCTTTGCGGATAGAGGCTGCTTTCTTAAGACACTGCCTCCTGCAGATGTCCTCGATGGAGTGCCTGTGATGTCGCAGGCCGAGTTAACAACCCTCTGGAGTTTATTTTTGTCCTGAGAGTTGACGCCTCCATACCAGGCAGTGATGCAACCAGCCAGAATGTTCTCCACGGTACACCTGTAGAAGTTTACATGAGCCTTTGGTGACCTATTGAACCTCCTCAGACATCTCACAAAGTATAGGTGCTGGTGACATTTCATCCTAATTGCATCAACTTGGAAGCTCTAGGACAGATCCTCAGAGATGTTGACACAAAGGAATTTGAAGTTCTTGACCCTCTCCACTACTGAGCCCTTGATGAGGTTGTGTTCCCCTGATTTTCTTCTGAAGTCCACGATCATTTCCTTGGTTTTGCTGATGTTGAGCGCATTCGTTACACCATTCCACAAGCTGATCTATCTCCCTCCTATACATTTCCTCATCGCCGTTTGTGATTCTGCCGACAACTGTGGTGTCATCGGCAAACTTGTAGATAGTATTGGAATTTTGCCTGGCCTCACAGTCGTCGGTGTATAATCAGTAGAGCAATGGGTTAAGCACGCATCCTTGGGGTGCACCTGTGTTGATGATCAATGAGGAGGAGATGTTGTTTCCAATTCGTACTGATTGTGGTCTTCCGATGAGAAAGTCAAGGGTCTAGTTACAGATCAGGGTTCAGAGTCCTAGAGATTCCCCCTAATATTCTCTTTAAATTTCTCCCTTTCAGCCTTAACCCAAATTCTCTAGTTTTTAAATCTCTCCTAACCTCAGTGGAAATTGCCTCCTTGCATTTACTCTATCTGTGTCCCTCAATTTTGTATCCCTCTATCAAATCTCTCCTCATTCTTCTACGCTCCAGGGAATAAAGTCCTAACCTGTTTAACCTTTCCCTATGACTCAGTTCCTGAAATTTACAATCCTTGTAAATATTCTCTGCATTCTTTCAACTTCTTCCCCCCGCCCCACAACAAGCTGCCTGACCTGCTGAGTATATCTGGCATTCCCAGCTTTTATTAAAGGTTCTCTGAAGGATGAGTTACGGTCTCCGTTTTAAAAAGCAGCGGAAGCAGAATGAATTTTTTTTCACGAACAGATGCATGACTGCCCAACCAATCTCTGTTCCCAAACCAGTTTCCCAAACCAATCTCCATTCCTAAACCAGTTTCCTAAACAATCTCTGTTCCCAAACCAGTTTCCCAAACCAATCTCCATTCCTAAACCAGTTTCCTAAACAATCTCTGTTCCCAAACCAGTTTCCCAAACCAATCTCCATTCCTAAACCAGTTTCCCAAACCAATCTCTGTTCCCAAACCAATCTCCATTCCTAAACCAGTTTCCCAAACCAATCTCTGTTCCTAAACCAGTTTCCCAAATCAATCTCCGTTCCTAAACCAGTTTCCCAAACCAATCTCCATTCCTAAACCGGTTTCCTAAACAATCTCTGTTCCCAAACCAGTTTCCCAAACCAATCTCCATTCCTAAACCAGTTTCCCAAACCAATCTCTGTTCCCAAACCAATCTTCATTCCTAAACCAGTTTCCCAAACCAATCTCTGTTCCTAAACAAGTTTCCCAAACCAATCTCCATTCCTAAACAATCTCTGTTCCCAAACCAATTTCCCAAATCAATCTCCGTTCCCAAACCAGTTTCCCAAACCAATCTCCATTCCTAAACAATCTCTGTTCCCAAACCAATTTCCCAAATCAATCTCCGTTCCCAAACCAGTTTCCCAAACCAATCTCCGTTCCGTTCCTAAACCAATTTCCCAAACTAATCTCTGTTCCCAAACCAGTTCCCCAAACCAATCTCCATTCCCAAACCAGTTTCCCCAACCAATCTCCGTTCCTAAACCAGTTCCCTCTTCTCCTTTTCCAGGAACCTACGTTGCACACGGAATTATATCCACATCCAACTGTTTATTTCCTTCATCCTCCGGAGTTTGTCTGCAATTATTAAGGATATGGTTCTCTTCAGCAATGAGGATATTGATCATTGTAACTACTCAACGGTAAGTCACTCTTTTGAAACATACCGGGGGTGTAGGTTAATGGGGTGTAAATTCGTCGGCACTGACCCGTGGGGTGAAATGGTCTGTTACTGTATATGCTTTGCCTATATCTTTGACCATTGGGGACCGTGGCTGTGATGGGCTCTTTTGTTGCATTGGCGAACTTGTCGGCAGTGGAAGGCCCATGGAGTCTAAGCCATTACAAATCTTCCCTGATGAAGGGCCCAGGCCCGAAACGTTGGTTGCCCTTTACTTCCTGTGGATGCTGCATGGCCTGCTGAGTTTCTCCAGCACCCTTGTCTGTACGAAGTCCCTGTGGCACATGTTCCAAAGAGAGAACTTTCTAGATAGATCTGAGCAATCGTCTAGAACAAATCGGTGGGAAGCACTCTCCACAGATCCCAGAATTACTTTTGTTTGGAAAGGTTAAAGACGCAAGACTTACAATGACATTGTCAGAACATCAGTTACAATTTGTTAAGATCGCCAGGAAATGTACAGCGGTGACCTGGAAGTCTGATTCCCATTTAGGACTGGCATGTTAGAATGCAAAACCGTGTCCCCCTGGAGAAAATCACTTCTAATCTGAGGAATAAGTACGACGTATTTATGGATATTTGGCAGCCATACCTACACCACGTAGGGATTAATGTTCCCCCTTCGCCCTGGCTCCCAATTACCTTTACTTTGCCCCCTTCCCCTTCTGATCCAGGGAGATTGGTGAAGGTGCCTGGCAGATTGTGGACTGCCTGAGGAGCAAGAACAACCAGCCTCCACTACACATCAACAACTCTGTAGTAGAGGGAGTGGAGAGCAATAAGTTCCTCGGAGTTCACTTCACTAGTGACCTATCACAGATACTCAACATCTCCTCACTTGTCAGGAAGGCGCAACAGCGACTGCACTTCCTGAGAAGACTAAAGTGGGCAGGGTTACTGCCCATATTATGTCAACCTTCTACAGGAGCTCTGTCGAGAATGTCCTAGCCGGCTGTATTACAGTGGGGTACGGTTGTTGCAGAGAAATGGTTCGGAGGTCAATCGACAGGACCATAAGAGTGGCAGAGAGGATCACTAGGGTCTCCCTCCCCACCACCCCCGCCCCCCTCATCGATGTGATCTACCAGAATCACTGCCTGAAGAGGGTGCACTAAATCGTTGAGGACCCCTTCCACCCCACACACAGCATCTTTCAGCTACTCCCATCGGGGAAGAGATCCAGGAGGATCAGAGCCAGCGCCACCGGGGCGAGGAACCGCTTCTTCCCACGGGCAATGAGAATGCTGAACGACCAAAGGAACTGCTCACACTGACCCTCCGAGGCTCTCGTATTCATGAAACAATATTTATTTGTGTATATGAATACTTGCCCTACATATGTATTGCGTTTACGTCTGGTTGTGTTTTGCACTGAGGACTGGAGAACACTGTTTCATCGGGTTGTACTTGTACAATAAGATGATAATAAACTTGGCTTGTTTATTGCTGGGAACAGGAGGAATTTGTATCATTAGGAAAGAGGATCCAACGGCGTGCTGGGGTTGATGCTGTGACGCTTCTGTTGCTCTAGGTGGGCTGTAAGATGACGGTGGTATTCTGCTATTACTCCACGATGACAAATTACTTCTGGCTCCTGGTGGAGGCTCTGTATCTCAACTCGCTGCTGGTGGTCTCCTTCTCCTATGACAGGGGTTACATCTGGTGGTGGAGCCTGCTGGGCTGGGGTAAGTCCCTGGTACGATCATGAGCGGGGAATGCTTGTCAGGGTGCAGAGGTGGAGCAGTCCAACACTCGCGGGGTCTTGAGCAGGCAGACTGTCGCTGGAGGAACTTAACAGGTCAGGCAGCATCCCCAGGTAGATACGCTCAGGTCAAAACTCTTCAAGGTTAAGGCCGTCAGTCAAGACAGAGGATCATCTCCTTTGTCAGCATTCATTGGAAGTGTTGCTTCAATAGGGCTCAGTGAATTATCCAGGACCCTTTCCATCAGGCACACAGTATCTACAACCCACTACCATCAGCAAGGAGGTACAGGAGCATCAAAATCAGGACTGCCAGGCAGCACCGGATTTAGACTTGGTGAGGCCCTAAGCTTGGAGGATCCTTGTTAAAAAAAATTACAATACACATTATTTTCAAATGATGCATTGACTGATTGTTAATCACTTGATTGGCGTGATCTCGATCATGAGGTACAGCCTGGAAACAATGCTTAAATATAATTTTAAAAATAGCTTAACACACATTAATATATCTTTGAGGCCCCTGCGGATTGTGAGGCCCTAAATCCGGCACTTCTGCCAGGATGGGAAATGGCTTCTTCCCGCAGGCTGTGAGATTGATGAACAGTCAACTCAAAAGAATTTGGACAGATACATGGCCAGGATGGGTGGAGGCCATAAGACCCAGGAGCCATTCAGCCCATAGAGTCTGCTCTGCCCTTCCAGGGGGTGGAAGTCTGTGGAATATGTTGCTGCAGATGGTGGAGGAACTGAGTAAATCATCCCAAAATATTTCCATACATTTATTTTAAATGATCTCTTTATGGATACATGCGATTATTATGTGCCATGTATTGTGTGCGCACTGTGGTCTGGAGAGACGCTGTTTCTTCTGGTAGTCAGATGGTAATATCCTAGAACTTGAGATAAAAAGAGGGAAGGAAGCTGAGAGAGGGAGTCCAAAGGTGTGGAGATGCAGGTAGAACGGGGAGAAAAGTTTGAGAGAAAAAAAATTGTGTGACAAGACACAAGTGTGGCAGCAAGTGTTGATGAGCTGAATGCAGAGCAACGAAAGAGAGCTTCACAGAACATTTGATTACTTAATAGAGGCCTGCAAGATTATGAGAAGCCTGGATAGGGGTGGACAGCCAGCACCTTTTTCCAGGGGCTGAGAGTAGCAAATAGCATACGGTATCTGCTCAAGGTGAGGGGAGGGAAGTTTAGGGGAGACGTCAGGGGTAAGTTTTGTTTTACACTGACAGTTGCGGGGGCCTGGAATGTATTGACAGTGGTGGCTGGTGCAAAAGCCACTTTAAAAGACTATTAGACAGGCACATGGATACAAGAGAACTAGAAGGGTTATGGGTGTGAGGCGGGGAAGGATTAGCTTGTTGAGTAGTTTTATATAGGTCGGCACTACATTGTGGGCCGAAGGTTCTGTACTTTACTATACTGAATATGTTCTATCTCCCTTCAGAGAGAGGACAAATATTTCCCTGACCTCAGCACATTCCAAATTAACATAGAATTTGATCTGTTGCCTCTCCTGTTATGTTAGTAGTGCAGAGCTGACTGAGCTTTGCAAGACTATTCCAGTCAAAGTTCATAATCATATATAACCCGACGAACAGCACCTCTCCAGACAATGGTGCGTGCCCAAAAACGGACAACACACTGTATATAATGATCACATAAATAAGCAAAATAAATACATGGTAAAACCCCTGTTATCTGGAAGTCAAGCAACCGGCAACCTCAAGCAAACAGGAAAAAAAAATGCGGGAAATAAATAGGTTAAAAAATACAGAAGTTTAAATTTGACGCACCTCGCTGTTAGTCTACCAATCACGCTGCCGTGCACTACCAGTAGCCACCAAGACTAGGCTGAGGGGACGATAGGCTTTAATAAACGGAAGAACCTTGCTGGCCCGGATCCAGGTATAGGAATGGCGGGAAGGGAGAGGTGGCTCGATCTTTATGGCCCAAGACCGGAGGGGAGGAGTCATAGGGTGTGAGTCGTCAGTGGGTGGGCCAGATCCATATATACTGTAGCCAACAATAACTATATACAATGGGGGAAACATATCACCACACACACAACATGCAGTCTCAAGCAACCGGAAAATTCACTTTTAATCCCCATAGGTGCTGGATATTAGGGGAATATTTGGGAAAATTGCCTCGGTCACAGGATACTGTTCTTCGGTTTCACAGACTGCGGGAAGAAGCTATTCCCCAGGTTGGCAGTCCTGATGCTCCTGTACCTCCATCCTGACGGTAGTGGGTTGAAGATACAGTGTGCTGAATGGAAAGGACTTTGTATAATTCCTTGAGCCCTCTTTAGACAGTGCCCAAAAGAGAGGGGCGGGGGAGAGAGAGAGAGAGAGAGAGAGAGAGAGAGAGAGAGAGGAGAGAGAGAGAGAGAGAGAGAGAGAGAGAGAGAGAGAGAGAGAGAGAGAGAGAGGGAGAGAGAGAGAGAGGAGTCTCCAGCAGTACCTGGAGTGAGCATTTTGGAGCTCAACTTTCCTCATTCTACTCACTGAACACTCTGTTATGCCTATGGGTAGGAAGCAAAGATGGCCCAAATGCTTCACTTATTCACGCTGGATTTTGTCTTTTTTGTTAACACTACCGATAAGTGGAAATTCTGCCTGGCCTGCAGGAAAAAGAAAATTTCGGGATTGTAGGTGATGTCCTCTGACAGTAAATATGAAATCTGATCAAAGTTCAGTTCATTTAAAAGTGGAGCATAATGAGTTATTGATAAGTGAGGATGTTAAAGGTTATGGAGAGAAGGTTGGGAGAATTGTGCCTGCTTCATTCTGAGTTAGCCAGGCCTGAAGCAAAACAAATCTCCCACTTGCTAAGGGTCTAATAAACGATGTCTCTTCTTCAAGGAGTTCCGACCTTCTGCACCACTGTCTGGGTCGCGACAAAACTCTACTTTGAGAACACTGAGTAAGTATAAAAGTTCAAAGTCCAGAGCATTCCCTTTGATCAATCACGGATAAAATCCAGATGGGAAGTCAATGAGTCACACAGCAGGGGAACAGGCCATTCAGCCCACATGGCCCACGCTGGCCGACATGCTCCCATTTTCAGGAAATCGAGGAGCACTATATCAACGTAAGTGTCCCTTCTCCCTCCCCGTCACTCGCTGTGACGGGGAGGGAGAAGGGACACTTACGTTGATATAGTGCCATTTACAAAGTGCGTTACATCCCACACCACTTTACAGCCAGCTCCTTAAAGTGCAGCTGCGGGCACAATGAGGAAGTGTGAGGGCGGTGGGATCCCACAGACAGCTAATGGAATGTTAGTGATATCATGTGCAGGAGGAGGGCTTCCAGCCCCAGGAGGGGCAATACAAAACCGTGCCGGAGAAACTCAGCAGGTCACACAGCATCCGGAGGAAGTAAAGTGTTACCATCGTTTCAGGCCTTCACCCCTTGACGAAGGGCTGCAGGCTCGAAATGCTGTTTACCTTCTACTTCCTCCGGATGCTGCGTGACCTACTGAGTTTCTCCAGTATGTCTCAACCTCAGTACCCGCAGACGTCCCTGGTTCACTCTGAGGTGGGGCAAACTGGACGATGGGCGAATCTCAATTTCCAAGCCTTGGTCCATGGTTCCAGTTTGCCGCTCTTGGCCCAGGTAATCTGTAAACATACTGAGAGTTTCTGCCAACTCTGGACGTTCAGTGAGTGGCAGAATTACTTTCTCGACTCATCTGCAATCCTGAGTATATGAGAGAGGAGAGAGAGATGGGGAGAAAAAGAGAGAGAGAGGCAGGGGCAGATGAGGAGAGATGGAGATAGAGAGAGGGGGGCAGATGGGAAAAATGGAGAAATAGTGGATAGAGAGAGAGAGAGAGGGAGAGAAAAGAAAGTGAAGGAGAGAGACTGTATAAGGAGACTTAACTGGAGCATTAAGACCAGCATGGATCAATTGGGCAGAGAGGCCTCTCTATGTATGTGGAGTGACTTTAGGTAGTTATTCATCTTCTGGCTATCCATCCCATAGGATGATGATGGTTCCTTTCAGTCAGTTTGTGGGAAGGATACCCCACTCCTCCGAAAGGAACAGTGTGTGCATGAATGGATTTAGTAGGGGTTGCACAGGTCCAGACCCACCTTCTCGACAACCTCTCCTGGATTCAGCAGCATGATGAGGTCCAAGACTACTGGAAGAAGTTCTGTTGCAGTGAACGGCCAGACCAAGCTTTGATGCAAGGGACGCCCTTTCCGCGCTTCACGGCACGTGTTTGCTAGATGGTCACTGACCCTATAAGAGGGTTCCTCTGCCCTTTGATAGGTCTTGCTTTTCATTCTGCTGGTGTCTAGCCACCCTCCGCACCAGGCAAGCCTGGTGGGGGAGCCAGTTTAGTCGCCGACCTCCTGACCATGCGACAGGTGGTACTGGGTTACATGGTACCAGTAGCACTCGGACGAGTGACCTGACCACCACGCAAACAGGCCAAGCCTGTTCAACAACCTGTTTATACAAAACCTATTTCTTCTCTCCACTGCCTACAGATTCTACACCCAACTACACACTAGAGACAATTTAGAGCAGAGCTTTCAGCTACCAATGTGCATATCTTTGGGACAGAACACAACAACATAGAAACAAGCCCTTTGGCTCATCGAGTCAATGCTTTATTCTGTCTTGTCCCATCTACCAGTAGCCCTCAATACCCGTAATAGTTAGTACAGCTGGGCTGCATGGTTAGAGTAGCGGCTAGTCCCATGGTGTGCAGTGCCAGTGACCTGGGTTAGGATCCAGTACTGTCTGGAAAAAAATTGTACTTTCTTCCCATGTCTGTGTGGGTTTCAAAATGTACAGGGGTTATAGGTTAATTCAGGGGTTCTCAACCTTTTTCTTTCCACTCACATCCCACTTGAAGTCATCCCTCTGCCATCGGTGCTCTGTGATCAGTCAGGGATTGCTTCAGGTGGGATGTGGGTGGAAAGAATAAGTTTGAGAACCACTGTATTAATCGTACCTAATTGACTCGTTATGTGCACGGTTTCAGAACTCCAAAGGAAATGGGCCAATGACAATTTTTCTCAAGCAAATTATTTCAGTGACAATTGGGTCTAGAGCAGTGATTCTCAACCTTCCCTTCCCACTCACATCCCACCTGAAGCAATTCCTTACTAATCACAGAGCCCTGATGGGATGGGGATGACTTAAAGTGGGATGTGAGTGGAAAGAGAAAGGTTGAGAACCCCTGAACAATTCTCTCTAGTCCTTCTTTAATCTCTTTTTCTTACATATCTTTTTATCTTTCTAGGGTTTTGTTTGGGGGAGGAGGGGGGTTTATATACCACATGTATAACTTTTTGAAATAATTTTTGAATTTAATGAAATATAATTATTATTGTGGTTTAAAATTTGTAAATAAAATATTAAAAAAAAACCAGGGTAATGAGCTTATTGTCATACACATGGTACAAAGTACAAATTCACAAAATTCTTACTTGGTGCAGATGAACAGGGCACTTTAAGAAAGCAGGACCTATAAGTAAAAAAAAATGCCAGTCAAAACAAAAGGTACACATGCAATAATTATTCAGTGCAGACAAATGGACTTAGCAATGGAGTGAAACCCAAGAGTCTGCAGAAGTAACAAATACAATGCTGGTCAAACTCAGCAGGTCACCCAGTAAAGATAAGGACACACTGCCAACGTTTTGGGCTTGAGCCCTTTAATGATGTATGGGCAAAATAGAGTGAAGTACAAAAGTCTGCAGATGCGGTGATTGTAGTAAAAACGCACAGTAAACACTGGAGGAACTCGGTTCTGGTCACCTCATTGCAAGAAGGATGTGGAACCTTGGGAAAGGGTGCAGGGGAGATTTACCAGGATGTTGTAAAATTCACAGAAATGCTGGAGGAACTCGGTCGGTCTGGCATCGTCCATAGGAGGTAAGGATATATAATCGATGATGGTAATATATATTCGCCTCCCTTGGACGATGTGAACCCTTGTATGAGTTCCTCCAGCATTTCTACGTGTGAATGCTGCTGGCTGTATGATAGGCTTTAATGAGCTTTAACCTCTACACACAATCTCAGTATATTGCTGGCCCCACGTGACTGACTGTCCCTGAAGGGGCCAACTCGAGTCTTTATATGGGCCGGTGATTGACAGCGGGCAGGTGGGGCCAGCCTTCCAGGTTGCCTACCTGCAGGTACAATGGTTGTTCCCTGCAGTAGGCCGGTACGAGTACGGCGAGTGTAGTGGTTGTATCACCACATTTGCTATGAGCAAAACATAGGCAGGTGCCTGGATAAGATGGTGGGTGGTGCCTGGATAAGATGGTGGGGGGTGGGGGGGGGGGGAGGAGACCCACAGCAAGAGATTGTAGATAAGGGGAGGAGGGCACACCAGTAAACAGTGTGAGGAGAGATGGCTTGGAAAATGGAGAGGGAAGGGGGTAGAGAGCTGAAGGAAAGGAGAATGAGATTGTTTTGACTTAACAATAGTGTAGACGACTCTTTGGTGCATCGTTGGAGCAGTCCCTGATTAGTGTAAAGTGGAAGGTTCAGGAGCCTGATGGCAGTTGGAAAGAAACTGTTCTTGAACCCAGAGGTGTGGGTTTTCAGGTTTCGGTACCTGAAAGGAGAAGTGAGAAGAGGTTGTGACCAGCGTGACTGGGGTCCTTAATGATGTTGAAAGTTTATAGTCACCTGTCCCAAGATGCAGTGATAAAGTTCAGATCCATACAACACCACAGCACAGAAAAGGCCCTTCGGCCCATCCAGTCTCTGAGCTGTTATTCTTCCTCGTCCCATCAACCTGCACCCAGACCATACCCCTCCCGTCCATGTATCTATTCAACCTTCTCTTAAATTTCAAAATCGAACCCACATCCTCCACCTCCACTGGCAGCTCGTTCCACACTCTAAGTGGTTCTCATCCTTTTTCTTTCCGCTCACATCCCACTTTGAGTATTCCCTATGCCATCGGTGCTCTGTGATTAGTAAGTGATTGCTTAAGGTGGGATGTGTGCGGAAAGAAAAAGTTTGAAAACCCCTGTTTTAATCTTCCCTAATTGACTCGTTATTTGCACGGTTTCAGAACTTCAAAGGAAATGGGCCAAGGACAATTTTTCTCAAGCCAAATATTTCAGTAACAACTAGAGCAGTGATTCTCAACCTTCCCACTCACATCCCACCTTAAGTAATCCCTTACTTATCACAGAGATCAATGGCATAGGGATTATTTAAAATTAGATGTGAGTGGAAAGAAAAAGGTGGAGAACCACTGCTCTGAGTGAAGAAGATCCCCCCTAATGTTAAAAATTTCACCTTCCACCCTTAACCTCCAGTTCTTATAAAAAATGCAATTCCATTCAATTAGTTGGAAATATTCAGAGTGACCTGATAAATATCTTGTGACATTTTGCTTGGGACACATATTAAGCTCACTGGCCTGTAATATCCTGCTTCCTGCCTTCAGCACAGAAATGTTAAATTATCTTTTAAAAACTGTTAGAGAGAAAAATAGAAAGTTGTTGGATCTAAACATGCAAAGCATTTGTAACTAAGTAGATGAATTAGCAGTGGATGTTGGTGTAAATAGATGCCACCTGTGATAGTTTTCATAATTGAATTGAACAACCATATAACAATTACAGCACAGAAACAGGCCAGTTCGGCCCTTCTAGTCCATGCCGAACACATTCTCCCATCTAGTCTCATTGACCCCCACCCGGCGCGTAACCCTCTACAGCTCTCTCATCCATAAATATATCCCACTTTTCCTTAAATATTAAAATCGAACCTGCACCTACCACTTTGGCTGGACGCTCCTTCTACACTTCCACCTCACTCTCAATAGAAAAATCCTGTCCACATTGACTCTATCTATCCCCCTCATAATTTTGAAGTCCTCTATCAAATCACCCCTCAATCTTCCGGGGAATTAAGTCCCAGCCTGCTCAACCGTTCCCTGTAACTAAAACCCTGAAACCCCAGCAACATTCTCGTAAACCTCCTCTGCTCTCTCTCTATTCTATTTATATCCTTCCTCTAATTCGGTGACCAAAACTGCACACAATATTCCAAATTTGGCCTCACCAAGGCCCTATACAACTTCAGCATAACATCCCAACTCCTGTACTCAATACTCTGATTGATGAAGACCAACCTACAAAATGCTTTCTTCACCACCCTATCTACATGTGACTCAACTTTCAGGGAATTATGTCCCAGAATTCCTAAATCCCTTTGTTCAACTCCACTCCTCAATTGTCTACCATTTAGCATGTATGACATTTGCTGATAAGTCCTACCAAAATGTAGCACCACACATTTATCGGTATTAAAGTCCATCTGCCAAAGAGGCAATAAATGCAAAAAAAAATTAAGTTATCCCAGTGTTAAAAAAGCAGACAGTCCTTGTGTCGGAGTAGACCCTGATGAGTGTAACACGGGGAGGTTCTGCAGGAGCCTGATAGCTGTTGGAAGGAAACTGTTCTTGGAGGTGCTGGCCTTCAGCTTTCTGGACCTTCTGCCCGAAGGCCGCAGTGAGAAGAGGTTGTGACCAGGGTGACGCTGATCTTTTATGATATTGGCAGCCTTCTGCAGGCACTGCCTCACAAAGGTGACGGCAATGGATGGGAGGTCGGAGCCTGTGATGGACTTGGAGTTGCAATGAATAGACTGAGCCTGTTAACATTGCACATTGCGCAGCCGGAGAAATGTCATATTAATATGTTGCGATGTCTCCAGGTGCTGGGACGTTATAGAAGACTCTCCTTATTGGTGGATTATCAAAGGACCAATTGTGGCCTCTGTTACAGTAAGTACGAAAAGCCCTTTTAAACCCAGTGTGGAGAAATACCCTGCTGTTTGGGAAGTCTTAATTCACATCATGGTTAGACTGGTCGAAGTGGACCGACATTCATCTGATAATTAATTCTAAAAGGATACATAGGGTTAGTGAGACGCTATTGCAGCGCCAGAGGCCCAGGCTCGAATCCTCTGGTGTCTGCAAGCAGTTTGTAACTTCCCCTCGTGAACCTGCTGTTGTGTCTGGAGGAAACGTGGCCTCCCTGCCTGTCTGGAATCTCTATATTGCGGTTGGTCACCTGACCATGTCTGAAAACTTATTTGGAAGTCATGTCTCCTGACAATCAAGTTTGGATTCCGTCCACCCATTAGTGCACACCTTGCCGTTGGCTAATTTAAATCACCTAGGGTCATAGCACAGATTAGCACTGTATATAACACCAACACACAGAGCGTTCTTTCTCTCTGCCTTGTGGTCCAACCCCCAGACATCGCTGCCCACCAGGTCACTACTGTGGACTTCACTGGAAGAGTCGCGGGTAAGGAGGTAAGGTGTGAACTACATTGAAGCTGAGCTGTAGTATTGTGATAGCTTTAGTATTGTGATAAGTCATTATTTGCAGAGAGCCACACCCCTGTTGGTATAGAGGACCGAGTCTGTGCAAGAGTTTCTGTTTATAGTGTGTGTACTCAAGTGTGTGAGCGTTTCGAGCATAGGTTCACTATTGTTGGCATCTAACCTAGTTCCCAAGTGAATGTCTATATCGCTGCTTAAGTTAAATAGTGATCGAGTACCGTTTAACGCTCGCCCCGTTCATCTCCCGTGTGTTAATTAAAGTTACGTGTGATTGCAACACTTGTGTCCAGACTCGTCTCTCTGTGAACCCACTGAAACATGATACTCTTCCCAACACCACACCTGCATGGGTTTTCCCCGGATACTCTGGTTTCCTCCCACCCTCTGAAGTCTGAAGGAAACCTACGTGAATATAGAGATGAATGTCCAAACTCCTCACGGGAAGCAGCGGATTCAAAACTGGGCAGCTGACGCTGCAATGTGTTGTGTTAACCATGCCACTCTACGCTCCCTGGTTAGGTCCCACATCAGATCCACTTCACAGGGACCTGCTAGTATTTTCTCAGTTGATATGTCTCTTTCTTTTAAGGTTCAAGCTTCCTTTTATTTCACATGATAATACATAAAAATGTTATGTTAATGAACCAGTGCAAACTCGAAAGGCTGACATGGCCTGTTTCCGCTCCGTAAATGGTTATATGGTTATATATGGTTATATGATGTACTTCAACTTCTGCTTGCCGTAAGGCAAACAGTGTTGCCATGAGCATCGCCTGGTGTCCCTTAACTATAGGAGAAAGAGAAGCAAAAGAGAATCTCTTCAGAGACACTGAGGGTCCATGGATTCACTTCCAGCACCCCACAGCCTCTGCAGTCACGCAGAATCCTCTTCAAACCATTGGCAGCTCGAGCTCCAGGTGCCCGAGTATCCCTTCTTGCCCTCACCACCCTCTCGAATCCTGGTTCTGGTACCTGGTTCACCTGAGCCAGCCTCCGGCAGCCCGCAGCCTGTGTGGGTCCTGCCTGTTCACTCATTGGTGCTGTTTTTGCTTGTACAGGTCAATTTTGTACTCTTCATCAACATCATCCGGATCCTGGTCCAAAAGCTGATCCCACGGGAGCTTTACCTGGCTAATACCTCACAGTACAGGTGAGAGCTCGGCATTACTAAAACTCCGGCAATCCAAGGGTCAACTCCTTTCATGGCTATCAATGCTGAGGGTCACCCCGACTCCTGGCTCATCGTCAGAGACTACCAACACACATAACCCATGCCTTCCCTCTACCCACTGTATATAGAACATTATAGCTCAGTACAGGCTCTTCAGCCTATGATATTGTGCCGACCTTTAGAGACCTACTCAACAAACAATACCTTCTCTATCTCACTCCCATAACCCTCTCTTTCTGGTATCTATGTATCTGTCTAAGAATTGTTTGAATGTCCCTATTGTACCAGACCCCAGCAGCACATTTCAGGCACCCACTACTCTCTGTGGAAAAAGAAACTTACCCCTGACATCTCTCCTAAACTTTCCTCCCCTCACCTTGTACAGATGTCCTCTGATGTCTGCTGCTCTCACCCTGGGAAAAAGGTACAACTTACCTTACATAATCTTGTAGACCTCTATTACTTCTCACCCTTCTTCACTCCTTAGAGAAAAGCCCTAGCTCTTAAGACACATTCTCTAATCCAAGCAACATCCTGGTAAATCTCCTCTGCTCCCTCTCCAGAGCTTTCTGTCGCCGATTTCTTCGGGACTCTATAATTATTTAAATAGAAAACACAGCCCGGGAGATCGTTTCAGAAGAGCTTATTGACAAGGTTAACCTTGGAGAGTCCACAACAGAGACTCTGCCTGTATCAGACAGAGAACAAGCTTTTATAACCCGAAACAAACAAGTCTTCAATCAGTTGCTACAGGATATGCACTCCCTCTCACACAGTATGGTTACAAGACAGATTGAAAAGCAGGAAACAGATAAAGACACATCCTTATCACATTCCAACAACTTTGTGTGAGTTACTCCCTCACCCCCTTCTATCTTGGCGTCTACTTGATTAAAGTCATGTTTCCTTCCATTTCCCTCCTTGTAGATCAAAGATCTGCACCACGAAGGGAGCATCTTCTTTGTCCTGGTGATTGGATATGGCCTCTTGATACACTCGCCGCTGTACCCTTTTTATTGTCTCGTTAACCTGTCCCACAAGAGTGCGCACTCTAACCCACATGCAAATGATCACCATAAGTAAGGCCACTAAGGCCGCAAACATAATCACAACAGGGTGCCATGTAAGGTGTAGGGTGGACGAGGCTCTGGGTGACCATCCCTTAAAAATGCCCCACCATTGATGGTCACTAAGTTGTGTGACCTGGTCAGCTATTCGGACCAGTTGTCCCTCCTTGTAAGTCAGGTTAACCTTAGCTTGGCTTAAGGTGCGGCCTAGCTTCTGGAGCATTATGGTGATTTGCTCATTTTCTTTTAGCAAATGCTGCAACTGGACTATAATTCACCGTCGGTCGAGATGGGCAGTTCTATCTTCACTAACCTGTGTCATAGAATCAATGCGAAAAAGATGATTCTCCCTAGGTATACGGATTGTGTAGACCTTTTCTAAACAACCATGAACAGGGGGAGTGTAGAGCTCGTCGAAAGAATCAAAGACTTGTTGATCCAAACCAAGGCTTTTATTAGCAAAAGACAGGAGCTCTTCACAGGTGGCCGACCAGTCCGGAATGATCCGACCTGGCTAGGGACACAACCCTTTAAGGCCCAGACAGTAGGCGTGGCTTAGCTTTTAGCCAATCGCAGTAAGCACAGTCTAGATACTGTAACTATATACACTATATACATTGGTGATAGATCTGTACTATCACAGGGAGAGAGTGTCTTTTGGCCGTTCATGATTATCTCCGAATGCCCATACATACATACTTCATGGGGTCGCACCTCCACTACAACGGTCCGGTTTACGGCCATTAGCAGCCAAGTGCATGTGCCCTCTGTATGTCTCATACTGCACTGGTCATACAGAGCAGAATGTAGCGGACATAGCATTCCATCAGACCATTGGGCACGAGACTGTTCGGTGTGTGTGCGACCGTCCTCATCTACCCAGGTTCCTTGGAATATCGGCTCCCAGAATTGGGATCCAAACAGTTGAGGAATTGGCACGAATTGGCACCAGGTGGATGCGTTCTGTCCCTTCACCAGCTGCATGGTGACATTGCATCCCCTACGGTCACAGCGTGTATGCTACGGGTCTGGGTGGACCCAATACTGCGTCAGGTTAAACATAACTTTCCAAGTTGCCGTATGGTGAGACAATACCTTTCTTTCTAGTTCTGCCTGTAATAACTGAATCAAGATATCTGAGAGCACACATCTAGTATAGTTGTGCACCACCCTGGTTTCCCCAAAGACGTTTCCTATCTCAGCCATCAGTCAGACGGTATGGGTCCACATTCGCATTTGGGCCCGATATCCCAATTCTATCTCCTCCTGCACCAAATAGTCCCTGCCTTATGTATCTTATTCTGGAGTGTCTCAATATCTGCAGCATTCAATATTCCCATTCCAATCCCTATGCCTCCCAGGACTCCTTCTACTAGTCCCCGTTTACCACGGAGTTTAGCCACCTTAGTCCAGGGTAGACATTCTGGCAGGCTCTAGTATTGTCTGAGGTATCATACCGTATATGGAGGGTGAGGTTTATAAGCGGGGACGACTGCAGCACCTTCTACCAAGTCTCAAAGAGGTGATGTAAGTGTCTGCCCTGAGTATCTATGGGCATGCGGAGTGTTGGTGTGTCTGCAAGGGGCTAGTGGCTGTCCTTGCGAATAGGAGGTTTATGGTTACTGCTGTGGGGCTCGCCATTGTTGTACTGGGGCTAAGTCCTCATCCTCTTGGTAAAAGGTATAAGCATAATTTGTGTTGAGCGCTCCCTTTTTGCATTCCCCAATCCATCGGAATAGGTTGGGGAAAGCATTTCCCCCACGCCATGCTTTGCGCCAATAGGGATCTGCTCGCTGTTGATGTCACCGTTCATTCAGCTCCGGGGGGTGGGGGGGGCGCTCAAGAGTCTAAAGATCATTGTAAGGTTCCCGGTTTTGTATTGGAGAGGTCTTATTGTTAGTTCTGGTGATGCCCCACACCCCAGGAACCATGACTGATCCCCATTCCAGATGATTCTACAATGCATAGTGGAGTTGTCCCAGCACCCCTTAGCATCGGGGTTCTCCTTGGGAAAGATCTCGACTGTCTCCTCTGTGATTACTTCCGTCAATCCCCCAATTATTAGCCCCAGCATCTTGATTATTGTCCATGCAAGCATCGCCTTTGTCTGTATCATCCTCCTGGAATGGCTTACACCGAGATGCGTGGATCCAGCCATCCAGTGCATCTTTCTTTAAGGCAGTTCTTGTGACTAGGAGGACTTGGTAGGGTCCTTTCCACCTAGGGGAGAAAGGAACAGTCGTGACCGCTTTGACCATTACCTGATCTCCTGGTAAAAATGGTTGGGTGTTTCTCTCCAGCCATGGTCCCTGGACGGCTTTCATCTTATCATACATTCGAAGGGCAGCCTCACACAACCCTGGACATATGTTAGGGTGCTTTCCTGTATCCAAATCTTGGTAACCTATTCCGGCATCATAGGGGGTCTTATTCCCGTGCTTATAGGGTGCCCCATCAGAGCCTCGTGTGGTGTCAATTTTGTATTCCGATTTGCCTGATTGCGTAGGGCGTATAATACTATAGGAAAGGCTTCTGGCCAGGGTAGGCCTGTCTCATCACACGTACTTTCCAGTCCCCTTTTCACTTCTCCATTTAATCTCTCTACCATACCAGAAGATTGAGGCTGATACGGGATGTGGAATTTCCAATCTATGCCCATTATTTCGCTTACTGCAGAAACTATCTTCCCCATGAAATGGGAGCCTCGGTTGCTATTTATTCCCTTTGGGATCCCATACCGGGGAATCAATTCTTTCATCAGAATCTTAGCTACTGTCCGAGCGTCATCCCTTTTTGACGGGTACGCTTCTATCCATCGTGTGAACATGTCAACTATCACTAATAGATATTTAAACCCTCTGCAAGCTGGGATGTGGGCAAAGTCAATCTGCAAATTCTCGAAAGGGCGTGAGCAGGGGGAAGTTTATCAAATTTGGCAGGTGAGCGCCCCCGATTGTTTTGCTGACAGATCAGACAGTTTCTCACCTGCCGTTCTATGTTGGTAGAAATTCCAGGTGCAAACCAAATTTGCTTTATGTTATGTCGCATTCCTGCCTTTCCCAAATGGGCTTGTCCGTGTGCTAACTGCACTATAGGCTGGTACAGGCTTCTTGGACACACCACTCGACCATCGTTGCTTTTCCATATGCCTTTGACCATTTGGCATCCGTGTGTTTCCCACGTATGCCGTTCTTGGGCAGAAACCCCCTCCTGTGCAGTTTTCAATTCTAATTCCTGTATCATTTGGTATTGCTCAAGAGTGTTGACCTCTCGCTTGAGGGTCATGGGTAACACGGGGTTCTGTTGGCTGGTGACTAGTTTGGCCGCCATGTCAGCCCGCTCATTTCCCCTTGACACAGGATCGTTCTGATTGGTGTGAGCTTGACACTTAACAATGGCCAACTCTGCCGGGAATTGGATGACTTCTAATAGCCCCTCTATTATTTCCGCATGTCTTATCCCCTTCCCATTGGCTGTTATAAACCCTCTATTTTTCCATATCTGGCCGAAATTGTGGGTCACCTCAAAAGCATATTGAGAATCAGTATAGATATTTGCTCTTTTTCTGTCTGCCAATACACATGCTCTAGTTAAGGCGAACAGTTCTGCCATTTGTGTGGTGGTGTCTTCCGGTAGGGCATATGCCTCGATAGGTTCGTCATCATTCACTATGGCGTACCCCGCATATAGCACCTCGTCCCGGGGCCGGTGTGAAGACCCGTCAACGTATAAGGTGATATCTACTTCTATTGGGTCAGTCTTTAGGTCAGGTCTTGGGCTGATCACAAGCTCGGTCAGTACCACGCAGTCGTGTCCTTCGTGGTCTTCCTCTTCTGTTTCAGGCAATAGATGGGCAGGGTTGTAAGAGCCCGATCTTTTGTAAGTGTAATTGGGTCGAGGTAACAGTACCACTTCATATCCTGTCCTTTGGGCTGTGGTGAAATGCTGTGTCGATGTTGAGTTGAGCAGTAGGACGGCGTGATCTATGACCACCGCGCATGGCTGATCCTGCACCAGTGATACCGATTTTTCTACTATCTCTACCGTGGCGGCCACCGCCCGCAGACACGGGGGCATCCCTATTACCGTTAACGGGAGTTTGGTGGAGTAGCAGGCTACAGCTCTCTTCCCTCCTCCGTGCTGTTGCACCAACACTCCACAAGCAAATCCATTCTTCTCCACTATGTATAGCATGAAGGCTTTCTCATAATTCGGGAGGCCCAGAGCAGGGGCTTGAGTCAGAGCCTGTTTAAGACTCAGAAAGGCTTGCTCTCTTTCCTTCGTCCACTTCACTTCCTCCAGTTCTCCCTTCACAGTAGCTGTTCTTAGTGCTGCCTCCATTTCTCGATATTCTGGTATCCACTGTCTGCAGTATCCCAGCGTGCCCAGGAAAGCCAGGATTCCCTTTTTGTGGTTGGTTTGCTTATCTGGCATAAATCTGC
The DNA here is from genome assembly GCF_036971445.1 of Narcine bancroftii. Lineage (NCBI taxonomy): Eukaryota > Metazoa > Chordata > Chondrichthyes > Torpediniformes > Narcinidae > Narcine > Narcine bancroftii. The sequence continues at coordinate 483,998,796 of NC_091469.1, read as the reverse complement.
TATCCTTTCTGGGCCCACTCTTCGCTCTCCCTCCTGTAAAATATATCCCAAATATTTTACTTCCTTCTGGCAGAATTGCATTTTCTGCATGGAGACACGGTGGCCCCGACAGGCGAGGAGTTGTAGCAAAGCGACGGTATCTTCAACGCATGCAGCATCGTCAGGGGAGGCTACTTGCAGGTCGTCCGCATATTGCAAAAGGGTCGAACCCCCGGGTAGGGCGAGCTCTGTCAGGTCTCCTCACACAGCGGCTGCGTATACGGTTGGGCTTTCGGTATAGCCCTGGGGAAGGCGTGTCCATGTATGCTGTTGGCCCTCATAGGTAAAAGCGAAGAGGTATTGGCTCTCTTTTGCAAGAGGTATGGAGAGGAAGGTGGAACACAGGTCAATGACAGAGAAACCTGTGGCGGTGGCAGGTATGGCGCACAGGATGGTGTTGGTGCCTGGGACCAATGGTGCGGTTGGCACCACAATGTTGTTTATGGCCCTGAGGACCTGGACAAATCTCCAGACGTTCTTGTCCTTCTTCGGTATGGGCAAGATCGCCGTATTGCAGGGGCTTTGTGTTTGAACACCCACTCCCTGTCGTTCCAGGTCCTCTATGATGCCTCGTACGCCTTCAACAGCGGCCGGAGAAAGGCAATATTGTTTTACCACTGGCAGGGGTGCTCTCTCCTTCACTGTAACCTTATGCAGCGGGGCAGTATGTACAAACCCCACAAGCGTATTTGACTGTGCCCACACTTTCATGGAGACCTGTGCTAGGGCAGCCGGTCATCTATAGTGGATTGACTCTGGCGGACAGGTTCGGCAGAAGGACGCCTGCACTATTTTTCTTCCCATCCGAATGCTACCGGTGTCAGGGGAGTGAAAGAGGATGTCTACACTAAAATCTCCTTCTTTCAACTGTAAGTCAGCGTATGCCTCGCAAGCCCTTTCTGCCCGGTGTTGGGGTTCTCGCAGCCAGTGATCTTGTTTCTGTAAAGTTGTGACCATCTGTCCCACGCCTTTCGGCTGATGAGGCCGACGCACCACCAAGGTGACGTGTGGGGCTGTGTGTGGCAGTCAGAAATGAGGTGTCTCGCCCAGGCTTAATTGGGCCTGTGCCCCTATCCCTTCTGCTCTGAAAAACAGTCACGGTCCCACAGTTTCCTCCTCAAAGTCCCCTTGTCCCGTTATATGTGGGACAAGGGGACTTTACCTTGGCCACAATTTGCAGGACAGCACCCACTTGCTGCAGGGCCATAAGTTCCTGTGCAATAACCTCATTACTTCTTCCAATTGTTCGAGAAAGGGGTTAGTCTCTAGCCACCAGCCAAAGTGAGTTGGATTTCTGTTCATATCGAGTTCATCGTCCACCGTTGTGCGGATGAGCTGATATGCGTGAGAGGTGGGAAAATCCATAAATATTCCCTTCTCTGTGCAGTACAATGTCACATTCATTTTGCACAGAGCCTGTCTCCCTAATATGGGGACAGGGGTAGTGGCCGAAACAATAAGCTCTTCTTGTATCTTGGTGTCTCCAACCATTAGGGTCATTGGTTGTGAAAGCGGATCTATCATGGGACTACCAGATACCCCAATGCTGCCAATTGTCTTATAACTAAGGGGCACTCCTGAGGATGGCGGTACAGAGAAAATGGTGGCTCTGGTATCAACCAACATTAAACTCTCCCTCTCTCCCAATTTTACACTGATCATGGGTTGGGTCTCTCTGCTGGAGGACAATTGGATGAGGGGAGCCTGCACCACCGGTTCCTCTGAGCACTCCTATGGGTTCGGTTGTTGAAAAGAGAATTGAGGTCGCTGCCCAGAGGCGTCACAGTTCTGGCTTGGGTTAGAGTATAACCCTGTCTGGGGTCTGAATTCCTCCGGGCATTGGGTACCCTCCTTTTGCCAGCCTCTTCCTCGGGATTGACTTCTACACTCCTGGCCCAATGGCCCCTTTTTCCGCAGCTGCGGCACTGATTCTTACCCTTATCTTTGGATCTACTTCGTCCTTTCTCTTCTCCCTTTATGTGCATATAAAACTGTTCGGCTCGCTTTTCCTTTTGCGTAAACTGTCCTTCCCTATCCATATTAGCCAATACCGTGATAGATTCCACCCAGTTCTTTGCTTGCCAATCCAATTGCTTCATCTTAACCATTTTTGTATTTTGGGGCAGCATACAATTCAGCAAGGTTTGTACCGCCAAGGTCTGGTTATCATGTAGGGGCACCCCAGAATTTTCCTCCCAGGTGTTTTTAAATCGAATTATGAATTCCATCATTTCGTCTCCCATTTTCTGGAGACAGCAGGTGACCTCTCCAATATCTCTGTGTCTTTTGGCACTCCGCATGATAGCTTCTCTTCCCCTGTTTTGCAATCAGTGGACCATGGACTCATTCCCATTATCCACCATAGTGTCGTCTATTCTCCAATCCCCATTCTCTCCAGGTGGTACAGTAAATGATTCTTTCACTGCCTACCAGTGAGAGCCGTAAGCGGCCTGAAGTAATGACCGGACGTCTCCTGGTAGGGGATGGTAAAGGTGGCAGGTCTGGTTCAGCCAGTGGTGAAATCTAGTGGGGGACTTAACAGGGTCAGGGGCATTAGTGATCATATTCCACACCTCAGCTGGCATCCAGGGTTGCCTATCATAACTCTAGGGTATCAAGTAGTAGAATCAGGTAGACCAGCTTTGGTCTGACTCTGGGTATGGACCTGCGTCCTGGGATCCCCTTCCTCTTCCTCAGCGCCCTCCTCCATCCTTGGGAGGTGCCATCTCACTGGGGGAATCCCTGGGCAGCGTGGCCTCATCCAGGGGTGCGGACGGGACACTTGCGGGAGCAGGTACGGGTGGAGGTATTGGACCAGCCACCACCACCTCTAGCAAGGCAGCTTCCGGCAGTTGTTGGTGGCCATAGACAGCGGTGGTCTGAATTAGATCATCCCATCCTTTCCTGTCATAATTTGTGGGCAATCGTGGATACAGCGGGACAGGTTGGGGGACCCTCTCGTTCGGATCAGGATATGGAGGCAATTTACTCTGTGGCAGTTTAGGTTACAGTTGGTGGTGCCCTGCCACCTTGGTCCAGGCTATAAAACAGTCTCTAAAATAATTAACATCCCTTGTTGGATCCCCTCCTCCTGACTGAACGTCATCTTTGAAGTAGGATATTACTTTTAAATCAAGTGTTTCCCCCATATGGCCAGTCTCCCTGGTACCATCCGTAGAGATCGTTACTGAATGGTATGGCATAGTCCCAGTTACCTGTCTCGTGGTTAACAAAGGAAATGAAGGAGAGAATAAAATTGAAGGTGCAGGTGTACAAAGCTGCAAAGAGCAGTGGGAAACTGGAAGATTCAGAAAACTTTAAGAGACAACAAAGGGTTACAAAGCGGGTAATAAGAAATGGGAAAAAGGATTATGAAAGTAAATTGGCACAAAATATAAAAACAGAAAGCAAAAAATTTTATAAATATATAAAACGGAAGAGGGTGCCAGAGTTAACATAGGACCCTTGGAGGATGAGAAAGGAAAACTGGTAGCAAAAAATGAGGAAATGGCCGAGGCATTGAACAAATATTTTGTGTCAGTCTTCACGGTGGAAGAAACGTCCAGCATGACCAAGTGCGGAGTTAAGGATGCGAATGTTGGGGAGGGCCTTGATAAATAGTTGTTACAAAGGAAGTAGTGATGGAGAAACTAATGGGACTAAAGCCAGACAAATCACCTGGTCCTGATGATATGCATCCAAGGGTTCTGAAGGAAATGGCAGAAGTTATAGATGATGCATTGGTGGTCATAGACCAAAATTCCTTGGATTCTGGGCAGGTCCCGGCAGACTGGAAGACAGCAAATGTCACGTCACCTTTTAAGAAGGGATGTAGGCAGAAGACTGGAAATTATCGGCCAATTAGCTTGATGTCTGTAGTTGGAAAAATACTTGAAGCTGTCATTAAAGATGAAATAGTGAAACTTTTGGAACGTAAAGGTTCAATCAGGCAGATGCAGCATGGTTTTAGAAAGGGAAGATCTTGTTTGACAAACTTGTTAGGATTCTTTGAGGATATAATGGGTGCGGTGGATAGAGGGGAACAGGTTGATGTTGTATATTTGGATTTCCAGAAAGCGTTTGATAAGGTGCCGCACAAGAGACTTCTCAGTAAGTTACAGGAAAGTGGAGTCCGGGGTAGTATATTGGCCTGGATTGAAACTTGGTTGTCTGACAGGAGGCAGAGAGTCGGGATAAATGGGAGTTTTTCAGGTTGGCAGAGAGTGGTAAGTGGGGTGCCGCAGGGGTCAGTGTTAGGCCCACAACTGTTCATCATTTACATTGATGACTTGCAGGAGGGGACAAAATGTGGTGTAGCCAAGTTTGCGGATGACACCAAATTGAGTGGAAGAGCAAATTGTAATGAGGATGTGGAGAGTCTGCAGAGGGATAGAGTTAAGCTGGATGAGTGGGCAAAGGTCTGGCAGATGGAGTACAATGTTAGTAAGTGTGAGGTTATCCACTTTGGCAAGAAAAATAAAAGAGCTGAATATTATTTAAAGGGTGAAAAAGTACAGCATGCAGTTGTGCAGAGGGACTTGGGAGGGCTTGTGCATGAATCGCAAAAAGTTGGGTTGCAGGTGCAGCAGGTTATTAAGAAGGCAAATGGAATGTTGGCCTTCATCGCTGGAGGAATTGAATTCAGGAGTAGGGAGGTAATGTTGCAACTGTATGAGGTACTGGTGAGACCGCACCTGGAGTACTGTGTCCAGTTCTGGTCTCCATATTTGAGGAAGGATATACTGGCTTTGGAGACGGTCCAGAGGAGGTTTACTAGGTTGATCCCTGGGATGAAGGGGTTGACTTGTGATGAAAGATTAAATCGTCTAGGATTGTATTCGCTCGAGTTCACAAGAATGAGAGGAGATCTTATAGAATCATATAGGATTATGAAGGGTATGGATAGGATAGATGTAGGAAGGTTTTTGGAGCTGGCCGGGGAAACTAAAACGAGAGGACACAATCTCAAGATTTGGGGGAGTAGATTTAGGACAGAGATGAGGAAAAATAGTTTTTCCCAGAGTGTAGTAAATGTTTGGAATTCTCTAACCAGGGAAGTGGTTGAGGCTGCCTCATTAAACATATTTAAAATTCGGTTAGATAAATTTTTACATGATAGAGGAATTAGGGGATATGGGGAGAAGGCAGGTAGGTGGAGTTAGGTCATAAATTAGATCAGCTATGATCGTATTGAATGGTGGAGCAGGCTCGATGGGCCATTTTTGGCCTACTCCTGTTCCTACTTGCTTTGTTCATATGTACATTACGATGTCCGCTGGTGAGTCCGGAGGCTGCAGCAGGTCTCCTACCAGTTCCTTTCATTTGCGTTTTTGTTTAGATCTCGCCTTCGTAGATCTTCCCATGGCAGGCTTAGGCTTTATCCCGGGAACTGAACCAGCCACTCGACCAGGCTCTGTCTCTTTAGTCTGACAATTTCCCATCTGTCTGCGGGCTTAACAGAATTAGGATACACAAAATAGCAAAGCAACAACAGTTTTCTTCTACCTTTATGTACATCAGTGGTGTCTCTTCCTTCCACGTAGTCGCCCCGGGCTGCTTTAGAGTTCAATTTACCCAAGTCTTATTAGCATCTCACTCCGTCCTTGCGGAGGTCTCGACGTGCGTCTCACTCCATCCTTGCGGAGGTCTTGATGTTCACCTCACCCTTCTATATAGGGGTCTTGGTGTGTCAGCCTGCCTCACCCCCTTTCAGCTAGGTTCTTGGTCAGGACCGTTGTCTGCTCATTTCTGTCCTTGATCCTGGAAACGAGGACCCTGCTCGCAGCGCCAGATTCTGTCGCCGATTCATCGGGTCTCTATAATTATTTAAATGGAAAACACAGCCCGGGAGATCATTTCAGAAGAGCTTATTGACAAGGTTAACCTTGGAGAGTCCACAACAGAGACTCTGCCCGTATCAGGCAGAGAACTAGCTTTTATAACCCGACACAAACAAGTCTTCAATCAATTGCTACAGGATATGTACCCCCTCTCACACAGTACGGTTACAAGACAGATTGAAAATCAGGAAACAGATAAGGACGCATCCTTATCACATTCCAACAACTTCGTGTGAGTTACTCCCTCACCCTCTTCTGTCTTGCCGTCTAATTGATTAAAGTCATATTTTCTTCCACACTTTCACATCCTTCCTGTAAAAAGGCAACTGAACATGATGCTCCCAGCGTGGTCTCACCAGAGCAATCAATTTACATTGGGTGAACACTATCCATGATTGTCCATTGCTAACGTGATGGAACCAGAGAGCCACAGAACAGAAACAGGCACTTTGGCCCTTCTGGTCTGAATTATTTTGAAAATGTTTAAGATGTTTTTGAACTAGATTCTGTGGATTGACGTGTTCTTGGACCATAGCTCCATACCCCTTTCATCCATGCAATCAGGAGAATTTTTCTGTCTTTTTGGTCATGAATCCTGAAAATGTTAAAAATGTTTTTGAAATAGATTCTGTTGACTGAGTATTCAAGTAGATTCTGTGGACTGTGAGTGTTCAACTAGACTCTGTGGACCGAGAGGGCATTTAAGTAGACTCTGTTTGCTAAGAGGGCTTGGTAACCTATAAGATAAGTTGAGAGCAACATCCTGCCTATTTAGAACCATAGAACATTACAGCACAGAAGCAGACCCCTTCAGCCCTTCTTGTCTGAGCCAGACCATTTTTTTTGCTTAGTCCCACTGACCTGCACCCAGTCTACAGCCCTCCATACCACATCACATCACATCCATGTACCTGACCAAATTCCTCTTAAATGTTAAAATTGAGCCCACATTCACCACCTCAGCTGGCAGCTTGTTCCACACTCCCACCACTCTCTGTGCGACGAAGTTCCCCCTCATGCTCCCCCTAAATGTTTCCACTTTCACCCTTAACCCACATTCTCTGGTTTGTATCTCACCTACCCTCAGGGGAAAAAGTCTATCTACATTTAGTCTGTCTGTCCCCCTCATAATTTAAAGTAACTTTATCAAATCTCCCCTCATTCTTCTATGGTCCATGGAATAAAGTCCTAACCTGTTTAACCTTTCCCTGTAACTGAGTTCTTGAAGTTTGGGCAACAGCCTAGTAAATCTTCTCTGCACTCTTTCTATCTTATTGATATCTTTCCTGTAGTTAGATTTAGCCTCATCAATGTCTCATACAACTTTAACATAACAATCCAACTCCTGTACCCAATACTTTGATTTATGAAGGCCAATATCATATACAAAGCATATATAGATGAAGTAAAATCCACTACTGAACCAAATTAGCGCTTGTGCCAAGCATTAGGGTCGTGGTTAGAGGAAGGGTGGAAGTCTGTGAGATTGTAGTGATATACGGTGCTAGGGAGTGGGAGTTTCAGGAAGAGGGTTGCTTGGGGGTCAATGCCCTCAAATGGAGATGAGAATGATCCAGAGACTGTACTCAGATGACTGCAGGGTGGTAGGGATGAGAATGGGTGAAGTCGGGGGGGGGTGGGGGCAGAGATCAGTCACGTGGGGTCAGGGGTTGAGCAAGTTGTGAGAGAGGTCCAGAGGCTGGTGTCCAGAGATGAGACCCCATGGGTGATGACCTGAGACCAGATCCCGGGAGAGAGAAGATGGGAAGAGTTTCAGGGAGGTGTCTGGAGTTTGGACCCCATGGTGTGAAGAGCAGGGGGTGGGGTGCAGGGGAAGGTGCCCAGAGACGGAGCCCTGGGCATCCTGTAAACTGGACTGCTGAAGAGGTTGAATGATGGTCACTCCTTGCAACAATGTTGAGTCATAGAGTCAGGCGGCATGGAAACAAGCCCTTCGGCCCAACTTTCCCGTGCTGACCAAATTTCCCACCCACACTAGTCCCACTTGCATGTTTTTGGCCCATATCTCTCTCATCCCATCCTATCCATGTATCCATCCAAATGTTACTTATCTGTACAAAGTGAAGAGAGGGAAGATGAGGGAAGACATTTAAAAAAAAATTGAGGCAAACATCACGGTAACTGGTCCTTCTGGCCCACATACCCATGCTGCCCAATTGACCTACAACCCTTGGAACATTTTAAAGGGAGGAAGGTAACCAGAGCTCCTGAAGGAAACCCACTCATACAGACAATGCTGGATTCAAATACTGATCACTGGCCCTGTAACTGTTTTGCGCTAACCCCCAAGCTTTCCCTGCCATCAGGAGTAAGTTTTTTACACAGAGAGTTGTGGTAGTCTGGAATGCCTTGCCAGGGGTGGAATATTAGGGGCATTTAAGAGACACTTAGACAGCCACACGGATGAAAAGAAAATAGAGGGTTATGAGGTAGGATTTATTTTCAGGTATAAATGGGTCAGCACAATATCATGAATCTGAGGAGATCTCCATTAATGAGCTAATAATGCGCAGTGAAGGGTGGTCGATCTGGGTCCTCCTGAAGTCCCCAGTTTGGACCTGCCATTGACTGCTCTTGTCTCTTACAGGCGCCTGACCAAGTCCACCCTTCTCCTGGTTCCTCTGTTTGGGATCCACTACATCGTGTGTGCGTTCCCTCCGGATGGAGCAATGCTGGCCGTGAGACTCTACCTCGAGCTCTGCATCGGGTCCTTTCAGGTATGGTGAACTTTGAACTGTGCGCGGATGGACAACCTCGCATCCATCGACCTCGCCCTGGGTGCCGCCGTCAGACAGGAGGCGATTTTATAAACTGCCAGGCTGAAGTTTACAAAACTGGGCAATACACAAAAGTGCTGAAGGCACGGTCAGTGCAGTGGTCAGTATGGCGCTATCATTGCACCAGCAATTTAGCGCTGGCCGTGGGGAGTTTGTACATGGATTATATGGATTTCTTCTGGGCTTCACGGCTTCATGGGCTTGTGGGCTGGAAGGGCCTTTTACTGTGCAGTATGTCTAAATTTTAAATTTAAACTTTGCAGGTCCCACTACATCCATAGGTAGTAAAAGGGAGTAGTGATATGCTTTCTCCTTGTACATTATTCCCTTCCTGTGTGCTGTAGTATGTATGAGGCTGGCCCACCAACTTGTGACTCATCTCCTATATCTCCTCCCCTTATGATCTGGCCATAAAGGTCGACCTCCCTCCCCCCTTCTGCCATTCCAGTACCGGATCCGGGCCAGCCAAAGTCTTGTGTTTATTAAAGCCTATCATTCCCCTGCTCTTGACTTCATGGTTATTGATAGAGCCTATCAAAGGGTAACAAGTATTTCTGGCTTGCGTCCTTCATCAGGTACAAGCAGAGGAAGGGGCAGGGGAAGAAGCACAGGATAAGAGGTCAACGGTGGGAGGGTAGGAACTGAGAACTGATAGTGGGAGAGGGTAACTCTCTGAGTGGAGAGAAGGTGGGGTATCTGGAGGAAAAGAGCCAGAGGGGTAGGGAACGAGAGAGACCAGAGAAGGGGGGTGAACGGAAAATGGAAAAGTCGTCGTTAATGCCATCTGGTTGGAGGGCGCCCGGACGGAGTATGAGGTGTTGATCCTCCATTTTGCGGTGGGGTTGTGGGAATATCCTACAAGACTTGCCCCATCTCACTCCAGAGAAAACAAACTATGTTTGTCCAACCTCTTCCCCCTAGCTCATACCATAGAGCATTACAGGCCCCTTCGGCCCTTCTAGTTTGTGCCGAAAATCCAGGCACCAATCTGGTAAACCTCTTCTGTACATCCACATCCTTGCTGTAATGGGGCGTACAGAATTGCACACAATATTCCCAGTTAATAAACCCCCAAAATATTTCCCTGCACCGAGTGTAAATCATTTCAGAATACTATGTTATTACTGATCTTTCTCTCTCTTCATTGGCAGGGTTTGACAGTGGGAATCCTGTACTGCTTTCTCAATCAGGAAGTAAGTGGAAGTTAGATATAATGACCAACTGGTGGCCTTTGTTCAATTGTTCCCAATAATAATTCTCAGTGAAGGTACTCTGTGGAAGCCTGGAACCCACTTGCGCTAATTCTGGATACTTGTGTAGCCCCGTCATTTAAACAATGAAGCATCAGTAACATGGCCATCAGGCAAGCTCCCCTCTCCTTCTCACCCTCTCCTTCGCCTGAACTTGGGCCAAATCCCCATGGGTTCTGAGGTGTGGCATTGCCACCCACAGACTCTGCCACAGTTGAGGGGGGTGGAGCTTGTCAGGGACCAGTAGTTTGGGACCGTTCACATCAGGCAGCAGACAACCGAGACCTCCTCACGACCACTCATTTTGGGGGTTATTGTGGGGCCAGGGATTCCTTTCGAGTCAGTGATGCTTCCCCAAGAGGTATGGAATGGCAGGGCACAGAGGGAGCTGGGGCTGCTCTCCTTGGAGCAATGAAAGACAAGAGGTGGCATAATATGAGATTCAAGATACCTTTATTTTTGTGTAACAGTAAAACTCCTGGTATCTAGCACCTATGGAGATTGGTAGATGCTGGATAAATGAATTTTACAGTTGCTTGAGTCTACGTGTTGAGTGATTGACAGGGAAGTATGCCAATTTTAAACTTCCATATTTTTTACCTTATTTATTTTCTGCAATTTTTCATTTTGCTGGTTGCTTGAATTCTGGATAACGGGTTTTTCGATAATATTACACAAAATTGCCTTCTGCCCACTGTAAGGCAGGCAAAGAGTCACCACTGGGGTCGCCTAGTGCCCCTTACAGTACGAGAGAAAGAGAAGCAAAAGAGAGTCCCTGCAGAGTCCGTGGATTTGCTTCCCACACTCCCGCAGCCTCTGTAGCTGCACAGATCCCAGTTGAAACCATCGGCTGCCTGAGTTCCAGGACCGAACCTCTGATGTGATCAGGAGGCCTTCAGCGCCCGAGGCCTTTCAGGAGCCCTTCTTGCCATCATCACCTTTTTGAATCCCAGTTCTGATATCTGACACAATTCCAATGCCATCAAAAAATTTGCTGATGACATCACAGTTGTTGGTGGTATCACAAACGGCGATGAGGAGGCGATGAGGAGGGAGATAGATCAGCTCGTTGAATGGTGTAATGACAACAACCTTGCGCTCAACGTCAGCAAAAACAAGGAGATGATTATCAACATCAGGAGGTAGTCAGGGGAACATGACGCAGTCCTCATCGAGGGCTCAGTAATGGAGAGGGTCAAGAACTTCAAATTCCTGGGTGTCAACATCTCCGAGGATCTGTCCCGGAATCTCCACGTTGATGCAATCACAAAGAAGGCTCTCCAGCGGCTGTACTTTGTGAGGTGTCTGAGGAAATTTGGTGTATCACCGAAGGCTCTCGAACACAGGTGTACTGTGGAGAACATTCTGGCTGGTTGCATCCCTGCCTGGTATGGAGGCATCAACTCTCAGGACAAGAATAAACTCCAGATGGTTGTTAACTCGGCCTGCAACATCACAGGCACCAGACTTCACTCCGTCGAGGACATCTACATAAGGCAGTGTCTTAAAAAAAGAGCATTTGAAATACTCTTGGTAGACATGTGGTTGCTAGAAAAATAGGGGGTAATGCGTGTGAGGGAGGGAAAGATTAGATTGTTATGGAGGAGGTTTACATAGGTCAGCACAACATTGTGGGCTGAAGGGACTGTTCTGTGCTGCAATGTTCTATATTCCAAGAAATGGAATTGATGCAAACATGTTATTGGAATGATGGTTGGCAGACATTTGATGGGCTGAAGGGCCTGTTTCTATTCATTCTGAATGATGGATTGACTGATATCTCTTCCTGGAGGACTTAATTCGAGGAGAAAGTGGATTGGCTGGGACTTTTCTCCCTGAGCACAGAAGAATGAAGGAAGATTTGATAGATGTAAACAAAATTATACATCCATATATACGTACAGCATGGTAACAGGCCATTTCAGCCTACAAGTCTGTGCCGACCAAATTACACCCCATTAACCTACAACTCCCGGTACGTTTTGTACGTTGGGGGAAACTGGAGCCCCCGGGGAAATCCCACACAGGCACGCGGAGAACATACAAAGTCCTGACAGACAGCTCAGGATTCGAATCCCGGCCCCGATCACTGGCACTGTAAAGGCGTAGCGCTATCCGCTACGCCAATTGTGTCACCCATTATGAGGGGTATCGATAGAGTAAATGCAAGCACCTTTTTCCACTGAGCGTGGGTGAGATACAAACTAAAGGACATGGGTTAAGAGTGAAAGTGGAAAAATTTAGGGGAACATTAGAGGGAACTTCACACAGAGAGTGTTGGGAGTGTGCAATGAGCTGCCAGATGAGGTGGGGAATGTGGACTCAATTTTGACATTTGAGAAAAATATTGGACAGGTACATGGATGGGAGGGGTACGGAGGGCTACCGTCCAGGTGCAAGTCAATGGGACTAGACAGAAAAATAGCTCGACACAGACTAAAAGGGCTGCTTCTGTGCTGTGATATTTTGTGGTTCAATGGTAAATCAGCCATGATGAAATGGCGGGGATGACTTGATGGGCCGAATTTCCTAATTCCACTCCAATGTCCCATGGTCCTATGATACGGTGGGTGAAAGGACTGTTTCTGTGTCATGTGTATGTGTGATCACTGGGGCCTCCCTTTCCTCCATTGACAACATTCACCAGGAGCATTGCTTCAATAGGGCTTGAATAATTGTCGAGGACCCTTTCTATCCAGCACACGTGATCTTTGACCCACTCCCATCAGGAAGGGGGTACAGGAGGATCAAAGTCAGGACTGGGCAATGGCTTCTTCCCAAAGGCTGTGAGATTGACGAACAGTGTTGTGTAACTGAGTAAATCATCCCAAATATTTATTTTATATTACATATTTATGTATATGTAGAGAACATAGATTACAGCAGAGTACAGGCCCTTCAGCCCACAATGTTGTGCTGACCTACTCCACATGAATCTAACCCTTCCCTACCTCATATCTGTAACCCTCTATTTTCCTTACATCCATGTACCAGCCTCCACCACCACCCCTGTTTGCTACTGCCATCCTGGGAAAAAGGCCCTATCTAGGCCCTTCATACACATGCTTGTTATGCGCTGTGCATTGCTTGCCTACAAGAGTGCACCGTGACCTGGAAAGTTGCTGTTTCATCGAATTTTATAGGTAGACCATCAAACCATAAGGTTTAGGAGCAGAAATAGGCTATTCTGCCCATTGAGCCCGTCCTGCCATTCAATAGTGAGCTGATCCATTCTCCCACTCAGCCCCACTCCCCGGCCTTCTGCCCATAACCTTTGATGCCCTGGCTAATCAAGAACCTTTGCTTTAAATGCACCCGATGACCTGGTCTCCACAACCACCTGTGGTAACAAAGTCCACAGATTTACCACCCTCTGGCTGAAGAAATTTTTCCGCAGCTCTGTTCGAAGTGGATGCCCTTCAGTCCTGAAGTTGTGCTCTCTTGTCTTCAACTCTCCCACCGCGGGAAACAACTTTTCTACGTCTACTCTATCCATGCCTTTCAACATTGGAAATGTTTCAATGAAATCCCCCCCTCATTCTACTAAATTCCAACGAGTACAGGCCAAGAGCTGTCAAACGTTCCTCATATGATAACCCTTTCATTGCCGGAATCATCCTGGTGAACCTCCTCTGAACCCTCCAAATTTAATAACATCTGTACAGTCATAAACGTGAACTTGAGTGGGCCATTTGGCTGTAAGAGGCATTCGATTTGATAGTGGAGGGAGAGGGGGTGGGCTGCTCTGGAACACGGAGGTGCTTTTTGGTGATCTCATGCCATTGGTGCATTAAAGGAATTCCCCTTCTCCCCGCAGGTACAGACTGAGATCCATCGGAGGTGGCTGCGGAGGCAGCTGGACAGTTACGGGGCGGTGCCAGTCATTGGAAAAAGCCAGATGGACACTTCCTGTTGACCTCCGGGCCGAAGGTCACACCCTCACCCCATCGATCGTCTGTTACGTTCTCTGTCACCCCATCCCTCTCACTGCTGACGAGTACTGCTCTCAAAACTCCTCGACCAACTTCACCCCCTGCCACCCTCACTTGGACCGTCGTTGTAAGAATCCGTCTTGGTGCCCCATGGAAGGAAGGATTATCTCAATGCGAATGGATGGACAACCCCACAGAGTGAGTGGCACATTTGGCCATCTTTTGTTCTATAACACATGTTTCATTAAAGTAGAACCTCAGCTCCACAATGGCCATTGGCCATTCTAAGTATTGCCAAATACTGGAGACTCTGCTTCTCTCTCTCTTTCTCTCCCTCTCTCCTTCTTTCTATCTCCCCCTCTATTTCCCCCCTCCCCTCTCTCATTCTTTTCCCCTTTCTCTCTTCCCTCTCACCCTCTCTCTTGCTTTCTCTCCTCTTCTTTTTCTCTCTCACTTTCTTTTCCCTTCTTTCTCTCTCCCCTCTCTCTATCCCCCTCACTCTCTCTCACACTTTCTCTCCCTTTCTCTCTAACCCTCTCTCTATCCCCTCCCCTCTCTTCTCTCTCCCCCTCTCGCTTTCTTTTCCCTTCTTTCTCTCTCCCTCTCCTCTCACTCTCCCCTCTCCCTCTCCTCTCACTCTCCCCTCTCTCCCCCTTCTTTCTCTCTCTCTCCCCCCTCTCTCTCCCCTCCCCCTCTCTCGCTTTCTCTCCCCTTCTTTCTCTCTCCCCCTTTCTTCCCTCCCTCTCCCCTCCCCTCTCTCACTTTCTCTCCCCTTCTTTCTCTCCTCCCCTTTCTCCCCTCCCTCTCCTCCTCCCCCCCCCATCCCTCCACTTTACTCATACGTTGAAGATGGGCTCAGACCTGAAACGTTGGTTATCTACCTTCACCTCCTGTGGATGCTGTGAGACGGGCTGGGTTCCTCCAACACTTCTGTGTGTTTCTACTCATCACGGTGTCTGCAGACTTTCATGTTTCGCTCCAAAACTGATTTTAATACCATCTGGTTGGAGAGTGCACGGACGGAATATTAGGTGTTGTTCCTCCAATGGAGCAAAAGAATAAACTGTCGGATGAACCCAGTCGGAGTCGAAGCAGGTTTTCCACCCAGACACTGACCAAAGCAAGTCCATTGAAGGATGTCACCACCAGGGAAGATGCCCACTGGAGGTCCACTGCTGCCAGCGAGCAGATATATTTAGAGATCCCTCATGAAGTACATAAACATGCTGGAGAAACTCATGCAGTGCCCATGGGAAGTAAAAGGGTAACCAATGTTTTGGGCCTGGGCCCTTCCTTCGTCAAGGCATAAGCAAAAGTTGGCAGGGGCCTGAATTTGGGGGGGGGGGGCACAATGCTATTATAGTGCCAGGGACCCAGGATCAAATCCAGCGCTGTCAATAAGGAGTGTACATCCTCCCTGTGTCTGCGAGGGTTTCCTCTGGGTGCTCCACCCTTCAAAACATACTGGGGGAGGTTGTAGGTCAATAAAGTATAATTGGGTGGCCTGGACTCGTGGCCGAAAGGGCCTGTTACGATGCTGTATGTCTATTTTTCAATTTTAAAAGATGGGGGGGGGGGAAGAGGGAGGAAGGGGCAGGGGGAGATGCAAAGGCTAACAGGTTGTGGTGATATGTTTCCTCTATTGTATATAGTTATTGTTGGCTACTGTTTATAGGGAGCTGGCCTGCCCACTGACGACTCATACCCTATGACCCCTCCTGGGCCATAAAGGTCGAACCACCTCTCCCTTCCCGCCATTCCTATACCTGGAACCAGGCCAGCAAAGTTCTTCTGTTCATTAAAGCCTATCGTCCCCTCAGCCTAGTCTTGGTGGTTACTGGTAGTGCCTAACATAGGTAAGAGATCATAGGTGGATGCAGGTGGGAGGGTAGAAGAGCAAAAAGCTGAGGAGTGATCAGGAAGAGGGTAGCTCTCTGATAGGCGAGGGGGAGAAGGAAGGGGTGAGAAAAAGAGACAGGGAGAGGGAAAGAGACGGCGGTGGGTGGGATGAACAGAAATTGGAGAAGTCGATGTTTTTGATGCCTGGTTGGAGAGTGCTAAAATGGAATATAATTTGCTGGTGGACATGGTATGTCACCTCATGACTAACCCAGGCCCAGACCCACAAGGCTTGACAAATGTAACTGCTGGAACTGTCCTCAATAACCTCTCGTGATTTTATTTCAGAGAAGCAGGCTGGTTTTTACCATCCGATCGGATCATCCAGAACTTTACCTCTCTGTGGAATCCACGCGGGAGAGGTTCCAGATCAGCCATCGTGAGCCCATTGGAGCCTATGGAAGCTGTCAGGGAATGTGGCCCATTGATGGGGGGAGGGGGGTGATTTCAGCAAATGTCACCTCCCTTTGGGATCTCAGCACTTACCAGAGTGCTCTACCACCAATGAAACACTTCCTTCTCTTGGGAGAAGTGTTGTGGGGTGGGGGGGGGGTAGGGTGGATGGGGCGGAAGTGTCCCATCTGAGCCCAGGGAGCAGAACCGATGGACTCATTAAAAAAGAAATTCAAGGCAGATGGGGGTTAAAGATTGGCTCAGGACAATGAAGTGCTCTTCTCACCGATGGAATTCTTTATATCCACCTTGTGCATCCCCGACCATCAGTCATGGGGCCTATTCCCCAAGATGTCCATCCAGCTGTGGAAAACATGCCCTTGGAATATAGAAGATAGCAGTACAGTGCAGGCCTTTTGGCCCACGAGGTTGTGCCGACCTACGTAAACCTACTCCACAATCTAACCCTTTCCTACCTCACACATGTAACCCTCTATTTTTCTTACCTCAAGAGTCTTTTGAATGTCCTGATTGTACCAACATTCACCGTTGCCCACGCAAAGGCATTCCAGGCCCCCAGCACTGTCTGTGTGTAAAAAAAAAATGTACCCCTGACGTCTCCCCTAAACTTTCTTCCACTCACCTTAAACAAATGTCCTGTGGTATTTGCTATCATTGCCCCGGGTGCTGGCTGCCCACTCCATCTACTCCCCTCCTGGATCTTGTAATCTCTATGAAGTCTTCTCTCATCTTTCGTCGGTCCTGATGAAATATCCCTGTTTTCAGCGGATGGAGTGATGGGGTTACCACATAATCAAAATCAAGAGCAGACAGATTTCCCGAAGATATTTATCGAGTAATTGTGATAATATATATGCACAGAAATTCCTTTGTATTTGTAAAATAAATAATATACGTTTTTTTTAACTCTACAACTAACCTTCGCTGAGGAGTTTTTATTTTTGAACCGCTGGTCACACAGAGGGGGTTCTATGTTCAGGACAGACAGGCTGCAGTGTTGTTTCTTGGTAAGGCGTAGTGGGGGGTGAGGCCCGTTGTGCACTATTGTAATGCTTTCTAACTGGCACTGAAAATCTAACCCCAATAGTACCGGGCACAGAGGTGAGGGAGTTCTAGTAATTTGAACCCTGGATTTCTAGAGTAACCCTGCAAAACTGTTTTAGCTCAGCCGCAAGGCTGCTGGCTGCTAACAGGATCCAGTGCTCCCTCAGGCGTGTGGGGAGGGCAAGGCAGTTGACTAACCCCTGGTCAATAAAACTTTCAGTGTTTCCATTATCTATTAAGCAATTTACCCTCACATCATTAATTTTGATGCACACAGTGGCATCAGATAAATTGTGTGGACTCGCCTGATTCATGTGTAGGGAAGCAAGTCTGGCGTGTCCTTCATGTCCTTCCATCTGATAGTACTTGGCGTCATATTCATCTCCTGAAGACTGTGTCCTCTGCTTTGTAGCATTTGTCCAAGATGGCCGGCTACACATGACATTCTTCTTCTGTTTGTCTGTGGAGAAAGAAGAGCTTTCCTGCCTCTCATTAGCATGAGAATGGGCCTTGGCTGTGCAGACTTTTGCATAATGCCCACGTTTTCCACAGTTGGAACAAACATTTTCTCTGGCTGGGCAGAAAAAGCACTTGGGACCCTCAAGGTGTGCTGCTTCTCCTGTGAATTCCTGTGAGGCAGCATACTTTTTTCGTGGGGCTAGAGAATCCAGTGGTGTGACTTTTGTCCCAGCCCCGGGGTCCTGTGAGTACTCCTCCAGTTCTTTCCTGGTGCTTTCTAAAGCTTCTGCAATTGTCTCTGCCTCATCTAGCCCCACCATTCCTTTCTCCAGCAATCGATGTCTCATCTCAGTGGACTTTATGCCCGCAACAATTCTGTCCCTAATAAGTGACAAAAGACAAAGGAGGAAAAACCCAACACCCAACCCCAACCAACAAATTTTCCCCTGCAACCGCTGCAACCGTGTCTGCCTGTCCCGCATCGGACTTGTCAGCCACAAACGAGCCTGCAGCTGACGTGGACATTTACCCCCTCCATAAATCTTCGTCCGCGAAGCCAAGCCAAAGAAGTCCTCCGCAAACTCCTGAGCTGATACTGCTTTAAAGTGGCAGCCTCTCGCCAGGTCTTTCAGAGAGAGTATAAAGTCTCTGGCAGACTCCCCTACTTGTGACCTGGTCATGAGTCTGTACCAGGAGTGGAGTTCACTATCTCCCTCACTGTAATGCCTCTGTAAAGTGCTCATTGCCTCTTGGTAGGACCTGGCATCCTGTACAGGGAGTAAGGGTGGTCTCCCAGCTGGGCTAACGGCAGCATTAATAACTCTTTATCTGATGCCTCAGCTCTCTCCATGTAATTCAGAAAGCATCTCTGTCAGCGGCTGAAGTGCATGCCGGCTCCGGGATTTCTGGAGTCGAGCTCCAGCCTGTCTGGTCGCAGCACATGGCTAAGCCGCTGTCTCTGGTCCCTTAGGTGTAGCAAGGTTGGACCCTAGGGTACTGGGAGCTGCTGGTAGAGCCTCTGTGGGGCTTGTGTCTGCTGGAGGAGTAACCTGGGTGCTTGGGGCTGTTGGCTGAGTCTCCGGCTTTGGGACTTTTGCAGCGGGCTGAGGGGGTATCCCAGGGGTAGCGTCAGGACTCCGTGGTACTGGGGAAACTGCTGCTGGGGGAGTGATGGTAGCGGTGTCTGCTTTCCCTTGCTCTGGAGTGGTTGGGAATTCTGCACATACATGGCGATCGGGAGCACGACTTGTGGAGATCCTTCCACCCGTGCTTGTAGTGGCCCCTTTCTGATCGGACTGGGGTTTAGGGTCGGCAGTGCCTGTACCGGCGAACCCACGGGCAGGAAGGGCTCTTGGCCATTTCTTACCTGCCCTATCATACTTCTGTGGTCTTCCCCGCATTCCAGCATGATTCCAGTACAGCAGTCCCTCACCGTCTCTGTCCTTGGATACACATGTGTGCTAGTCATCCCCGGATTCCATTCCTCAGGAAGAGTCTCCAGGTGGTTGGGAATGCCCATTGGAGTAGAAGCAGCTTCCATCCTAGTAGCTATCATATTAGTTTATTAAATTTTACTGACAATAACCACACCAGCAGTGTGAGTATAAGACAGCTTTAATAAACTAATATGTACACTAAGAGGTCTTGTCTCTGCAAGACAAACTTGGAAGGCTTGACTGTAGCTCTGGACTGCTTTCTATACAAGGTCACCGGGATGACCCCTGGTGACCTAGTGGTGTCATTACATATCACCACAATAGGATCTTACAGTTCAATTCCAACCTTATCTTTGTACACTCCAAGAATAGGCCCAAACTGATCAACCTTTCCACATGAGTCAACCCTTGAAGTAGTCTCAGGAGGCCTCCATCAATTCAAACCATAAGAGCATAGAATATGGAGCAGAAGTAGGCCATTCAGCCCAGCAAGTGCCCTCTTCCATTCCCTCATGAGCTGATCCAGTCTCCCACTCAGTTCCACTCCCCGGCCTTCTCCTCATAACCCTTGATGCCGTGACTATTCAGATCCCTGTCAATCTCTGCCTTAAATACACCCAACGACTTGAGCTCCACAGCCTCCAGAGGTTCGCCACTCTCTGGCTACAGAAATTTTTCCAAAACTGTTGTAAATGGATGCCCTTCAATCCTGAAGTTGTGCTCTCTTGTCCTGGACTTCCCTACCATGAGAAACAACCTTTCTACATCTACTCTGACCAGGACTTTTAACATTCAAAATGCTTCCATGAGGTCCCACTCATTCTTCTGAGCTCCAAGGAGTACAGTCCAAGGGCAGTCAAAGATTTTGGGCTTCAGCCCCTCATCGAGGTATGGAAAAACGTCAGCAGGCACCTGAATTAAAGGATAAGGATGGCCGCAAAGGCAGGAGGTGGAGAAGGGAGGGAGGGCATAGCAGCGATCAAGGGGAGGAGAGATGGCTAGGTGAATAGAGAGGGAAGGTGGAGGAGAGCTGACAGGGGGAGGGGAAGGGAGAGGGAGAAGAGGGCAGGTGAGCAGACACTGGAGAAGTCGATGTTAATGCCGACCGGCTGGAGAGGGCCCAGACGGAAAATCAGGTGTTGTTCCTCCAATTTGAAGGTGGTCTTAGTGGGAGAGTAAATGAGGCCATGGATAGACACGTGAGTGGGACACAGGACTGAAATGGTTGGCCACTGGGAGGTCTCTGTCATTCGCACGGATGGAGCAAAGATGCTCAGCCAAGTTTGAAAAAGCGTAAAATGGTTACCATGGCAACAACTCTGTGGTCAATGTACTGCGCACTTTCTGGAAATATCTCCCACAGAGGAGGTTTACAGTCTTCTCCGCACCAGGCTCTGCAGGCACCAAGTCTTGTCAACTCACGTCCATTGTTCCTGAGAGGTTGTTAAGAACGGGCCTTCTCTGCTTTGCTCTGGGTTTGATCGGCTCTGAGGTGAATCAACATGCGATGCCATCATACAGAGAGACCTAGGTGTGCTTGTACGTGAATCACAGGAGGTCAGTCGCAGACGGTAATCAGGAAGGCAAAAGGGACAATGGATGGCTGGGTTTGGAAATGCGAGTGCCCAGGACCACAGGAGGCTGCAGAAGGCAAGAAGCACAGCCAAATCCATCACAGGCCCCAACCTCCCATTCATTGAATGGCATTGCCTCAAGAAGGCAATCAAAACAATAAAGGACCTCCATCACTCTGGTCGCAATCTCTTCTCACTGCTCCCTTCGGGCAGACGGTGCAGAAGCCTGAAGACCGGCCCCTCCAGGTTCAAGAACAGTTTTTTTCCAACAGCCGTCAGGTTCCTGAACTCTCCCTTGTTACACTAACCAGGAACTGCTCCGACACCAGAGGAGTCTGCCCTAATGCGTTAATATTTTTTTACACTAGGATTACTGTGAATATTTATGATCTACCTTATGCATTTATTGTCTCTTTTAATTTAATTCAATTAGTTTACTATTGCAGTTTTTCTTTACTAGTTCCTGATCGCTGCAGCCAGCAAGAATGTTGGTGCATGTGTGCATTACCCTTCTTAATTTCAGAGCAGGGAGGTGTTGCTGCAATTGTACAGGGTACAGGTGAGGCTGCACCTGGAGTGAAGTGTGCAGTTCTGGTCTCCTGTCTGGAGAAAGGAGAGTCTGGTTTTGGACGTGGTGCAGAGGAGGTTCACCAGGCTGATTTTGGAAATGAAGGGCCCCATTTTTCTCAGCGCAGTAACAGGAAATAGCAGCGGCCATCGGTTTAAGGTGAGCGGAGGGAAGTTTGGGGAGATGGCTTTCTTTTTACTAACATTTCATAATATTCACAGCACAAGGAGAATAGAAATAACACAATTAAAGCGGTTTGTCCAAGTCTACATAGTACAAGTATCATATAAATTCCAAAAGTGAAAATGTGACATATTGTAGCGACTACTCCGGTAGAGCTACTAAATGGGTTATTCAGCAAAGACTGTTTATTCCAGTTTGCTTCCTCCTTATATATCCCTCCCGGTCCCGGGGCCCACAAGACTGGGAGCGATGTCACTGCGTGCCTGCCACTAATCTGCGGGGCTCGTGTGTTTAAAGTAAACCCAATGGGAGCCCTGGGTCCTCTAGAAAGAGGCACAACGGTCCAGTTTTCCCGCCACTCAGCTCGCAGCGCCACGTGCACGCGGTTCTTTGACAAGGTAAGTGATCGGTGACCTGGCCCGCGGCTCCCTGCGTCCGTTTGGCAAGCCGCCCCGGCGACACCGCACTACGCGGCCGCTCGGCCCGCTACTCTATTAGAAATAATTCTCCTAACAAAGAAAACTGAGATAAAGAAATATTTATTAAATAAACAATAAATCTACTAAAAAAAATATATATAAAAATACCAGCTGAGCGGCCTATCCCGAAGATCTGTCAAGTAGTTTAAAACATCGCTCTGGTCCACACGTACAGATAACAAAAACGACGCAAATTAGATTAGGTCTGGAAAGGAAGGGTTGATTTACAGAATAATGCCAGTTCTACCCCATGAAAGTAATCAATAAATGATTTTCATATTTCTTCAAATTTAGTCACTGTATCTAAAGTACGACTTTTGATTTTTTTCCTAGATTTTAGAAAGACATAACATGAGAAAGCCATTGAAGCACTGATGGAGAATCAGAGTCTTTCTGTTTTAGTTAAACGTCTCTTGTAGCTCATCGTGTAGAGAAAGGTATCACTCGATATACAGAAGTTGGTAAACAACCTACATCTGTAATTCCAAAAAGAGCAGTTAAGGGGTTAGGTTGTCATTGAATAACCAGCATCATTAAGTTTTAAAAATATCTTTCCAAAATGTTTCTAACAAAACATATAGTCAATGAAGCCACCTCAGTATTGTGTCTATTATAAGTAGAGCTCGTATTAAAAAAAAACATAGAAACGTAGAAGATAGGAGCAGGAGTAGGTCATTCGACCCTTCGAGCCTGCTCCGCCATTCAACGAGATCATGGCTGATCTTAAAGTTCAGTACCCCGTCCCCGCCTTCTCTCCGTAACCTTTAATACCCTTATACTGAAGAAATATATCTAATTCCCTCTTAAATAGATTCAATGAACCTGCCTCTACTGCCCTCTGTGGCAATGAATTCCACAGATTCACCACCCTCTGAGTAATGAAATTCCTCCTCATCTCGGTCCTAAATGGTTTGCCTATTATCCTCAAACCATGGCCCCGGGTTCTGGATTTTCCCATCCTTGGAAACATCCCATCTGCATCCATTCTATCCAGTCCTGCCAGAATTTTATAGGTCTCTATGAGATCCCCTCTCAATCTTCTCAACTCCAGCGAGTACAATCCCAATTTGCGCAATCTTTCCTCATCAGTCATTCCTGCCATTCCAGGTATCAGCCTGGTGAATCGCCTCTGCACTCCCTCCATTGCAAGAACATCCTTCCTTAGATAAGGTGACCAAAACTGCACACAATACTCCAGGTGGGGTCCCACCAAGGCCCTGTACAGCTGCAGTAAGGTATCCTTGTTCCTATACTCAAACCCTCTTGATATGAAGGCCAACATACCATTTGCCTTTTTAACCGCCTGCATGCTCGCCTTCAGAAACTGGTGTACAAGTACCCCTAGGTCTCTCTGCACTTCCCCATCTCTTAATCGATTGCCATTCAAATAGTAATCTGCCCTCCGGTTTGTATGACCAAAGTGGATAACCTCACATTTATCCACATTGTAGTGCATTTGCCATGGATCTGCCCAGTCCCTCAATTTATCCAAATCACCCTGGAGCTTCCTGACCCCCTCTTCCGTGCACACAACCCCTCCTAGCTTAGTGTCATTAGGAAAGATGCGAGCTAGTTTACCTTTAGACATAGAGCTCTGTGAACTATTTAAACTGCATTAAGGAATGATGAGCACAAAGTGAAGAAATATTAACTAGTTTAGTAACTCTTCTGAATGTTTCAGGAGATAACGGTAGTTGAGGTTTAGCGGGCCGCCGAGCGCGAGCCAGCACCGGAAGCCCACAGCCTACTCAGCCAGCCGAGACGGGCTATGTGCTTCAAAGTCGGCGCCCAACTCAGCAGCACACGGCTGCAGCACTCCACTCCAATGGCTGGCCAGCGGCAACCAATCGGGTGGAGCAACGGAAGCAGCCACACCCGGGGATGAGAGGTGTTCACTGACTGGCCTCTCCCCGGGTAGCACTAAATGACCAATCCCAGGAAGCAGATCGTAATGCCACCAGTTGGGGGGGGCATGATGATATCAGAGGTGGGCTTCTGAGCCCTTTATAAGCAGAGCTTACAGCGCAGTAAACTAGTGTTGAATTCATTCCCATAGTGTGTCTCTTCTTTGAGTGTAACCTCTCATGCAGTAGGTCCATATTTGTTGAATCTTATCTATAGGGACTGGTCTCAAATTTAATATAAAAGTATAAATAGTATCAATTAAACATGAAAGGGATTTAACCAGAACAAAGTGTCAAGTAAATCTGGTTGTTGTAATGTTAGATAACTCGACAGTACCATTTTCAGGAAATTTGTAACCTATAGGTATCCAAAAAAAATGTATGGTAAATTATATTTGGTAGGAAGTTGTTCAAAAGGAATCAAACCACAAATAAATCTACAAAAGAGATAATTCCTTGAAACATCCAAAGAAGGTTCAGTCGAGAGTAGTTGGTGTAAAAAAATATTTAAGATATATAATATTAGCCAAGGCAAAATTTTTCAATCCAAAAAACCTTTGAAATCGAAACCTGATACATAATGAATATTTAATAATGGAACTGGAAATATATTTACTGATCTTAGATAGTCTAAAAGGTCAGTTTGGTCCTAAAAAGAAGCTGAGGAATAATTCTGGACAGATATCAATTCCAAATCCACCTAGAGTTGACGATGACATTTATCAAAAGCAATAAATCAGAAAAAAATAATATAGCGAATATTAACTGCCCAATAGTTAAAGGCTATTGGCGAGACTGCATTTGGAATGAAGCGTGCAGTTCTGGTCTCCTGACTGGAGAAAGGAAAGACTGGCTTTGGACATGGTGCAGAGGAGGTTCACCAGGCTGATTTTGGAAATGAAGGGCTCCCTTTCTTCCCAACGCAGTAGCAGGAAAGAGCAGTGGTCATCGGTTTAAGGCGAGTGGATTCTCATGTAGATAGGGTGGTGAAGAAGGCTTTTGGTTTGCTGGCCTTTATAAATCATAGCATAGAATATAGGAGCTGGGAGGTGATGTTGAGACTGTTCAAGGCATTGGTGAGGCCAAGTTTGGAATATTGTGTGCAGTTCTGGTCGCCAAATTATAGGAAGAATATCAATAAGGTAGAGAGGGTGGAGAGGAGATTTACTAAAACGCTGCCTGGATTGCAGTATCTAGAATACAAAAAAGACTGAGTACACTGGGTCTTTATTCATTGGAGCGTAGAAGGTTGAGGGGAGATTTGATAGAGGTATTTAAAATTATGAGGGGAATAGATAGAGAAGACGTGAATAGGCTCTTCCCCTTGAGGGTCGGTGAGATTGGAACGAGGGGTCATAAGTGAAAGGTTAGGGGGCAAAAGTTTAGAAGGAACATGAGAGGGAGCTTCTTCACTCGGAGAGTGGTGGCTGAGTGGAATGACCTTCCAGAAGAGGTAGTTGCAGCAGGGTCAATTTTGTCATTTAAGAGAAGGTTGGATGAATACATGGATGTGAGGGATTGGAGAGTTATGGGCAAGGAGCAGGTAAGTGGGACTAGAGGAGATCACTTAAATTAGAGCAGACTAGAGGGGACGAGGTGGCCTGTTTCCATACTGTAATTGTTTTATGGTTATATATGGTTTA
Source organism: Narcine bancroftii (assembly GCF_036971445.1). Classification (NCBI taxonomy): domain Eukaryota; kingdom Metazoa; phylum Chordata; class Chondrichthyes; order Torpediniformes; family Narcinidae; genus Narcine; species Narcine bancroftii. The sequence continues at coordinate 483,973,334 of NC_091469.1, read as the reverse complement.
GGGCAGACATCAGAGGTAGTTTTTTTTAAAATATACAGAGGGTGGTGAGTGCCTAAAATTCATTGCTGGAGGGTGGAGGTGGTGGAGGCTGGTACAATAGGGATGTTTGAAAGTCTCTTAGACGGGCACATGGATATAAGAAAAATAGAGGGTCATGGGCGTAAGGGAAGGAAGGATGGATTGCTGTGGAGTAGGTTTACATTAGTTGACACCACGTGCTCGACAAGGTGTTGGAAACACACAGGAGACACTTTGTGCTCTGCGCTCTCAATCTCGATGAAGGGTTTCCGGCTAAGAACGTGGAACGTTCCTTTCCTCCCGCAGATACCGCTTGGCCCATTGAATTCCTCCAGCAGATTGGGTTTGGATCCACCAGGATGTTGCCACTGTTTCTGTAAGCAGAGGTTGGACAGGATTTAGGAGCAGGAGGGGTGGTGGGTGGGGTGAACCTCCTCATGGAAGGATATATCGGGCAGCGTGGCCAGAGCACCGGTCAGTGCATCTCTCGTACAGACCAGCCACTGGGGTTCGAATCCCATGCTGTCTGTCTTCCCGTGGCTGTGTGGCTTTCCTCCCACTGTTCACAATGTACGGGGGTTGTGATGTAGCGGATGTGTAGCGGGCCGAGCCGGCGCTCAGCGCGGTAATGCGAACTGCCACCGTCAGTGCAGTGCTCAGACTTACCTAAGGGCTGGCATGCTAGCAGTACTGAGTGCCGAAGGACAGCACGTTGATCAGCTGTCTCCTGCTTAAAGGCACGGGACATTAACAAGTCTCAATTTAAACAGCCATCCCTTAACAAGGTCCACGTGGAGCCCAGGACAGGCAGGGAATAAAATCCGCTTGTAAAGCTTCAATAAACCAGACTTTGATTGACTAACCTAGTGTATGATTGCTTTTTTCTCAGTAGCTCTACCGTAATAGCCGCTACAATATGTTAATTGGGGTATTTGTTGTGTTACGAGTCCAGAGGTCCCCAAAACCCAGCAGCACTAGACAAAGGTTTTCTTAATCAAAAGTTGCTTTTAATGATCTTTGAACATGAAAACAGAATCAAACTTTAACTTAACTCTACTGACTGACATAACCCCCTCTAATTCTAAGGGTATACGTGTGTGTAATGCGTATATAATGTGCAATCTCACTGGTTGCAGGCAATTCTTGTACTGTGCACAGAAGTTAGCATTATCAAAGTTCACCAGACTTTGGTGCTTGCAGGAATCTGCGAAGGGACATTCAGGTGGCAGCGCTGAAAGCGGGCTTCTGCCACCTGAAAGGTCCGAAGCGGGGAGATATGCCACGGAGCAAACACTGGCTCCTGAATCCGGGCAGGGCCAGAAGTCTGACAGCTCACCTCCCCCTGCCTGACAGCTCGCCTCCCCCTGCCTGACAGCTCACCTCCCCGCTGCCTGACAGCCCCCTCCTCACTGTCTGACAGCCCCCCAGCGTGGGACTATGGGGCTGGAGTGGCCAGCGCGGAACTACAGGGCTGGGGTGGCTGACGGGGACTTCAAGGCCGGGATGGCTGGCAGGGGACTGCAGAGCTGGGGCAGCCGGCGGGGTCATCAGGGCTGGAGCGGCCATCCAGCCCCGTAGTTCCACGCCGACCGCTCCAGCCCTGACGACCCCGCCGGCTGCCCCAGCTCTGCAGTCCCCTGCAGGCCGCCCCAGCCTTGAAGTCCCCGCCGGCCACTCCAGCCCTGTAGTCCTGCGCCAGCCGCTCCAGCCCTGACATCCCGCGCCGGCCACCCCAGCCCCTGTAGTCCTGCGCCGGTGGACTGTCAGGCAGCGGGGACTGCTAGGCATCTGAAAGCTGCTAGCTGCTTTGTCTGGTGCTGGTTTCAGGTGCAACGGGGGATTCTCCGAGCCGGAGAATATACCTACAGGAGGAGGGATAGGTAAATGCTCCTCCTGGCCGGGTTCTCCACTTTCAGGTGGCCGCATTGGGGTAGAATAGGCAGCTTTACAATCGGGTATTCTGGCCACCTGAAAGCGGCTTGTGTCTCTCCTCTCTCTCACTCCCTCCCACTCTGAGAGCACATGCTCTTCCAGACAGCAACCTGTTTTCCAGACAAAGCCTGCTGCTGCTTGTGGCCTACATCGTTGTCTTTCCCATCATGAGTCTGTGAGCACTCTGCAAAACTCCTGCAAACATTCTGTGCTTTAAAGTGTTTGTATGTGACCTGCTCTAACAAACTTTTCCCAATTTATCTCCCAAACACCTCGATATACTCTGTCACAGTTGGCACAGGCTCGTGGACTGGAAGGGCTGTTACTGTGTTGTATATCTAAATATAAAATTGCGAGCATTGATATGGTGAACAGTCAGAATTTTTTCTGCAAGGTGGAAATGTCAAATACTAGAGGACATAGGTTCAAGGTGAAAGGTGAAAGCAGGAAAGGGGGCATTGCCTAAGACGTTGGGGTGTCATGTTCAGTTTTGGTCACCGTGCTGCAGGGAAGATGTCGTCAAGCTGGAGAAGGCGCAGAGATATTGCCAGGACCCGGTAGCCTGAAATGCAAGGAGACGTTGAGCAGGCTGCGGCTTTATTTCATGTAGTGACAGAGGGTAAAACGTAAAACGTTACAGTACAGTTTAGGCCCTTCAGCCCATGATGTGCTGACCTACAGAAACCTACTCCACAACAATTTAATCCTTCCTCACCAGACACCCGGAACCACATTTGGAGTATTGTGTCCAGTTCTGGTCACCTCATTGTAGGAAGGATGTGGAGGCTATGGAGGGGATGCAGAGAAGATTGACCAGGATGTTGCCTGGATTGGAGGGCAAGTCTTATGAGGCAAGGATGGCAAAGCAGGGGCTTTGGAGCAAAATAGAAGGATGAGGGGGGACTTGATCGAGGTCTACAAAATTATGAGAAGCATAGGTAGGGTGGACAGCCAATACCTGTTTCCCAGGGAGGGAGTAACAACCACCAGAGCACCTATGCATAAGATTAATGGAGGGAAGTATAGGGGAGACATGAGTAGTAAGTTTTTTACACAGAGGGTTGTTGAGGCCTGGAATGCCTTACCAGGAATGGTGGTGGAGGCTGAAACATTAGGGGCCTTTAAAAATCTATTAGACAGGCACATGGGTGAAAGGAAAGTGGATTGTTATAAGGTAAGGAGAGTTTAGCACTTTTATATGGCTCAGCACAACATGGAAGGCCGAAGGACCTTGTTATGTCTCTGTGTTACTTGGGAAGCTTCTTAAATAACTTAGAGATGCAAGATTCAAATTTCAGAAGAGATTTTACTTACTGATGTCTTCCACCATCTCAGGAAACTGTTCACACACTCACCTATACATACGCCCCACAGTGGTGTTTTACTCTTACTACAGTGAGAAGGGTGTATTCTTACGCGGTTACAAAATAGTTCACATTATCCTGACTATATAACAGGCCTGTACAGAGCTGTAATGAGTTAATGTTTTGTGTTCCTGTCCCTAATGTACCAGCCTCCACCACCACACCCAGCAATGAATTCCAGGCACTATCACAAGGTAGGGAGATCTGGTGGGGGGGGGGGGCAAAGATTTAAGGTGAGAAGGGTTAAGATTTCAAAGGGAACTGAAGGGCCACATTTTCACACGCAGGGTGGAGGGTGTGTGTGGAAGGAGCTGACGGAGGTGGGGACAATTACAGTGATGGAAGAATGTTGGACAGGTACATCGATATGGAAGGTTTGGAGTTATCTGGGTGGAACGCAGGCAAATGGGACTAACTTGGTTCTCGTGGGTTGAGCTGAAGGGCCCTTGTCCAGGCTGTAGAAATCTATAACATCTCAGCCACCCCAGCAGGCAGAGGACCAGAGAAGTAAGTCAGCCTCAGACTTGAGGGACTTGAACAAGGAAGTCTGGAATCAAGTGCAACATACAAACAAGCCAGAGCAGGTCACGCAACATCAATTGATGCCTTTAAAAAAAATCTTATTATTAAGGGTAACTGATGCCTGACCCGAAATGTCGGTGACCCTTTTAAATTTAGCCATGCGGCATGGTAACAGGCCCTTCCGTCCTACAAACCCGGGCCGCCCTATTAACCTACAACCCCGGTACGTTTTGAACGGGTGGGAGGAAGCCGGAAGACCCAGAGGAATGCCACAAAGACACAGGGAGAGCATACAAATTCCTTGCGGACAGCGCGGGTCGCTGGTGCTGGAACAGCGCTGTGCTGGCCCTACTGTCCCACACCAACCATGCCGCCCTGCTTGACCATGCTGATTGTCTTCAATCCTGAGGGAAAGGCTGCGGCAGAAACCACTTAAAAACCCTCATTTAATATTGAACCTGAATCTATTACTTGGCCATGCGTTATTCAACATGTATCTCATGCAGACAGGGTGGTTAAGAAGGCATATATATGCTGGCCTTCATAAATCAAAGCAGAGAGTATAGGAGCTGGGATGTGATGCTGCGGCTGTTTATAAGGCATTGGTGAGGCCTGGTTTGGAGTATTGTGCTCAGTTCTGGTCTCCACATAATAGGAAGGATATAGATAAGGTGGAGAGGGTGCAGAGAAGGTTTACAGCATCTAGAGTACGGAGAAAGATTAAGGAGACTGGGACTTTATTCATTGGAGCGTTGACAGATGAGAGGGGATTTGATAGAGGTATTTAAAATTATGAAGGGAATAGATAGACCAGATGTGAGTAGACTCTTTCCCCTGAGGGCAGGGGAGGTTGGAACAAGAGGACATGAGTTAAGGGTAAGGGGGAAAAACTTTAGGAGAAATGTTAGAGGATGGTCTTTCACTCAGTGAGTGGTGGCAGAATGGAATGATCTTCCAGCAGAGATAGTTGCGGCAGAGTCCCTTCTGTCATTTAAGAGAAGGTTGGATGTGTACATGGAGGTGAGGGGGCTGGAGGGTTATGGGTAGAGAACGGGAGGGGGGAGTTAGTGGAGTTGTTCAAGTGAACTGGCATGGACTCGGCAAGGCCTGTTTCTGTGCTGTGAAACCCCCCACAAATCCTTTGGTTGATTCCACCCTGTGACTCACTCCCATGTATCTTCCCTGCAAAGCCCAAGTCTAATAGTGATCATTTCAAATATCTCTTTACTGTGCTCATCAATTAATCAGAACGCAGACACTCTGAAGCTGAATTAATATTACCCTCGTATTTAATCCTGGTCATTGTATAGGGTGGAATTTAAGGCCATTAACTCAGAATTAATTTGCCCAACTGCAAACATTATGTTAACAAAAACAAATCACGTCAATTATAAGTGTGATGCTGTTGGTTCCATCTTCTGTTCTCTCCTTCTCCTGTTTCAGCCCACAGAGTTCGACAAAGAATAAATCACAGTCCCTTGTGGCTGATTTGGAAATAATTTTAACACTGGGTGTTTGATTATAGAGGGTGAACAAATTTAAGTTCTTGGGAGTCACTACCTCGGAGGATCTTTCCTGGACCCAACACACCAATGGCATCATGAAGAAAGCACGTCAGCGCCTCTACTTCCTCAGGAGTTTGTGGAGGTTTGGTCTGACATCAGAAAACCCTGGCAAATGTCTAGAGGTGTGGTGGAAAGTGCACTGACCTGCTCCATCACTGTCTGGTATGGGGGACACTAATACCCCTGAGCGTAAAGCCCTACGAAAGGTAGTGGACACAGCCCAGGACATCACAGGCAAAGCCCTCCCCACTATCAGGAACATCTACAGGGAACGCTGCCGTCGGAGAGCAGCTGCAATCATCGAGGATCCACACCAGCCAGCAAACGCTCTGTTCTCGCTGCTGCCATCAGGAAAGAGATACTGGTGCCACAAGACTCACCCCACCAGGTTCAGGAACAGCTGCCCCCCCCCTCCACCATCAGACTCCTCAACAACAAACTCAAACAAAGATTCATGTAAGGACTCTCACTTGTGCACTTCATTGATTTTTAAAATTCTCTCTGTATTGCACAGTCAGTTTGTAGACATTTCTTTATTTGTTTACATGTGTACATTGTGCACATTTTCTTTTGCCCAGCTAATAAGTGGTAATTCTGCCTTGCCTGCAGGAAAAAGAATCTCAGGGTTATATGTGATGTCATGTATGGAGAAAAAATCTGAGATCTGAATGACTGGGATTAATTTGGGCCTTTCTTACAGGTAATTTGGAAAGGTGTCATCTCAAACAAACATTGCGTGATTGGGCACAGCCCAGAGGACGCTGAGGCCTTAATTGCGCTCTGTCAGAGTAAGTGGCAAGGGAACAAGAGTGGGAGGCCATTTGTGTGGGGGTCTCCCAGTGGCCACCCATTCCAATTCCCCGTACCATTCCCTTGCTGATGTGTCTCTCCATGGTCTCATGTACTGACAGACTGAGATCACCCACAAATTGGAGGAACAACACCTCATCTTCCATCTGGGCACCCTCCATCTGGGTGGCATTAACACTGACTGCTCCAGTTTCTGTTAGCATACCCCCCTTCAATCCCCCGTCTCCTTTACTCGAGCTCTGCCTTTCTCTCTCTCTCTCTCTTCCCTTTTCCCTCTGTCTCCTTCCCTCCAGTTCTGGACTCACAGAGCTGTCCCGTCACCCCTAACCCTGTCCTCCTATCCAAATCCACTGACCACTTTTGGCCTGTTGGTCTGTACACCTCCCCCTGTCCTTTCTCCCCAGCCTTTCAATGCAGATGCCTACCTGCTTTTTACTCATACCTTAAAGAAGGATTCAACCCCAAAACGTCAGTTGCAATATATTTGCCTCTAATGGTCACTGCGAGACCGGCCGAGTTCCTCCAGTGTTTCTGTGTAAAATGGGTTTATAAAATTATATCTTAAAAAGGTATAGATTTCACAAACAGACATCTCAGTTTACATTCCACAAGAGACATTAACATTTTGCAAAGGTCATTTCATTTAAAATGCAAGAGCTATGCCCAAGTGTGGACTCCAAAAGCCCTTTCAAGCAGTGAAAAAGCCCGACAGAAAAGGCAGAGATTCTCCCCCCCCTTACATCGAGGGACTTACCTCTACGAACGCACTGTGGCTGGCTCCGAGGCCCCGACTGCAATCCCTCTTGTGGAAGGGTCATCTGGGAAACACAGAGCAGTTCCAGTTGCATGGGGGATCATGGGTACGGAAGACGGCCATTGTTCTGCTTCATATTTATGATGGGTGGCGCTTCGGCACCGGTCGCCCCGCCTCCATCGGCTCTGGAGGGCGTTACGAGGCGCCGCTTAACATGATTGCGACACAAGAGAAGCCTTTTAGGGCTGCTCTAGGAAAGGTGAGTTTTATGTTTTCCCTCTGCGCTTGTAGCCGGCCTCCAGATGGAGGTTTGCATGAGTAGGCCTCAAGTCTACAGTGACTTTACAAAATCATGAAGAGTGCCTGTGAAGACTTCCCGAGTAGGTTTTAATTTGACTGAAGTTGTAGAATTGAAATGGACTATTGTCTTTAAAGGACCAACATGTTTGAGCAGGTGCCAAGGCTCAAGAGCTGAGAGAGAGAGAGAGAGAGAGAGAGAGAGAAAGAGATTGGGTAAAGGCCCCATTTGAAGCCAGGTTTTGAGTTCTGTGTTCAACCTATTCTAAACCCTTGTCGTCAATTACAAGAGGATGTGGCTGGTTTTTGTATTTCTCCTGAAATAGAGGAAAAAGAAGACATCTGTGTGGTCACCTGGAAGAAGAGATTATCTTCTGGAAAACCCTCGAGGGGGCAAGACGCTGAAGCGGCTGATGGAAAGAGATCTGTGTGTGTGTGTGTGTGTGTGTGTGTGTGTGTGTGTGTGTGTGTGTGTGTGTGTGTGTGTGTGTGTGTGTGTGTGTGTGTGTGTGTGTGTGTGTGTGTGTGTGTGTGTGTGTGTGTGTGTGTTTGCATCCAACGAACAACAAATCTCTCTCTCTGAAACTAACAAGAACTTCCTTTGAGGTAACAATTTAAGTTAAAGCACCAGTGCCTGGTGAAGATCATAAATGTTCAATTCTGTGATCCCAGTGAACATTAGAGAAGTGAAAAGTGAATGATTGGACAGTGAAACAAAGAACATATTCATGTGCTTAGAATTAGAAGGGGGTTACGTTAAGTTATGTTAATAAGTATTGATCTCATTATTAAGTATTTATTGACTGTCATTAATTGCCCCTGATCCCAAGGATCAGCACGTGGCCTGGAGTCATGTGTGGACTAGATATTGCCCGTGTTACTGGAAAGGGCGTGGAGTCTTCAGAGAGGGGCGTGGGACAGATTCAAGCTGTTTCATGGATTGGGGAGTATGAGCTACCAGGAGAGGTGGGACAAATTTGGGTGGCTTTCGCCAGAGCCTCAGAGGCTGAGGGGAGATCCGATAGAAGATTGTAATATTGTAGAACCATGGAACCATGGAACATTACAGCACAGAAACAGGGCCTTCAGCCCTTCTGGTCTGTGCCAAACTATTATTTTGCCTCTTCCCTCTGACCTGCACCCAGTCCATATGCTACCATATCCCTCCTATCCATGTACGTCCATATTTTTAAAATTGAGTCCTCATTCACCACTTCAGCTGGCAGCTCATTCTACACTCCCACCACTCTATGTGTGATGAGGTTCCCCCTAATTTTCTCCCTAGACTTTTCCCCCTTCACCATGACTCATGCACTCTAATGTGTAAATGCATTTACTCTGTCTACACCCCTCATAATTTTAAATACCTCTATCAAATCTCCCCTCATTTTTCTATGCTCCTGGGAATAAAGTCCAAACCTGTTTAACCTTTCCCTGTAACTCAGTTCCTCAAGAACCAGTGACATCTGAGGAAATCTTCCCTGAACTCTTTCCATCTTATTGATTGCTTTCCTGTAGCTCAATGGTTCTCAATCTTTTTCTTTCCGCTCAGATCCCACTTTAAGTAATCCCTATGCCCCGTCAGCAATGGCAACGGACCTCGCCCCCCCCCCCACCACTTCCCCTCCCCGGCGGCAACAACGGACCTCGGCCACCCCTAGTGGTGGCGGCAGTGGACATTGCCCCATCCCCCTCACCGACGGTGGTAGCAACAGCGGCAGACCTTGGGCTCCCGATAGGAGCAGGATCTCCACCTGCTGTCTTGTAGGTTTTGCCTCTTCAGGCAAAGGTAGGAGAAGGCAACTCTGACTTCAAATCCCCAGGCTCGGCTTGCCCAGCCGTCAGAACCTGGAAAGGGCGCAAGGTACGGGCAAATAGCACATGTCAGTCTGGCAGCAAATTTGGTGGGCGAAGGATCTGTAAGGGCAATGGCCAGCGAGCATGGTCTTGGAACAGTCCACTGCGGGGCAAACCTGTGTCACTTTGGCCGTCGTGCCTTGCTCTCTGCCAGGTCCAATGGCGTGGGACACAGAGGGAGGCGTTTGTCCAGGGCAAGCACTGGCCTCCAAGTCCTTGCCCCGGCACATGGTGCCTAAAGCTCCCTGGAAAACAGAACAAAAGTTCTGTGAGGACAGAAGAGCTACAAGGCACCGTGTTCATCTTTGCTTGCGAAGCTGGATAATGAAGGGTACTTTCCAAGTCCCCCAATGGTTGCTCCCAGTCCCTGCTGCAGTTTACTCTCGACTGCAGAATAAGTGGCCGCAGGGATGTTGCCTGTCCATATCGTCATTCTGCCTGAACTCTGGGCAAAAATTAAATTTATTTTGACATATAGCGCGGTAACAGGCCATTTCGGCTCACAAGTCTGTGCCGCCCAAATACACCCAATTGACCTACAACCCTCGGTACATTTTGAAGGGTGGGAGGAAACTGGAGCCCCCAGGGAAAATCCATGCAGACACAGGGAGGATGTACAAACTCCTTACAGACTGCGGGGGATTCGAACCCTGGTCCCAATCGCTGACACTGTAAAGGCCTTTCACTAACCGCTTTGCCAACTGCGCCATCCCTCAAATTACTTGAAGGATAAATTCAAGTGAGAGAGTTTTACAGCCCAGTAACAGGTCATTTGGCCCAACTTGCCAACTGTGTTATCTACTTGAGCTAGTTCCATTTGCCTGTGTTCGGCCTATATCTGCCTAAACCCCTGGTCTCCTGTCCAAATGTCTTTGAAACTTTGTAATTAAACCCCCATCTATCACGGTTGTAGACAGGGGTGCAGTGTTAACTTTTTTCGGGGCAAAAACGGCAACAAGGAGGTCTTGCGAGACCCGCCCTTGGTGGCCGCCATGTTGGATTTGGCGCTGTGTAATTGAGAACATTTGTATAATTTAATAATATGATGAAGTGTGGCAGGGTTACTTTCACCCATCATCATAAAATATAATTAATAACAAATAAAGAAATAGACGGCAATCATGTATTTTACTAATTTAAAGCTAATTACCTACTGACCAGAAACTAAGCCAATGAGTTTTTTGGCCTTTTAGCCACTTAAATTGGAGCCAAGTCAAGTATGAAAAAAGAATGTCTATCGGTGTCCTGGCTCCGGCTCCCACCCCTCCTCCCCTTTCCCACCGCTGTCCCGTACACCCACCGCCCCACCGGCTCAACACTCCCTCCCATCCCCCGGCCCTTCTCACCATCTCTCTTTAACTTTTACAGTTTCTGTTCCTCACCTTTTGGTTGTTTCCTCTTCAGTTTCTTCCTTTCCCTTTTCCCACCGCCGAGCACGTGCGTTCGTCAGAGGAGCTGGAGATGGTGCCAATCTCCCTGTAGAACGGAACTCAGTAGATCTGACGTCACGTGCACACGACTCGCGAGCCCGCTTTCCCATAGGTATTTAAGATTATGAAAGGGATAGACAGAGTGGATGTGGATAGACTATTTCTGTTAAGAGTAGGAGAGATTGAAACAAGAGGACATGAGTTAAGAGTTAAGGGGCAGAGGTTTAGAGGTAACATGAGGGGGAACTTCTTTACTCAGAGAGTGGTAGCGGAGTGGAATGAGCTTCCGGGAGAAATAGTGGCGGCAAAGTCAATTTTATTATTTAAGAAAAAGTTAGACAGGTATATGGATGAGAAGAAGATGGAGGGTTATGGTCATTGTGCAGGTAGGTGGGACTAGAGAGGAGTGTTTGGTTCGGTGCTGACTAGAAGGGCCTAATGGCCTATTTCCGAGCTGTAATTGTTATATATGTTATATATGTTATAACAGTCCCCCTCTCCTGCCCCAACACCCACTTCCTTGAAATCTCTGCTGTGTTTTTACCCGGCCACTGCCGCCGCTCTTCAATCCCTTGCCACAGTAGTTTAGACTCTCCGCTATTTTTTTGCCATTTTTATACAGAAGTGCAGGAACGGGGCTCCCGTGGGATCCTGCCGCACTGCACCCCTGGTGGTAGAGCAGAGGGATGGAGGAGGACAGGTACATGGTACCTTGAAAGTGGTGACACAGGTTAAAAAGGCTTTCAGCTCACTGGCCTTCATCATTCAGGGCAACGAGTATGAAAGTTGGGAGGTCATGTTGCAGTTGTACAAGATGTTGGCAAGGCCCCATTTGGACGGCTTACAACGATCCAACTTGCGATTTTTCGAAGTTACGATGGTCTGAATCCGTACTTTCAATTTGGAATTCCGATCTGCTCCCACGCTTGCGATATGCGGTACTCTGCTCTCTCGCGATGCTGGGCGATGGCAGCATCCCGCGAGAGCATCGTGCAGCATACTTCAAACATTCTTCACGCCCAGTGTGCTTTCAGTTGTGTAGGTTAATTTGTTTTCAGTGTGGACTAAAAGTATTCAAAATTCAATTATAAAAAGCTGGAAGGTGTGGTATTCTTTATCGACGTACGATATTTTTTGACTTATGATGGGTGTTCCAGAACATAACCCCCTTTGTAGGTTGAGGAGCAGCTGTCTTGTGTTCGGTTTTGGTCAACGTGCTGCAGAGAAGATGTTGTCAAGCTGGAGAAGATTTACGAGGATGTTGCAGGGACTTGGTTGGGGGAGGGGGGGTTGCTGAATTACAAGGAGAGGTGGATAAGGCTGGGGCTTTATTCCTTGGAGCGCAGGAGGATTCAGGGAGGGGGAGGCGTACAAAATCATGAGGGGAATAGATCTGGTGAACACAGAGTCCTTTGCCCAGAGTAGGGGGAGTCGGTGACCAGAGGACACTGTTTTAAGGTGAGGGGGGAGAAATTTAACAGGAACCTAAGGGGTAACTTTTTTTTACACAGAGGGTGGTGGGTGTGTGTGGGACGGGCCAAGGGAGGAGGTGGTTGAGGCAGGTACTATTGCAATGTTTAAGAAAAGTGGACAGATACATGGATAGGATGGGTTCGGAGGGATATGGGCCAAATGCATGGAGGTGGGTCTCGTGTGTGCGGGACACTTTGGTCAGCGTGGGCAAGTTGGGCCGAACATCCTCGTAAATCTTCTCTGCAGCACAACTACTGTTGTCTTCCCACTCAATGACTTTGCCACTTCCTCTGTCAGCTCGTTCCACACATCCACCATCTTCTGTACAAAGACAGGGCCCTCAGGTCCTCTTTAATTCTTTTCCCTCTGGTCTTATGTCCACTTAACTATGATGGTGGCTTAATTACCTCAGCTCTGCCAAATTTTTCAGAAAGTTCACAACTTGTAAAGGCAAGACTCTCCTCGCCTGTAGATACCAATGGCCCAGTTTTCTTAAACTGGGGGTAACAGCAGCTGATCCGTGTACAGTAAGATCCCACATTGAGATGATGAGGCATAGATAGGGTGGAAAGCCAACACCTTCTTCTGGGGGTGAGAGTAGCCAACTCCAAGGAGATCTCCAAGGAGATCTGTTCAAGGGGAGGGGAGGAAAGTTTAGGAGAGATGTCAGGGCTAAGTTTTTTTTTACACAGAGAGTGGTGGGTGACTGGAATGTGTTGCAGGAGGTGGTGGTGGAGGCTGGTACAATAGGGACATTTAAAAGATTCTTAGACGGGCACCCAGATGTAAGAAAACTAGATTGCACCCAAATTAATCCAAAACTCCAAACTTTTGGAGAGTGGGAGGAAACCAGAACATTCGGGGAAAACCCACGCAGATCACAGGAAGAACGTAAGGAGAGCACTGGGTTCAAACCATGTAACAGAGTCGCGCTAACCTCTGCGATAACCGTACCGCCCCACGTGAATAGCTTTATATTGGCCGGCACAACATTGTGGGCTGAAGGGCCTGTAACGTCCTATGTTCCATGTTCCAAGGAGCCCAGCTGCTTTCAGTGATGCTGGTTGACGGAGAAGTTGGCGGAAGGGACCAGGAAGGCTTCACGTTCACCCAAGGAAGAAGGACACTGCATGAGTCTTGGACCTGGATCTATCTCCGAGACCCCAGTACGAGATTCGAATCCACAATCTCACGCATTCAAAGGTGTGCCCACCACCCACTGAGCCGCATGCTGCTGGCCCTTGACTCAAGCACCTGGTGCAGTCACGTCAGCATCCCTTCTCTGACGAGCTCCCTCCCTTCAGGGGACAAACAATCATTAATTAAGCCCGCCATAGTTTCCGTGGGAACATTATCTAGAAAAATTTAAAAAAAAATATTCTTTGCAACTTATATTTAACCAAAAAAAATCTGCAAATGCTGGGGTTCGAGTGCAGTACACAAACATTCTGGAGAAACTCAGCAGGTTACACAGCTTTCCATTGGAAGTGAAGGTCCTGGGCCCCTTCATAAAGGGCACCTTAATTGAGAAATACAGCATGGTAACAATCCCTTCCGGCCCACGAGTCCATGCTGCCCAAATCCACACGTGACCCTTCTAACTCCCGTATGTCTTTGCAATGTGGGAGGAAACCAGAGCACCCGGAGGAAACACATGCAGGTCATGGGGAGAACGTACAAGCACCTTACAGACAGCAGTGGATTCGATTCCAAGTCGGGTCACTGGCGCTGTAATAGCGTTGCGCTCACTGCCACGCTGACCGCCCCCCACCCCCCCCCCCCCCCACGCAGTCTCCTTTATCATTTAAAATAAAACAAGGAACAGAAAATGCTGGAAACACAACTGGCGGTGGTGCAGATCCCGCGAAGCCGTTCCGAAGTGCCCAGTTCGAATTCTAGTAGCTTTGTACAGGCGTTAAACGGATGGTGTTTGCAAGTAAAATGCTGCAACCCCGCCAGGTCGGTGTCCAAGATGGTGGCACCTGTGCTTGGCAGCGACCACGAAGGGTTGTAGACTCCGGGGGAGCAGAAAAATGGCGCAGGGCACCAGAAACAGGAAGACCACCCCTCCCCCTCCCCGTTGAGAAGGAGAAGCAGAGGAGATGACCCTACGGGCAGGGACCACGACAGTGAACGAACGAGAGGCTCGCCAGCTGTGGGACCCACACAAGCTGCAGGCAACTTGTGGTCTGGCGGCTGGAGACTGGCTCACGGCCAGCTGGTATTGGAACCGGGATTCGAGAGGGCAAGAACAGGTGTCAAGAGCTTCCTGATTGTATCAGAGTTTTGAATCTGGAGCTTGGATTGTCAAGGGTTTAAACTGGAGTCTGTGCGGTTGTAAAAGCCGCAGGAGTGATGTAGGGAAATCCACGGACTCTCAGGGTCTCCGAAGGGACTCCCTTTGGCTTCTCCTTCTCCTATTGTTAGGAGCACCGGGCAATGCTCATGTTGACCCTTTGTTTGCCTTTTGGCAAACTCAAGTTGAAGTCTATCATGTATATTATATTTCGATGTATTATTGCAGTATGTGACAATTAAAGGTAACTTATTTACCATATTTAGGATCACTTTAGATCACTTTAGTATTGCACTATTTGGTTTTTTAAAAGTTGTAAATATTATTTTATCTTCTAATCGAAGACGGGTTAGGAGTGGGTCTCAACCTTTTTCTTTCCACTCATATCCCACTTTAAGTAATCCCTCTGCCATCGGTGCTCTGTGATCAGTAAGGGATTGCTTAAGGTGGGATGTGAATGGGAAGGGAAGGTTGAGAATCACTGCTCTGGACCCAATTGTTACTGAACTATTTGGCTTGAGAAAAATTATCATTGTGTAGTGGTCCGAGTGACCATGCAGGTGGACGGGCCGAATTATCACAACCGTTGGCCATCCCAAGATGGTGCGGGCCCTCCACTACCGAGAAGAAGCCCACGACACAAACATCACTGCAAGTGGGGGTTCCCCATGGGGCAACGCGGTGAATTCAAATAATAAAGTTAGTCTTTCGTTCACCCTCATACTGCGTGGACGTCTCTTCATTTCGAAGCGCTGCTGCAGCAGACACTACAATTGGCCGATTTCCTTTGGAGTTCTGAAACGATGCACATAACGAGTCACAAGATCACAAGATAAAGGCACAGAAGCAGGCCACTAGGCCCATTAATTCTGTTCCGTGACTCCACACTATGCTCACCCCTAGTTCCAATTTCCAGCCTTTTCCCCATATCCCTTGGTAGTCTTACTAATGGGATACTCATCCATTTCCTGTTTAAATAATCCCAGCGATCTGGCCTCCGGTCCTTTGTGCGGCAGTGAGTTCCACAGATCCACGACACTCTGACTAAAGAAGTTCTTCCTCCTCTCTGTTCTAATTGGATAACTTCTAATTTTAAGACTATGACCCCCCCCTTGCCCTTGATTCACCCATCAAGGGAAACATCTTATCCTCACTCACTCTGTCAAAACCTTTCAATATTCAAAATGTCTCTATGAGATCCCCTCTCATTCTCCTATACTTCAACGAATACAGCCCAAGAGCTATCAAACGGTCAACATACGCCAGCCCCTGCAAACCAGGAATCAACCTAGTAAATCTCCTCTGCACCCTCTCCAACAACATCACATCCTTTCTAAGACAGGGGGCCCAAAACTGCACACAGTTCTCCAAATGGGGTCTTGCCAGTGCCCCATTAGAGTCTCATCAACACCTCTCTACTCTTATACACTATTTCCTCTGCCATATTTTTGCCCAATCTGTCTATATCTCTCTGCAAATCTCGGTTTCTTCAACAGGTCCTCCTCCGCCACCTATCTTAGAGTCATCTGCAAATTTGGCCACAAAACCATTCATTCCACAATCCAAGTCATTAATATAAATTGTAAATAGCAGCAACCCCAAGACCGACCCCTACGGAACAGGCAGCCATCTGAACGGGATCCCTTAATTTCAACCCGATCAGCCAATTTTCTTCCTAGTCTAATAGCATCCCTGTAATTCCATGGACCTTCATCTTATTTCTCAGCCTAACATGTGGCACCTTATCAAAAGCCTTTTGAAAATCCAAATATATAACATCCACAGCCTCCCCTTTGTCTCTCCTACCTGAGATTTCTTCAAAAAACTCTAATAGGTTGGTCAGGCATGATCTACACCTTAAAAAACCATGCTGGCTAGGACCAATCCTGTCATGCATTTCCAGGTATTTCATAACTTCATCCTTGAGGATCGACTCTAATATCTTCCCAACCACCAAAGTCAGACTGATAGGTCGATAGTTCCCTTTTTTCTGTTTCCCACCTTTCTTGTACAACGGAAAAACACTTCTCAACATTGTCAATCAGGGACGATTAACACAGCGGTTTTCAAACTTTTTCTTTCCACCCACATCGCACCTTAAGCAATCCCATAGAGCACCTTTGGCAGAGGGATGACTTAAAGTGGGATGTGAGTGGTAAGAAAATGGTTGAGAACCACTGGTTTAGAGCAGTCTCTTCTTTATCATCCTGTTAAAATGGAAAGATGAGTTCCCACCTACTCATCAATGGCAATTCGATATCATGTCCTTTTTAAATCTGGGGAAAATTAGGCAGAATGTCACGATAATCAAGATTTCTTTGGATAAGACTCAGGGCCCATTTCCAGTTCACCTCCATCATTTGACCCAGTCAGTACCATGATGAACGTCACTGGGTGTGCTGGTTTGGATCCCCTGAGGCCGCTTGTTCGGATTTAACACCCCTCACAATATAAATTTTAATCTGGACTGCTGTAGGTTTGAATTTATTTCTTTTTTCTTTTCATTTTTATTTCTTACAACCATTTATTGGATTTAGAATCAAGTCGTATTGCTACTGCGCCATATCTTATCATTTGTGAATCCTCAAAGGATTCATTGCCACTGATTTACTGCTTTTTTGTTTGTTTTCCCGATAAAATAATTTTATGAAAGAAAAAAAATGAGAAATATAAAAAATAAGCAAAGGACCTTGAAGTCTTATGAGATATTCTGAGATCCCAGTGTTTCAATTGATCTACTTCACCTCACTTTCAAAGGAGATGGTTTGCGTTTGTGATCTTAGGATTGGTCAGGAATGTATTAAAAGGACAATCCCACCCTGACCCCATTCTCTTTAGATTCTTTCCCGCCATTATCAGACTCTTGAGCGACACTTTGTTCTGACTGTCACTCTGTGCTCTGTCCTGTGCGTTTTATTTAACGACTGTACTAGGTATGAGTTGCCTAGCTGAACTGAACGCAAAGTGAACTTTCTCTCTATATCTCTCTCCATGTGACGATAGACTTGAACTTGGAAGGTGGACTACATTTTATGAGGACTACATGGAGCATGACCTCCTCTGCGTCGGAAGGGCTGCCTGCCGTAATGGCATGGAGCTCCCAGTGGCCATCCATTTCCATTCCCCACCCCATTTCCTTGCCGACGTGTCTGTCCATGGGTTCGTGCACTGCCAGACTGAGACCGCCTGCAAATTGGGGGAACCACAACTCATCTGCTGCATTGGCACCCTCCAATCAGATGGCATTAGCATGGACTTCTCCAGTTTCCATTAGCCACAACCCCCCTCCTCGTCTACCCCTATGTCTCCTTTCTCTACCTCTGTCTGTCTCTTTCTCTCTCTCTCTCTCTTTGTCTCTCTCTGCCTTTGTCTTTCTCCCTCCCTCCCTCTCTCTCTCTCTCTCTCTCTCTTTCTCTCTTTGTCTCTGTCTCTCTCTGTCTCTCTCTCTCTCTGACTCTCTCTCTCTGTCTCTCTCTCTTCCCTTTTCCTCCTTTTCCCTCTGCTTCCTTTCTCCCAGATCTGCACTGACAGAGCCAACCTTCCCCCCCAACACCCCTTCCCCAATTAATTCTTACCTTTCCTCTGTTCTGTCAGCCTCTCCATATTCAATGAACTCTTTTGATCTGTTGGTCCGTCATCCTCCCCCGACCTTAATTTTCACCCAGGCGCCTGCCTGATTGTTACTCATACCTTGAAGGAGAGTTCAGTCCCAAACCTTGGAAATATCTCTTTACCTCTTATGTTCACTACGAGACTGGCCGAGTTCCTCCAGCATTTACTGTGTTTTTAACTACAATCACAGCTCTGCAGAATTTCATGTTTCACCACACAGATTATCCCCGCTCCTGCTTCCCAATTTGTACCTTCAATTAGTGCAGGTGCTTGGAAATTCCTGTGGGGAATGTTTGAGATCGATCTGTACAATTAGCAATTATGTCCCGATAAGAGAAGGTCAGAATCACACTGGCAGGCTCAGGTGAGTCCATATGCATCAAAGGTTAAATCAGGCTGCAATCATAAAACGGCAAATTAATCATGAGGTTCAAATACTTTGGAGAATAATAGATGGTTCAGCCTAATTGCAAGGCGACAGTCTCAGCGAGGGGTTCACACAATTTCAACAGAGAGGCGAATGTGATTTCACAGTGGAGTTCAAATATATTTAAATCACAAGATGGAAGTATAATTAAAACTTTTGCGAATGGAAAGGGCTGACACGGTGAAGTTTTACATCTGCTCTGAAGCTGGCGACATACTGATTACACCCCCTGTCAGCGCACGCCCCAACCAGCAGCCTTTCTTCTTTGGATTTATGGAGAATGAATGCTCCAAAGGGGGTCATTAAAAGCCCCACAATCAGATAATCAACAAAGTGCGCTCGCCCTTCCAGCTGACTCAAGAGGGGACAACTCTCTCTGCTCCTTGGTTCAGAAAAACGAGGGGTGACCTTATTCTAGCGCATAAGATCCCAAGGAGGCTTGTCAGAGCATTAGACGTAGGAGCCAAATTAGGGGGTTTGGCCCATTGAGTCCACCCTGCCATTGCATCATGGCTGATTTACTACCCTTTGCGACCCCATTCTCCCGCCTTCTCCCCATCACCCTTGATTCCCTTTCTCACCAAGAATTGATCAACCTCAGTCCCAGATCTACCCAATGACTTGGTCTCTGCAGCTGTCCGTGGCAATGGATTCTGCAGATTCTTCCTAATCTCTAAAGGGATGTCGGAGTAGGAGAGCTTCAAACAAGGAAAGGTGGTTACAAAATACAGTTGAAGTCTAAAAATCCAGATGCAAAAAATCTGGACCACTCAAGATTTTAGAAAACTCAAACTTGTTAAATTTAGCAGGCTTTTATGTGTGTGCACGCGCTCTTGTGTGTGTGTGTGTGTGTGTGTGTGTGTGTGTGTGTGTGTGTGTGTGTGTGTGTGTGTGTGCGCGCATGAGCCCCACAGATGCCCAGTGGCAACAAGTGACCACGCTTAATACAGGTAATCACCACAAATAAATTAAGTTGTATGCTGTATTTTTCTTTTACAATGTTCATTTTTAAACATAATTTCAAGCATTACACTCTCTTTGTAGTAAAAAATTATTTATATTTTTGTCAAGTGTTCATTTTTCTTTAAAACTGCTTGTTTTGATAAACAAAGCATGCTGTATTTGCCAATTGTAATGGATCTGTGCTAATATTAATATTTAGGTTAAGGTTAAGCTATATTTCATATAAAATGTCTTAGTAAAGCAAGTTATGGAGTTAGAATATTATATGTATTCTTAGTAAGTTAGTTTGTATGCTAGTCACATTTGCTGAAACACCATTGCACTACGAGAAAGAGTTCAGTTGGAGTCATAGCATCTAGAAAGAGAGAGCTAATGGAGCTGAAGTGGTTTTTAATTGATTCAAGAACAATGGAGTGTTTGCTTTATTAAAAACTGAAGTATCTGTTTTAAACAAAGACAGGATCATTAGATCTTCTGGAACCAACCAAACCACTTAAGCCTCTTGGAAAGAGATGAAGTTAGAGGATGTTATGGATATGGAGTGGTTTTAGAAAAGGCAAGAGGTTTTACAGAAATGAAACTAAAACTGTTAAAGCTTCCAGTACATGTTCACATGGTTCACAAGAATTGAGATAGTCTCATTGATGATGTAATCTCACTTGATTTTAAGAAATATATTGGCAAATTCAGATATTTTGAATCAGTTCAGAAGACCCTGTGGAGCACACACAGGAGTTGGATCCTTGTGAAAGACAGGATTGAATTATAGTCACCAGGATAGGCCCTGTTATGTTTTACTCCTAATCAAAGGGAAATATAGAAAGCAAGTGGATTTCAAAAGGGAGGCAACTTTCGGACTGCTCTTTTGAAATTAATGAGTGCAGTTTCATCGTCGAAGGAAACTGAAGAAAACAGAAAACGTGACCTCCTGGAAAGAAGGGACTTGTATTAACCTATTCAGGGGAGATAGAACATAAGTGCTTTTAAATAACCAAGACCACTTCTCATTTGTGGCCAGAAAATGGTCACTCTGGATTGAAAAATATCTCTCTGAAAGACAGCTCGTCCATAGACTCATGAGTTGAAAGATCTGAAAATATAATGCTTAAAATTGCTTCAGAATTACTTCTGAACTGTGATGTAAAAGTATTCTGAAGTCAACAAGATATTTGAAATTGGAGTTGAAAATTGACTTTTGCAGAATCGTTTAAACTGTAATGGTTAAATATTTCTGGGTGGAAGTTGATAATTTTTTGGAATGAATAACAGGGGTCAAGTTCCCACAGGATCTGATGCTATTTTTGTTGGGTGATATTAGGGTTATAGGACCTAAATTGAAACTAACTCTTCTCCGTGGAATGTCACCTTGTCGTGGTGGAGAAGCTTGTGTGGTCCTAAGATCCTGAGAGCGATGTTGTCAGGAGCTCTGCTCCTGGTAAGGTTACCCATGGCGGTAAGGTCGAGGGGGAGGTCCCTGACAAAGAACAATCCAACCAGATCCTCAATGGTGGAGGAGGCAGATGAAGTTACTTTGAATCCAAAGGCTGTGAAGATGGACAAAGACTGCAACAAATCCATCAGCTCCAATCGCGTGGTTTCCTGGCCATTGGAACTAGTTGGTTGATTTGTGAAGTATCGTGTGCTTCTTGGAGTGAAGCATCAAGTCCATGTTAAACAAATACATGCCCAGGCATCTTCGCTTGGTGGATCAACCGAATGAAGGCCATCATCCCCGACCTTGAGGCATAGCCACGATGAAACTAACTATATATCAATCTGAATTTGTAAGAATTGCTTTAGCAGTTTCTAGGAAGTGTATAGCAACAACTTGGAAATCAGACACAGGTTTAGAGATGGAGAAATTCCACGTGGAACTTCATAGCTACATTCCACTTGAGAAGATCACTTACAGGTTACAAAATAAATATCATATGTTTTTGAAAATACAGCACCCATATTTACAAAATGTGGGTGTGAATGTGAAACAGACTCGCTGAACCCCCATCTCTTGGTAACCTCCAATATTAAATTTTATGATATGTATAGTTTATTCCCTTGGCACTCTCCAGTGGTTTTTTCTATCTTCTTTCTTTTTTCCCCTTTTTCGGGGGTTTGGGGAGGGAGGAGGTGAGGGTGGGAGGAGTGGGGTGGGGGGATTTGTATACTTCATGTATAATCTTTGAAAGTTCTTCAATGAATGAAATATATTTGCTGTTATAGTTTAAATTGTGTAAATAAAATATTCCAAAAAAAACTTTAATGCTTTTGGACATAACACACACACACATTTACATTTGTGCATAATGGGGTTAAAGTTAGACTTAAGAGGTAAGTAAGAAAAGTTATGTTATTAATAGTTTAATTAAAAACTATTATTTTGAATTACCATTGTCTGGTGAATTTTCTATTGTTGTTCCTTTGTTAGTACTAATAAGGGTTTATTAGTTCGTATCACAATCAATAAACTATCAAAATTTATCTGTTCATCTCTTCTTTATTTCTCCTTAAATTTGAATTTTAAAAGTACTGACCCAGAATCTGGAAAATCCAAACATCCGGACTGACCCAATCCCCGAGCAGTTCATATTTTTGGGCTTCCACAGTAGAAGGGTGGTTATTTAAAAGTGAGGTAAGGTAGAAAGTTCTGCTTTCAGAGGGTAGGGGATTTCTGGAATTCTCTCCACTGAAACCAGTCGATGCCAGATCATTACATGTGTTTGATTTGTCATTTTAGAGATACAGCTCATTAACAGGCCCTTCTGGCCAATGAGCCCGTGCCGCCCAAATACTCCAATTAACCTAAAAATCCTGATTGACTTTGGAACGTGGGAGAAAACCAGAGCAGGTTAAGGGGCGAATGAACAAACTCTTTCCAGACAGTGCCAGATTTTAATCTGGGTTGCTGAGGCTGTAACAGCATTGTGTTAACAGCTATATTAACCATGGAGAAAGAAAACTATCTCAAAGATGAGGAACTGAGGGTGCAGAACTGAGGCGTACATAGATCAGCCATGACCATATGGCATCTTTGGCTTAAATACACCCAGCGACTTGGCCCCCATAACTGCCTGCGGCAACACATTCCACAGGTTTAACACCCTTTAGATTAAAACAAAATTCCTCTACATCTCTGTTCTAAGTGGACCCCCTTCACTCCTTAAGTTGTGTCCGTATATTATGCATGTATAATAAAGAACTGCATTTTCCAGTAGTCAACGCATGTGGTTTGCATGGAAATAAAAAGTAGACTGTAACAGAAATTGATTGCGTTGGTGGTTCAAGCAGCTCGAGAAATAAAGTTGTTTAAGCGTTCAAACGACTCTAAGTTGTTTGTCTTCAAGGAACAAACGTAACAGCGCCCTCTTATCCTAGACTCTCCTACCATGGGAAACAATCTTTCTACATCTACTCAGTCTAAACCAATGGTTTTCAAATCTTTTCTTTTCACTCACAACCCTGTGCCAATGGTGCTCTGTGATTCATAAGGGATTGCTTAAGGTGGGATGTGAGCGGGAAGGGAAGGTTGAGAACCACTGTTCTAGACCCTATTGTTACTGAAATATTTTGCTTGAGAAAAACTGTCATTGTCCCATTTTCCTTTGGAGTTTGGAGTCAATTAGGTACAATTAAAACAGTGGTTTTCAAACTTTTTCTTTCCACCCACATCCCACCTTAAGCAATCCCCTACTAATCACAGAGCACAGATGACATGGGGATTACTTAAAGTGGGATGTGGGTGGAAAGAAAAAGGTTGAGGACCACTGGGTTAGGGAATGTAATAGACAGCTTAAAGCTGAACACAAAGATAATTTCAGATTTGCTGTATCATGTAGGAAGTTGGAGAAACATTAAATTAACTTTTATTGAATTTAGCACGTTTCATCGCATAATGATGCTGACACGTTCCGTTAGTTAAACTGACCTAAAAAAGATTTGCCGCTGATTTTCGTTTGTACTCAGCATCTGATGCCTCTCGTTTCAGTGTCCAACAATAGTCGGCTGGCATTGATGGATTCAAATTGCCCTGATATCGCTTCTCCATGGTCGCAATGTCCTGGTGAAACCTTCCACCATGTTCGTCATTGACTGCACTGAGATCAGCGGGGAAGACGTCCAAGTGCGAAGGCAGAAAATGAATTTTCAGCGACATTTTGCACTTCATGGTTTTGTCTGCTTGAAATATGACAGGAAATCGCAGAAATAAGTTATATCTAAAAAAAGGTACGTGTTAGGAAATTTTGCTTTCTTTTTCAATCTTTTAATTGGTTTTTGAGAAAATAATATCAAATACATAGATATATAGGGTTAAAGTTCAGGTCAATGGAAATTAAAAGTACAAATTATAAATAACAATCAACAAGATACATATGATCCATATTGTCTATAAAAAAGGAAAAGAAAAAAACCCAAACCTTATAACCTATAAAGTTTTAAGGTGAACTTTGTGATCCTCAAATCCATGAAAAGCACTCATAAGTGTTCAATGAAGCAAAATCTTCATTGTCCAGTGTTATCTGTGACCCTAGGAGTCTTGTTCTACAGTACACTCTGCTGAACTGAGCAACTCCTGGTCATTCAGCCCATCAAAATCTTTTCCAGCAATGTTAATGCTACCCACACAGAGACAGGACATAGACAAGGACATCGTTTCGTTGAGCACCTCTGTCTGCTACAATAAGGGAGACCTCCAAGTGATCAGCAAGTTAATTACACATCCCATTGCTCACCGACATGTCTGTCCATGGCCTCACGCACTGATCCACACCCCATTCCCTACCGACATGTCTGTTCATGATCTCACGCACTGATCCACACCCCATTCCCTACCGACATGTCTGTTCATGGCCTCACGCACTGATCCACACCCCATTCCCCACTGACATGTCTGTCTGTGGCATTACACACTGATCCACACCCCATTCCCACCAACGTGTCTGTCCGTGGCCTCATGCACTGATCCACACCCCATTCCCCACCCACGTGTCTGTCCGTGGCCTCATGCACTGCCAAAGCGAGCTACCCACAAATTGGAAGAACATCATCTAATATTCCATCTGGGCACCCTCCAACCAGACAACATTGAAATCGACTCCTCCACTTTCTGTTGTATCCCTCCCCTGGTTCTCTTTTTCCATATCTTTCTCTCTCCTTACCTCCTAGGAACACTCCTTCCCTTTCCTATCAGAGCTACCCCTCTCCAATCAGCTCTCAGCCTCCCAACTATATTCACCTATGAATATAGTCCCTCTGCCCCTTCCTCCCTCCTCTCCATCTCCCACCTCCCCACCCCCCCCCAATCTTTTGATTCAGGTGCCTGCCTGCTTTTTGCTCTTACCTTGACTAAGGGCCTAGGCCTGGACCGTTGGTTACCCTTGTGTCCTATAGATGCTGCCTGACCTGCTTCGTTTCTCCAGCACCTTTGTGTATCTCACCACAAAAACAGTGTCTGCAGACTTTCCTGTTTAACTTCCTGCTACTGGTGTCAGGCTCTCTGGCCTGTAGTTCCTTGTCTTTCCCTTGCTGCCCACCTTCAAGAACAGTCTGACACTAGCCATCCTCCAATCTCCGGGAACGTCCTATGTAGCCAAAGATGATTGTAAATATAAAAAGTTAACCTCCTCTCTTCGAAGGGTGTTCTCTGCCAGACTCACTTCTGCAGCCATGTGTCCTTCCTTTTGTCGTGTTGGGAAGAGTATCAGGTTCAGTGGGTTCACAGAGAGACGAGTCTGGACACAAGTGTTACAATCAGACGTAACCTTTATTAACTCACGGGAGGCAAACAGGGGAAAATGTTAAAAGGTACTTAATCACTATTTCACTTAAGCAACTATATAGACATTCACCTCCAACCTCAGTTGGATTCTGACAATGGTTAACCTACACATGACCTGCTCACACCCTACAAACAGGGACTCTTACACACACACCCGGCTCCCTGACCAATGGAGTTGCGGCTCTCTGCGAGTACCGACCTATCACTATACTAACAGCTCACCTTTGGTGTGGTGCACACCTTCACTGCAACACTTCCAGCGATGTCCACAGTAGTGATCTGATGGGCAGTGATGTCCGGGGCTTGGACCATGAGGCAGAGAGAAAGAATGTGCTGTGCGCTGGTGTTATATACAGAGCTACTCTGTGCTCCTAGCCAGTAATGACCCTAGGTGATTTAAATTAGCCAACAGCAAGTCGTGCTCTAATGGGTGGACGGAGCCAACCTTGATTAACAGCTGATGTGACTTCCGAATAAGTTTCAGACACAGAGGTCACGTGACCATCCACAATGCACACATTCCAGACAGCAGGGAGGCCACGTTTTGTCCACACACAACACCTGCCCACTTGCCACCTTTCCTCTCCATCCTCCTATCCATGTCCAATTATGGCTCCTTGCCTGTTGGCCTGTGGTCCTCTCCTTGATCTTTCTTCCCTCCTCCCCCAGGCTTTTTTATTCAGCCACCTTGAAGAAGGGCTAAGACCTGAAGCGTCAGTTATACAGCATATCTTTACCTCCTGGGGACACTGCAAGACTGGCTGAGTTGCTCCACCATCTCTATTTTTAGAACAAAATCGGCACCTGCAGACTTTCGTTTTCACTCGATGTAAATATCTCTGCTGTTTCTTCTCCTATCGCCCACAAGTTTGCTGGATGTACTTGATCAGGCCCTGGCAATTTATCAAAGTTACCTGGACGTATGAAAATGGCAATGCTGCCAGAGCCGCTGAGGAGAGTGGGGAGTGGAGTCACAACACTCCCACGGGGTCCAAGCACCCAGTCTGACTGCCAGGCTTTAGACGGCAAGTGAATGGAGCTGACAATGGCTTTGTTTGAAAATTCTGTGACCACGGGGTCTGCGCCCAAGACAACAGTGCCGATGATCGGCAGCAGCCATAAGGGTTTGCAGACTCAGGGGGAGAAGAGGGGTGCAGGACACCAGAAAACAGGAGACCAACCCCCTGAGCCCCCATTTGAGAAGGAGAAGCAGAGGAGACGACCCATGAGGCGATGACCACGGCAATGGGCCAGCAAGGGATCTGCGGCTGTAGGAGACACAGGCTGTTGGCAACTCCAGGCCAGGAACCCCCACGCAGACTTTAGGTTCACTCCTAGCTGGAGCCTGCTGGACACTGGCCCAAGACCGGCAGAAGGGGTACCGGGTATTAGAGCTGGTGTGCGAGAGGGCGCTGAAGGTTTCCTGATCATGTTGGCGGTTTGGACCTAGACCTCACGCTGCCGATGGTTTGGTCTGGAGTCTGTGTGGCAGCGGAGGCTGAGACAGTGTTAGAGGCGAATCCACGAACACTCGGTGACTCGGGGAGAGAGAGGGGGCGGGGAATCTCCCTCTTTTGCTTCTCTTTCTCTGACTGTAAGAAATGCTTGAGGCAATTTCTACCGATGGTGAATCTGCCTTACAGCAGACGATATCAAATTCTGTCTAATATTGCACCACATTTATTACATGACAATAAAGGAATCTTGAATCTTGAAGACAAGTGACATTCATTAGAGAGGATGCTAGTGGTACAGTGAGGCCACACCTGGAGTATTGCGCACAGATTTGGGTCAATTATTAATGAGGCAGCCATTGGATAAATACACAAAAGGGCAGGTCCTGCAGTGTCCACAGCGGGCAAAGATTTATGACCAAAGATTCGGGCCTGAGCCCTTCATCAAAATATGAGCAGAAAGCAGGCAGGCAGCTGAATAAGAAGGTGGGTGGTGGGGGGGTGGGGGGGGGGGGGGTGGAGGGGAGAGGGGGCAGGGGTTTGGGGAGCACAGGCCATCAGGCAAGAGGCCATGGGTGGACATGGATAGGAGGGCAGGAGGTGGGGTGGGGGTATTGCTGTGACTGCAGGAGCTGGAGTTAGGGAGAGAGTGGGATAGGGATCAAAAGAGATGAGGTGGGAGGGAAGCCAAATTGCTGGGACGATGAGCATTGTCCTATCATGAGAGAATCAGGGAGGTTTATATTCTTTGGAGTTTAGAAGAATGAAAGTCAGCGAATGGTTGGATCTGGTGAAGCTGCAGATGTTTGGAGGGGCCTGACTAATGGAAACAAATACTTCCAGAACTGGAGAAGCATCAGTGATTAGTGGAGAAGTCAAAAATGGAATGGACACCACTGAAGGTAATATAACCGTGCATTGACTTGCATCCGGGTTCCATTCTGGAAGTGAGGACGCAAATCGATTTGGGCGTGAGTCGACATTGGAGGTGAAATATACTGTACAACATAAGGCACCATGACACATGTACATATTTACCTCAACCTCTATATTGTATATACACATGTATTATGGGATTTCATTTACATATATGCACTGAACTATGCTGTGTCCCATCATAGGGCTGGCAACGCAATTGCTTCATTTTGGCTTTTGACCCCACATGTTGTATGTGTGTTGCGTGATTTAACGTCTGTTAATGCCGGGTCCCAGTGTAAATTTTTAATACTTTTTTATTCAGCCCTTATGGTGACTTTGGACGTATCTGCGATCAGACATTACTCTATCGTTAGGTACGAAAAGAGGGCATAATGAAATAAGAGCTTGCATTCCTTTAGAAAAGATTACATATAATTTAAGAGATAAATGTTTTTTTCTTTATTGGAGTTTGGAGCCCTTATTTGAAAATTCTTGGTGTTAAAATTTGATCTCTCAGTCCACTCCGATAGGCGCCACCACTCCTGCAGCCAAAAAGTTTAAATATGATTGTAGTAGATGATGATCTCCTTTTTTCTTCTTTTGTAGGTGGGGAAGGGAGGAGGAAGGGTATTAGTGGGGTGGTTGGGGAAGTTGATTTTTTTATATATAAATAACTAATCATATTATGTGCGCTTCAATATGTCGTAACTAATGTTATGTTATGTGATTTTAAATTTTAAATAAAATATTTAAAATAGAACATTACCCTATCGGGTGTAAGTCGAGGTATGGCTGCAGATGAATGAAGGGATTTGTTTAAATTAGACCCACAATGGGCTGTTCTGTACTGTTCAAAGTTCTATCCTTATGATACAAGATCAAAATGTAGATGGTGTTGTGACAGATTATGTTATATTTTACATTATGTATAGATATGTTTTTGGAAGGTAAATTGTGGCAGGTTTTTTTTTTGTAGGTACAAACAAAAACTTCACAACACAGATCTCATTTAAAATGCCAGAGCTCTGCTCAAGCCAGACAGTCCAGGCTCCGGGTGCCTTTGCAAAATTTTTGGAAAGCAACAGATGAACACACTTGGAAGATTGGGTCCGGTGCTGTGTGAATGCAGTTTGCTGTTCTAAGAGGGTCATGTGGTTTTCTCTGTGAGTGAAGGAGAGAGAGAGAGAGAGAGAGAGAGAGAGAAAATTCAGTTCTACAGTTCAGCAGCAGCGGCTGGAACTGGAACAGGACAAGCTGGCAAGCTTGTGGAAAACCCCATTTTGAAGATGGGTTGTGAATTTTAGTTCAGGGTGGTCAAAGCTCTTGTGGTCAATACAAGAGGATATGGTTGTCTGTATAATATTTCACTTGAAATAAGTGAAACGAAAAGGAACCTCTGGATAAGAGGTTATCATCTGAAAAACCCTGATGGGGAAAGTTTCTTCAGCAAGACACTGAAGTGGCTGATTAAAAAGGAATCAGTTTGTGTCCCATGACCAACAAATCTCTCTCTGAAAACTGAGAAGAACCTTTCTGAATGGTAACCATTTACCTTTCAAACACAAAAGCCTGGTGAAGATTCATAAATGTTAAATTCTGTGCCCAGTATAGGAATTGCCTGTGAATTTAGAGGAGTGAGAAGTGAAATTGGACTGTGAATCAAAGAACTTTTCTGAACTTACACACACATTACATACACGTGCACTTAGAATTAGAAGTGGGTTAAGTTAGGTTAGTTAATAGTAAGAAGTTAAAGTTTGATCCTGTTTTTATGTTTAAAGAAAATTAAAAGCAACTTTCAAGTAACCATTTGTCTTGGTGAATTTCTATTGTTGCTGGGTTTTGGGGTCCTCTGGACTCATAACAGAAGTAAAAAAACAAAATGCTGGAGAAGCTCAGCAGGCCAAACAGTATCCGTAATACACAAAGGTATGGGAAAATGTTGGCAGGCGTCCAAACAAAAGAGTAGTGGGGGGGAGGGGTGGTCGCAAAGGCAGGAGGTGATAGGTGGAGAAGGGAGGGAGGGGGCAGCAGTGAGCAAGGGGAGGAGGGATGCCTGGGTGAAGGGAGGGAGGAGAACTGGAAGGGGGAAGGGAAGGAGGGGAGGGGGGAGAGGAGAGCAGGTTAACAGAAAGCGGAAAAGTCAATGTTAATGCATCTGGCTGGAGAGAGTCCAGACGGGAAATCCAGTTTATGGGTGGTCTTGGTGAGACGGTACCTAAGACCATGGACAGATATGCGAGTGTGGGAGTGTGACACAGAACTGAAATGGTTGGCTACTGGGAGGTCCCTGTCACTGGTGCGGAAGTGGTAAAGGTGCTCAGTGAAGCGATCTCCCAGGCTGCGCCCACTCTCTCCGATGTAGTGAAGGCCACAAAGGGAGCACCAGGTGCAGTAAATCAGTCCTGCGGATACATAAGTGAAGTGTTGCTTCACTTGAAAGGCCTGTTTGGGGCCCTGGTCCGTAGTGAGGTTAGGAGGTGTGGGTGCAAGTGTGGCACCTCCTGTGGTCACAGGGAGAGGTGCCGGGGTGAGGGGGAGGTGCGATAGGTGGGGAGGGATGAGTGCATGAGAGAGTCATGGAGGGACTGGCCTCAACGGAAGGCAGAGGGGGGAGGAGAGGCGAAGGTGTGCCTGGTAGTGGGATCCTGTTGCAAGCACCGGAAATTCCAGAGGATAATATGTGGATGTGGAGGCTGGTGGAGAGGTAGGTGAGGGTCTACTGTCCGGCTGCATCATTGTGTGGGCTGGTAGCTGCAAGGCATTGGGCCAGAAGTCAATACAGAGGATCATTAGAACGGCCAAGGAGATCGCTAGGCTTCAAGGGGACCAAGACTGGGATCTTAACATTCATGGATTTTCAATATTCAGGAGGGACAGACAGAAAGGAAAAGGAGATGGGGTAGCATTGTTGGCTAGAGAGGAGTTAAAAGCAATAGAAAGGAAGGATGTTAGCTTGAATGATGTGGAATCAATATGGTAGAGCTGCAAAATGCAAGGAGGCAGATGACGTTAGTGGGAGTTGCATATAGACCATCTAACAGTAGTAAAGAGGTTGGGGACGGCATTATACAGGAAATTGGAAATGTGTGCAACAAAGGCAAGGCAGTTATATTGGGTGACTTTAATCTTCATATAGACTGGATGAATCAAACTGGTAAGGGTACTGATGAGGACGATTTCTTAGAAGGTATATGGGATAATTTTCTAACCCAGTAAGTTGAAGAACCAACGAGGGAACAGGCCATTCTAGACTGGGTTCTGAGTAATGAGGAAGGGTTAGTTAACAATCTTGTTGTGCGAAGCCCTTTGGGCAAGAGTGACCACAATATGGTGGAATTTTACATTAGGATGGAAAGTGACAGGGTTAATTCTGTAACTCAGGTTCTGAACTTAAAGAAGGGTGACTTTGAGGGTATGAGACACAAACTGATTAAGTTAGATGGGCAAATGTTACTTAAAGGATTAACTGTAGAAAGGGAATGGCAAGCATTTAAGGATCACCTGGATGAAATACAGCGTTTGTTCATCCCGGTTTGGAAAAAGAATAACTCAAGGAGGGTAGTACATCCTTGGATAACAAGGGAAATCAGGGAGTATTAAGTGTAAAGAGGAAGGGTATAGACTAGCCAGGAAAGACAGAAGACCAGAGGATTGGGAGAAATTCAGAGTTCTACAGAGGAAGACAAAGGGATTAATCAGGAAAGACAAAAGAGATTATGAGAGAAAGTTGGCAGGGAACATAAAAAAATGACTGCAAAAGTTTTTATAGATATGTAAAGAGAAAGAGACTAGTAAAGACAAATGTGGGTCCCTTGCAGTAAGAAACAGGTGAATTGGTCATGGGGAACAAGGACATGGCAGGCCAATTAAATAACTACTTTAGTTCAAAAAAGAAATTTTGAGGGTACAGAGTAGTTATGTCCCAGTCTGGATCAAAGGAAAGGCTGGAAGTCATAGGGAGGCTTGGTTTTCGAGGAATATTGGAAATTTGGTTAGGAGAAAAAGGGAGGTGTACAAGAGGTATAAAGAGCAGGGAGCTGAGAAGTTGAAGGAGGACTACAAGGAGTGTAGAAGGAATCTTGAAAGAAATTAGAAAGGCCAAAAAAAGGCATGAAGAGGCTTTGGCTGACAGAGTAGAAATAAATCCAAAGGGTTTCTATAAGTACATTAAAAGTAAAAGATTAGTGAGAGATAAAATTGGACCCCTTGTAGATAGCAAGGGTAGGCTGAGTGAGAAGTCTGAGGAAATGGGGGAAATTTTGAATGATTTCTTTGCCTCGGTATTCACTAGGGAAAAAAATGTTGAACCAGTTGAAGTAAAGAAAAATAGTGGGGAGGTCATGAAGCATATAAGGATAACCGAGGAGGTAGTGATGGCTGTGTTAAAAAAGATAAAGGTGGATAAATCTCCCGGACCGGACAAAATATTCCCTAGGACACTCAGGGAGGCTAGTGGACAGTTAGTGGGGCCATTAACAGAGATATTTAGGATGTCACTGGCCACGGGGGTGGTGCCAAAGGATTGGAGGGTGGCGCATGTGGTTCCTCTGTTTAAGAAAGGGTCCAAATGCAAACCTGGGAATTATAGGCCTGTACATCTGACTTCTGTGGTGGGCAAGTTGATGGAAAGTATTCTGAGGGATGCTATTTACAAATTTTTGGAGGTACAAGGATTGATAGGGAGTAATCAGCATGGTTTTGTCAGGGGTAGATCATGCTTGACAAACCTGATTGAGTTCTTCGAGGGGGTTACAAAAAAGGTTGATGAAGGGAAAGCTGTGGATGTTGTCTATTTGGACTTTAGTAAAGCTTTTGACAAAGTTCCCCACAGGAGGTTAGGAAAAAAGGTGGAGGCATTAGATATAAATAAGGAGGTAGTGAAATGGATTCAGCAGTGGTTGGATGGAAGGTGTCAGTGAGTAGTGGTAGAAAATTGTTTGTCCAATTGGAGGCCGGTGACTAGTGGAGTTCCTCAGGGTTCGGTCCTGGATCCACTATTATTTGTTATATATATTAACGATCTGGATGTAGGGGTAGAAAATTGGATAAGCAAGTTTGCGGATGACACAAAGATTGGTGGTGTTGTGGACAGTGAGGAAGATTACCGTAGATTAAAAGGTGATTTAGGAAGGCTGGAGGTGTGGGCTGAGAAATGGCTGATGGAATTTAATACAGAGAAATGTGAGGTGCTCCATTTTGGAAAGGCAAATTTAAATAGGTCATATACATTGAATGGAAGACAATTGAGGAGTGCAGAGCAACAAAGGGATTTAGGAGTGATGGTAAATAGTACCATCAAGGCTGATACTCAGGTCGATGGTGTGGTGAAGAAGGCATTTGGAATGTTGGCCTTCATAAATCGGAGTATTGAATTCAAGAGTAGGGAGGTTATGATGAAATTGTACAAGGCATTAGTGAGGCCAAATTTGGAGTACTGTGTGCAGTTTTGGTCACCAAATTATAGGAAAGATATAAACAAAATAGAGAGAGTGCAGAGAAGGTTCACGAGAATGTTGACAGGATTTCAGGGTCTGAGTTACAGGGAAAGGTTGTGCAGACTGGAGCTTTTTTCTCTGGAGCGTAGAAGACTGAGAGGGGACTTGATAGAGGTGTTTAAGATTTTAAAGGGGACAGACAGAGTAAATGTGGATAGGCTTTTTCAATTAAGAAAGGGGAGATTCAAACTAGAGGACATGGTTTAAGATTGAAGGGGGAAAATTATAAGGGGAACATGAGGGGAAATTTCTTTACGCAAAGGGTGGTGGGGATGTGGAATGAGCTTCCGGCAGATGTGGTCGAGGCGGGATCATTGGTTACATTTAAGGAAAGTGGATCTCACCAAGGCCCTATACAACTGCATCAACACCTCTCTGCTCCAACATGGATAGGAGGGGACTAGAGGGTTATGGACCGGGTGCTGGTCAGTGGGACTAGGAGGGTGGGGATTTGCTACGGCATGGACTAGTAGGGCCGAACTGGCCTGTTCTGTGCTGTAAGTGGTTATATGGTTATATGGTTATATGGTTTGGTCTTCACTAGGGAAAATATGAATAATCTTCAGGAAATAATAGGGGACCATGGGGCTAATGTGATGGAAGGACTGGGGAAAATAAGTGTAAGTTATGAGGTTGTGTTGGATAAATTGAAGGGATTAAAGGCAGACAAGTCCCCAGGGCCAGATGGTCTGCATCCCAGAGTGCTAAAGGAAGTAGCCCATGAAGTAGTGGATGCATTGTTGATAATTTTTCAAAACTCTTCAGATTCTGGAGTAGTTCCTGAGGACTGGAGGGTGGCTAATGTAACTCCACTTTTTAAAAAGGGAGGGAAAGAGAAATCAGGGAATTATAGACGGGTTAGCTTGACATCGGTAGTGGGGAAAATGTTAGAGTCAGTTATTAAAGATGTGATTGCGGCACATCTGGAAAGTGGTGAATTCATTGGTCAGAGCAGCATGGTTTTACGAAGGAAAAATCGTGTCTGACTAATCTTACTGAATTTTTTGAGGATGTAACTAGTAGAGTGGATAGGGGAGAACCAGTAGATGTGGTTTACCTGGATTTTCAGAAGGCTTTTGATAAGGTCCCACACAGGAGATTACTATACAAACTTAAGGCACACAGTATTGAGGATATGTTATTAAGGTGGATAGAGAATTGGTTGACAGATAGGAAGCAAAGAATAGGAATAAACGAGTATTTTTCAGAATGGCAGTCAGTTACTAGTCGGGTACCACAAGGCTCAGTGCTAGGACCCCAGTTATTTACGATATATATTAACGATTTAGATGAGGAAACAGAAAATAGCATTTCCAAGTTTGCAGATGACATGAAGCTGGGTGGCATTGTAAGCTGTGTAGAGGCTGTTAAGAGTGTGCAGGGTGACTTGGACAGGTTGGGTGAGTGGGCAAATGCATGGCAGATGCAATATAATGTGGATAAGTGTGTAGTTATCCACTTTGGAGGAAAGAATGGGAGGGCTGAGTACTATCTTAATGGTATCCAATTAGGAAAAGGGGAGATGCAAAGAGACCTGGGTGTCGCTGTGCATCAGTCATTAAAAGTGGGCAGGCAGGTGCAGCAAGCAGTAAAAAAGGCGAATGGTATGTTGACGTTCATATCAAGAAGATTCGAGTACAGGAGCAGAGAGGTTTTTGATGCAGTTGTATAGGGCCTTGGTGAGACCTTACCTGGAGTATTATGTTCAGTTTTGGTCTCCTTATCTGAGGAAGGACATCATTGCCATGGAGAGAGTGCAGAAAAGGTTGACCAGATTGATACCAGGGATGGCGGGACTTGCCTATGAAGAAAGGCTAGAATGACTGGGCTTGTACTCGCTGGGGTTTGTCTTGGGTAAACTTATACCTCTCATTTTGTTCGTTTTAGATTGGTCACAGTGTTTGAGCTACTGAAAGAAAATAGACACACACACCAAGAGCAGTTCAGATTATACAAATGTTTATTACAAATTCAAAAGCTGATTTCACACTACAATATGCAAGCCCTTCCCAACTATACTTATCAACACTTGGACTGGTCCCAACTGCCGAAGCGAGGCAACGACTGCACACTTGTAGTAGGTTGTCAGGGCGCCGGTAGCAGCTTCTCCACCTCCCCTGACTGGGACATTGGCTGGACTCTAGAAGTTCTTCTTCTTGCTGAGAGATGTTGCCACCTCTCAGAGAGTCTCAAACTTCAGCAGGGGGACCATGACTTATATTACCCAAAAACTGCTTACCCAAGCACCTATTCCCAGCACAGCAAGAAAGATAAGCGAGCAAGCTAGCATGCTAGGCTTCTAACGAATAACATAATATTCAGCTTATCACTTTGAATACAATGGTTTATTTTGCATCAAGGCTAGGCCTCTGACAGTCTGTGACCAAAACAAGAAGGAAGATTAAATGTTCTTGGTACACAGATGTCCTTTCGTCAGATAACAGCATCTCTGGCCCCTTGGTGGAATTTAGCTTATGTCTGCTGAGTCTAAAACACAAGCAGGTTCTCAGCCTTCTAGAACCCAGAGCTGCAAGTTTAAAAAAACAGGTTAGAATCTTCCATTACAGGGTTTAGATGATTAAGAGGAGATTTAATAGAAATGTTCAAAATTCTTAAGGGATTTGATAGGTTAGATGCAGGAAGATTGTTCCCAATGTTGAGCAAGTCTAGAACCAGGGGTCACAGTTTAAAGATAAAGGGGAAGTCCTTTCGGACTGAGATGAGGAAGAATTTTTTCACTCAGAGGGTGGTGAATTTATGGAATTCTTTGCCACAGGAAGTGATTGAGGCCGGTTCCATAGCTATATTTAAGAGAGAGTTAGATTTAGTACTTGTGACGAGGGGATCAGGGGGTATGGAGAGAAAGCTGGAACAGGGTACTGAGTGGATGATCAGCCATGATCAAAATGAATGGTGGTATAGGCTTGAAGGGCCAAATGGCCTACACCTACACCTATTTTCTATGTTTCTATGTTTCTTTTTCATCTACTGATGATATTCACGTTGGTTAAATAGGCCTCAAATAATCGTAGAAGCCCCTTTCCATCCAGCTCACAGTATCTTTCACCCACTACCACCAGGAAGGAGGTACAGAAGTATCAGAATGCACACTGGTCTGTTTCATCGGGTACAATCAAATGATAATAAACTTGAAAATCAGGACTGCCAGGCTGGGAAATAACTTTTTCTCGCAGGCTGTGAGATGGATGAACTGAGGAAGTCATTCCAAAATATTCATATATATTTATTTTAAATTATATCTCTGATGCACCATCGATCACTCAGGAGACTATCGTGGAGAAACCAATAGACTTTAATTCACTTGAGAACATAGCCTGTCCCTACTGTTGGGTTGTCTTGCACTGGGTTGTGGAGGGCTGTGGGGAGGGGTCATAGGTACAACCAGCCAACAGGCACACTTGACCAGATAATTATACATTACAGTGATTTACCACAATCTCTGTGCATATATGTCATTATTATGCGCTGTGTATATGGAGGGCAACCTTTACCTGGTCAAATATGCAGGCTGTGAAGGGATGCTAATGCCCAACAGAGGAGGGGACTCCTTGGAGAGAAGAAACAGGATTGTGTAACACATTTGTTTGGCTACCACTTCGGGCTTTTGGACTGCAAGCCTGTAACGGCACAATCACTGAAATTTGCCGCTACGTGGGCAGTCTAAAAGGGAAAGTGTGGGAATTTGGAGTCATTTCCTGCACTGCGGTTTATCCTGCCCTCCAGCTTTTCGGGGGGAAGCCCGCAGTCGAAATCCGACGTCCAGCTGATGGCTTGGACCACGTAAAAGGACCGGGACTGAGGCACACAGGAACTTAAGGTAAACGGCCACAAGGTGAGTAATTATGTTAATTTATGTTAAAATTGTTGCAGATTTTTCCAACGTTGCTGTTTAAAAAAAACACTACTGACTTGAGTTTATTGGCTACACATTTTACCATGTGCACCAGAACTCTTCTTTGTGGCAGCCAAACAGGTATTTGCTAAAATAAAATAATTGTAGCAACAAATGTAATTGAATTTGAACAGCAGTAAATATATAAGACGGATTGAGAGTAGATATTCACAGTTATTCTGTACAAGTGACTTGCAATGTTAATAGGGGAGCAGTTAATGATTAGTGTGACAAGGGGAGGTTCAAGACCCTGATAACTATTGGACTGTTCTTGAACCTGCAATGCCCAAAGGGAGCGTAGAAGGTTGAGAGGGGATTTGATAGAGGTATTTAAAATTATGAAGGGAATAGATAGAGTAGATATGAATAGGCTTTTTCCCCTGAGGGTAGGGGAGATTGGAATAAGGGGTCATAAGTTAAGGGTTCGGGGAAAATCTTTAGGAGTAACATAAGGGGAAGCTTCTTCACTCAGATAGTGGTGGTTGAGTGGAATGATCTTCCGGAAGAGGTAGTCGCGACAGGGTCAATTCTGTCATTTAAGAGGAGGTTGATGAGTACATGGATGTGAGGGAGTTGGAGGGTTATGGGCATGGGAGTGGGTAGGTGGAACTAGTGGAGTTTCACATAAATCGGTGCGGACTAGAAGGGCTGATTTGTCCTGTTTCTGGACTATAAATTGTTCTATGGTTATATGGAGCAGTGAGGAGTAGTTGTGACCAGGGTGATGGGTGGACACTTAATGATGTTGGCTGCCTTCTTGAGGCAGCGCCTCAGATTGATGTCTGCAATGGATGGGAGGTCGGAGCCTGTGGTGAACCTGGTTATATTTGCTATCTTCTGCAGCCCTCTATGTTCCTGGGCAGTCAAATTCCCCAATCAGGCTGTGAAGCAACCAGCCAGTACATGTCCCACACTGAACCTATAGAAGTTTGATGGAATGTTCGACAATAACAACAAGCCAAATCCCCTGCGACCCCCTCGGAAGTAGAGGCATTGGTGTGCCTCCTTCACGGTTGCCTCGACAAGGAGAGGCCTCATGGAGTTGAAGGTTCTGACCCTCTCCACCTCTGTCCTGTCAACATGGACAGGTGGGAGGTCCCTTGGGTTCTCCTTCCTAAAATCAACAAATTTTTTTTTTCATCAGTATGGAAATGGGCACAGAGTTGTGGGATATCAAGCGGTGAGGTCATGGAATCTATACAGATTAATTATGGTGGTATGAGGAAAGAACTGGACCAGGTCGACTGGAATAGCAAACTGGTCGGAGGAACAGATATTCTTGCAAATATTAAAAAGCATCTGGGATAGATATATTCCCAGAAAAAGGACAGTAGTCAAAGGAAAGATGGTACCAATGTGGCTAATGAAAGAAGTTAAGGCCAAGATAAAAAGCAAAGGGGAGGGCACACAAGGAAGCTAAAACTAGTGGGAAATCAAAGGACTGGGAATCCTTTAGAAAGAAATAAGGAAAGTCCGAAGGAAAGAAAAGATGTTATAAAAGGAAATTGGCAAACAGTATAGAAAAAGAGTTTTTAAAAAATATATAAAGAATAAAAGAGAGACACATGTTGACATAGGACCAATAGAAAACAATGCTGGGGAAATTATAATAGGTTAAAAAGAAATGGCAGATGAATTAAATCAATATTTTATGCCTGTATTCACTGTGGAAGACATTAGTAATATCCCTGACAGACAGAGGCTTCAGGGAGTAGAGTTGGATACAGTTAAGATTACAAGAGAAATTGTGCTAGGTAAATTGAATGGATTAAAGATAGATAAATCTCCCGGACTGGACGGGGTACACCTGCAGGCTTTGGAGATTGTAGATCCATTGATGACAATCTTCCAGAAATCAATAGTCTCTGGCATGGTTCCAGGGGATTGGAAGGTTGTAAGAATGTGGTTCTTGTAGAGCACATCGAAAGAATCAAAGACTTGTTGATCCAAACCAAGGCTTTTATTAACTAAAGGACTGGAGCATATCACATGTCGGTCGACCAGTCCAGAATGACCTGGTCTGGCTAGGAACTATCCCTTTAAGACCTGCCAGTAGGTGTGGCTACACTCTCAGCCAATCACAGTTATTCTACACTACCATCTGTACATAGATACATTGGTGATAGAACAGTTCTGTTGTACAAGAAAGGTGGGAAACAGAAAAAAGGAATCTATCGACCTATCAGTCTGACGTAGGTGGTTGGGAAGATATTAGAGTCGATCCTCATGGATGAAGTTATGAAATACCTGGAAATGCATGACAGGATTGGTCCTAGCCAGCATGGTTTTTTAAGGTGTAGATCATGCCTGACTAACCTATTAGAGTTGTTTGAAGAAATCTCAGGTAGGAGAGACAAAGGGGAGGCTGTGGATGTTATATATTTGGATTTTCAAAAGGCTTTTGATAAGGTGCCACATGTTAGGCTGAGAAATAAGATGAAGGTCCATGGAATTACAGGGATGCTATTAGACTGGATAGAAAATTGGCTGATAGGGTTGAAATTAAGGGATCCCATTCAGGATGGCTGCCTATTCCGTAGGGGTCGGTCTTGGGGCCGCTGATGTTTACAATTTATATTAATGATTTGGATTGTGGAATGAATGGTTTGTGGCCAAATTTGAGGATGACACGAAGACAGGTGGCGGAGCAGGAACTGTTGAAGAAACTGTAAAATTGCAAAAGGATATAGACAGATTGGGAGACTGGGCAAAAATATGACAGATGAAGTACAATGTCGAGAAGTGTTTGGTTCTACATTTTGACAGTGGAAATAAACAGGCAGAGAAGTACCTGCTGGGGAAAAAAATTAAATCCACAGAGGTGCAAAGAGTCCTGGGCGTCCTCGTGCAGAGTAATGTAAAAGTTAATGCCCAGGTGGGGTTGGTAGTGAAGAAGGCGAATGCTATGCTAGCATTCACTTCAAGAGTGTATAAGAGGAGAGAGGGAGGAGGTGTGGGCGCAAGTGTGACTGTGTGTGTGTGTTTGTGTCTGTGTGTGTGTGTTTGTGTCTGTGTGTGTGTGTTTGTGACTGTGTGTGTGTGTTTGTGACTGTGTGTGTGTGTTTGTGACTGTGTGTGTGCGCGCGCGCACGTGTGGTGTGAGGGGCCACACAGCTGTGTTACAATGGATGGAAACATCTAATTACCTTGAGCCGTCTATAATGTGTGCAGTGATGTGTGTGCAAGTTGCCAATTACTCCGAAGGAAAGCGATGATGTGGCACTAATGGAGGTCAGACTGCTCCTAATTGAGGCTCTCTTCATTAATCACACACTTACAATGGGGCGAGAGATGAGCAAGTGTGCGGATGACACTAAAGTTTCTGAAATTGTCGACTGTGAAGAAAAAATATTGCAGGTGCATGTTCATCGGTTGGGCAAGTGGGAAGAGGGATGGTAGATGGAGAAATGTGAGTGTTACATTCAGGGAGGTCTAACATGTGCAGGACCTACACTGGGGATCTGGGGAGGGTTGAAGAACAGAGAGATCGAGGAGAACAGGGTCTTAGTACCTTGAAAGTGGCACTACGGCTCCCTCCCACTCTGACCCACTCCCACTCCTTCTCACCTCCACTCCCTCCTACTCCAACCCCCTCAATCCAGCCCCCTCTCCCTCCCATCCCCTCCTACTCCCACCCCCCCACTCCCATCCCCTCCTACTCTAACCCCTCCTACTCCCACCCCCTCCCATTCCCACCCCCTCAAACTTCAACCCCCTCCTACTCCCCTTCCCACTCCCACCCCCTCAAACTTCAACCCCCTCCTACTCCCCTTCCCACTTCCACCCCCTCCTACTCTAAACCCCTCCTACTCCAACTCCCTCCCACTCCCACCCCCTCAAACTCCAACCCCCTCCTACTCCAAACCCTTCCCTCTCCCAACCCTTCCTACTCCCACCCCCACCTACTCTGACCCCCCCTCCCCTCCCACCCCTCCACCCACTCCCACCCTCGCCTACACCAATGCCTTTCCACTCCCACCCCACCCACTCCAACCCCTCCTACTCTCACCCCCTACCTCCATCCCCTCTTACTCCTCTCACTGCCACCCCCTCCTACTCTGACCTCCTCCTAGTCCGATCCCTTCCTAATCCCACCCCCTCCAACTCTGAACCCCTCCTACTCCGATCCCCTACTCCCACCCCTTCCCCCTAATTACCCCTCCTCCTCCACCCACTCCTACACTGATCCACTCCCACGGCGACCCCCTCCCACAGTGAGCCCCTCCCATCGACCCCCTCCGATCGACCCACCCTCCACTTCAACTATAACTTTCATTGACAACAGGGCCAACTCATCTTTATAACTCCAGCTCAATTACAGATGAATGGATTTGTGACGAATTGCAAGATCAATTTGAGATCAATCAATGAGTGATTGATCAGGGTGAGGTATTAGCGTGGATACAGGATCCGTTAACCAGCAGAAAGCAGAGAGTTGGGGTACAGGGGTGGTTTTCTAGTTGTAAATCAGTGGTGAGCGGGGTGTCACAGGAGTCGATGTTAGGACCATAATGGTTCATGATGTACATTAACAATCAGGAAGAGGGGACAGAGTGTCATGTATCTAAGTGCACAGAGGATACGGAGAGTCTGCAGAGAGATATAGATAGGTTAAGTGAGTGGATGAGGTTCTGGAGGATGGACTACAATGTTGGCAAATGTGAGGTGTTCCAGTTTGGAAGGAAAGGTGGAAGATCAGAATATTATTTAAATGGCAAGTGCTTGCAGTGTGCTGTCATGCAGATGGACTTGGGAGTGTTGGTGCATGAATCACAAAACATTGGTTTGCAGGTGGAGCAGGCGATCAAGAAGGCAAATCTCTTTCCTTAAGGAAGGATGTACTGGCTTTGGAGGGGGTGCAGGGTAAGTTCACCAGGTTGATTCTTGAGATGAAGGGGTTGGCCTATGAGGAGAGTCTGAGTCGCCTGGGAATGTACTCACTGGAATTTAGAAGATGAGTAGAACATATGAAATTACAAAAGGCATAGATAGATAAGATTGAGGTAGGTAAGTTGTTTACATTGGTATGGGAGACCAGAACTAGGGGGTGTAGCCTCAAGATTCAGGGCAGTAGATTTATGATGGAAGTGAGAAGGAACTGCTTTTCCCAGAGGGGGTGAATCTGTGGAATTCACTACCCATTGAAGCAGTGGAGGTGACCTCAGTAAATATATTTAAAGCAAGGTTGGATAGATCTCTGTATAGTGGGGGAATGAAGGGATTATGGGGAAAAGGCTAGTAGGCGGAGATGAGCCAATCATCAGATCAACCGTGATCTCATTGAATGACGGAGCAGGCTCAACGGGCCGGATAGCCGACTCCAGCTCCTAGTCCTTGTGTTCTTATGAAATAACCTTTCTACATCTACTCTCTCCATGCATTTCAACATTTGAAATAGACTTCTTCAGGTGCATTCTCCACCAAGAATGTGCCTGCAGAAGCGGATTCAGACCTGTGGAATGGTCGTTCAGGTGGCAGCGCTAAAAGTGCAGTGCTGGCCATCTGAAAGGGACAACTTCAGGGGAGGTGCCTCAGAGCACATTCCAGCTCCTGTCCCTTTGGGCTGTTAGGGTTGGGATGGCTGGCTGTCAGAGCTGGGACAGCTGGCGTGGGCTATCAGCGCGGGGACAACCTGCGCCAGCCGCCCCACAGTGTGGGGACTGATATAGGGCTGTGGGGAGAGAGCGGAGCAGCGGTATCAGCGTGGGGAAGCAGGGGCAGCTGGGAGGGGAGCTGTCAGTCAGGCGCTCGCCAGCTGACTGTCATCCCCTTAGCAGCTGCTTTCAGGTGGCTGCATTCATGTACCAGGGGGAACTTAGTGCACCGGCAATTATCCCTCCCAGAGGAAAGTTACAAAGTTTGCCT
The DNA here is from genome assembly GCF_036971445.1 of Narcine bancroftii. Lineage (NCBI taxonomy): Eukaryota > Metazoa > Chordata > Chondrichthyes > Torpediniformes > Narcinidae > Narcine > Narcine bancroftii. Next base: position 483,930,593 of record NC_091469.1, on the reverse strand, counting down.
CGCTTCCTGCGCTTTCAAGTGGCCTCCCGACAGCCACCTATGGGCATAATATGTGGCTTTACAATCAGGGGATTTTGGCCACCTGAAAGTGCCTAATGTCTCAATGAAATCCCCCCCCCCACCCCATTCTCCAAAATTCCAACGAGTGTAGGCCAAGAGCCATCAAACACTCCTCATATAATAACCCTACGCATGTGGTGTCAGGAATTAACGGCCAACCAGCTGCAAAAGGGTCAAGTGTGAGAGCAAAATCGTCCGAACGCCAGCGTGAAATGATGCCGGGGATAGACTGCCTCGACCCCCCTACTGCAATCTCTGGCGTCTGCAGTCCCTGGTGTTGCAATCAGCCAAGTGTTAAACTGAGAATTGCATTCGGACACTTCTGATTGAAGGTAGAACAGTCCTATCCCCAGGAATGGCTCCTTGTTAGTGTGAAAGCGTGTAGTGTCCTGGTTAAAATGCCCAAGGGTGAACAGCAAAAGCGTCATTCCTAACCGGGACGCTGAGCGGCCAATTTAAGAGGGGGTCTTGATTCCCAGAATCATCCTTGTGAACCTCCTCTCCAACACCACCACATCCTTTCTTAACTGAGGAGCCAATCAGAGTTGAATTGTGTTGAGGTCAATTAGAGACTAATTGTACGAAGATAATTCTGTAGGTCAATTAGGGATTAATTGTATTAATGCATATCTTGGGGGTCAATGGACACTAATTGAACCACATCACTGACTGTCAAGCAATGGAGAAGCCCAGTCGAGGTGAATTTCTTTTTCAATCCATTCCATTCTTTTACTTTGCCTATTGCTGGGGGAGGGTGGGGGAGGGTGGGGGTGGGGTGGGGGGCAGGGGGAGCTGTTGGAGTCTTTCAACTCCCTTTCTTCTTCTTGTGATCGGGAGCCTGTTGTGCTCATCTGTCTCAGCACTGCTTGGCCCAGTGGGATATCATTCCAACACACCAGCAAGCGCCACACTGACGCACTTTGTGCAATCTATAATTTTCTTCCCGGCGTATTTTCAGTTGAATTACAGTCAATCTGACAAGCAGCATAGCGCTCTCGAAATCTTTCAATGAAAGCACATCAACGGATGTCTCGGAGCTTTGCTCTTTCCTGAGGATTACGAGCAAAGTGTTGTATTGTGAAACAAATACAATCGGTCTCCTCGAAGGCATTGCATTAAGTCATGCCTTCGCTTCGCGGCCAACTGGAGAATAATTTTCTCCCTCTGCAGCCACTCGTCTGGCTGAATTCTTCCAGCCGATTGTGTTTTTCACCAGCTTTTAGTGTCCACTGCTCTTGTATCCTGAAAGAAAAATTGGATTTTGGGATCAATTCCATTTGGTCTCAGGCTATTCAGGGTCAATGAGCTTTTGGGAGATGTGGCCAAGAGCGATTGATGAGGGCTGGGCAGTGAACGTTGCCTATGTAGACTTCTTTTATTCTACTCACTTACCCCACCTTATTAACCTAGGCCATAATAGTGGAAACGTGCGCGAATGGTGCATCAGAAACAACCTCGCACTCAATGTCAGCAAAAATAAGGAGCTGATTGTTGACTTCAGGAAGGAAAAGCCAGAGGCAAGCAATCCAGTGATCATTGGGGGATCAGAGATGGAGAGGGTGAGCACATTTAGGTTCTTGGGAGTCACAATCTTGGAGGATCTTTCCTGGACCCAACACACCAATGGCATCATGAAGAAAGCACGTCAGCGCCTCTACTTCCTCTGGAGATTTGATATGACGTCGGAAACCCTGACAAATTTCTACAGAGGTGTGGTGGAAAGCGGGCTGACAGGCTGCATCACAGTTTGGTATGGGGACACCAATACCCCTGAGCGTAAAGCCCTCCAAAAGGTAGTGGGCACAGCCCAAGCCATTACAGGCAAAACCCTCCCCACCATCGAGAACATCTACAGGGAATGATGTCGTCGGAGAGTAGCAGTGATCATCAAAGACCCACACCACGCAGCACCCGCTCTGTTCTCGCTGCTGCCATCAAGGAAGAGGTATTGGGGCCACAAGACTCACACCACCAGGTTCAGGAACAGCTGCTACCCCTCTACTATCAGACTCCTCAACAACAAACTCAATCAGGGACTCATTTATTTTCTTGCACAGTCAGTTTGTTTACATCATTATCTGTTTACAATTCTTTATTTGTTTATATGTATACACTGTGTACAGTTTTTGTTTGCTCTATCAGTGAGTGCTAATTCTGCCTGGCCCACAGGAAAAAGAATCTCAGGGTTGTATGTGATGTCATGCATGTACTCTGACAATAAATCGGAAATCTAAAATCTGGAGTTGGGATGTAATGTTGAAGTTATATAAGCATTGGTGAGGCCAAATTTGGAGTATTGTGTGCAGTCTTGTCACCTAACTACAGGAAAGATATCAATAAGATAGAGAGAGTGCAGAGAAGATTTACTAGGATGTTGCCCGGACGTCAGGAACTGAGTTACAGGGAAAGGTTAAACAGGTTAGGACTTTATTCCCTGCAGCACAGAAGAATGAGGGGAGATTTGATAGAGGTATTTACAGTTATGAGGGGGACAGACAGTGTAAATGTAGACAGGCTTTTTCCACTGAGGGTGGGTGATGTACAAACCAGAGGAGATGGGTTAAGGGTGAAAGGGGAAAAGTTTACAGGGAACTTCTTCACACAGAGAGTGGTGGGAGTGTGGAACGAGCTGCCTGGTGAAGTGGTGAATGGGGGCTCAATTTCAACATTTAAGAAGAATTTGGATAGGCACGTGGATAGGAGGTGTGTGGAGCGCTATGGACTGGGTGCAGGTCAGTGGGACCAGGCAGAATAATAGCGGCACAGGGCCTGCTTTCTGTGGTGTAATGCACTATGGGTCTATGCCACGGAATGAGCTGGCCAAACGCTTACAAAATTGGCTCAGAAATAGGAGACAGAGATGAAAGCTTGTGACAAGTGGCGCGTCTCAGGGACTGGTGCTTGTAACAAAACAAAATATGTGAAATTAAGAGGAGATAGTGTGGACAACCGGCACTTTTTTTTACTGGGGCGACTTTAGCAAATACCAGAGGACATCAGGGGTGGAAAGTTTGATTATTTTTACTCAGAGAGTGGTGGGTGCCTGGAATTCATTGCTGGGAGTGGAGGTGGAGGCTGGTACCATTGGGGTGTTCAAAATAGAGCAGCACGGTTTTCGCAACCTTGTTACAGAGCCAGTGATTGGGGTTCGAGCCCAGTGCAGTGTCTAAGGACTTGGAATGTTCTCCCCGTGTCTGTGTGGGTTTCCTCCATGTGCTTCAGTTTCCTCCCACCCTTCAAAACTTACGGGGGGTTTGGTTAATTGGGTGGCACGGACTCGTGGGTTTCCTCAGGGTATTCAAAACGTACCAGAGTTGTTGGTTAATTGGGTGTAATTGGGCGCCATGGGCTTGTGCGCTGAAAGGGACTGTTACCGTGCTGTATACCTTTTAAAAAAACGCAGCTTCATTGAGGGAACAGTCCAGCCCGTCATCCCATACATAGTGAAAGCAGAGTACAGAGTTACAGAGAAAGGTCACTTAGGACAGAGCAAACCCCACGTTATTTTCTGAGCGTGAGGTTCATTCAAGAGTCAGCTGGAAACAAACAGCTCTTGAATCTGGTGGTGTGTGATCTCACACTCGTGAACCTTCTTCCTGATGGCAGGTGGGGGTGGGGGAGAGGTGGGTGTAAAGAAAGTATGGCTGAGGTGGGATGAGATCAACAGAGCCCTTTAAAGACTAAATCTAAATTTCTAAGCCTGGTTCTGACAACATAAGAAAAGGAGGGAGAAATTGACCATTCCACCTTTTTAACCAAAGATAGACTTTATTCACAATAAATTATTTACAAAATCAAAACCTAAGGGCCGTATCCATACTTTTCCATCACTGTTCATTGTGACATTAACTCCTATTATTACACCTTGTCATTACTCCACCCCCTCCATTGTTTGAGGGGCTTCCTCTAGATTTCAACTCCTCAATGCCCAGTAACGGAAGGACTCGCGAGTATGGTCCTTTCCCATAGCATCCTTGCGTTGGCTTCAGTGCACTGGCGTCTCTAGCGGGGGTGCGGACGGCACCAGGTGACCCCATCAGAGGGGCTGACACCAAAATGACTGTCTATAAAATTTTTGTGCCACGTTTCAGCAGAAATTTATTATTTATTATAAAAATATCCCTGTAGTTAGTTAGTTGTAACAACAAAAACATCTTTCGTCAGCCCTGCTTACATACATTAATGCACCTACTCAATGCTAATTTACTTTTTGAACCTTCTAATGCCCCCCACCCTTCTAATGCCCCCCACCCTTCTAATGCCCCCCACCCTTCCTGCTCAGTGCCCCCACCCCAGAAAACAAAGAACCTGTTTCTATGTTCAGTACCATCGGTCCATGGGTGGGGGGCTGTTGTTCGGGTTCGTTAAGAACCAGACCAAATTTGAGGTAAAAAGCACACATTTATTTCGGGGATGGAAATGGGACAACAGGGCCGATATGTGAGGCAAACATACACACGACGCGCAAGGGGTAAATATACACTTCAGATAACGAGGGAGATACCGACAGAGACTGGGAGAAATTACATGAACATACACATTCAACAGTCAGGATCAATGTGATACTACATGCCCCCACCCCTTGACTGGTACAGACACGGTTCTTGCTACCTGGCCTTGAGACTCCCCCCAACCCAGTGTGAAAGATGCTATTTATGTGCCATGAGAAGTCGAAAAAAGCAGAACAAAGGGGCACATGGCCCTTTATAGTTCTGCAGGCAGTACTGGGGGGGTGGGGGGGGGGAGGCAATCACTCAGGGCAGTCTGGGCCCCATTGGCTGCTGTGGCCAATGGCTCAAAGCTGAGTGCAGGGGCTCAGCAGGGGTCAGCTGATATGATTCACCTGGGCCTATTGGGTGAAGGTCAGGGCTGAGTCTGGGCGGGCAGCCTGGACTGCAGCGCCTGGTGATTTAGGTGGTGGACACTGCCTCTCCATTACAGGGGTGGGAAGGGAGGGGGTGATACCCGGAGTTACCACACTGGGTGACACCAGCCCCTAGTGACGCTACTGCCTCAGCCTGGAATGCGCAGCATCGCTGCACCGACATCTCCATATACACAAAGACCAGCAGGTTTTAGGCACCAAACCCTCGAGGAAACAACAGTCCCAGTGCCCCCGGCACTTTCTCCCTTGACCTGTCCTGACCATCCTGTGGGGGCCATTTTCATAGGCCTGCCCTTCAAGTCCTTCAAAGGACTGCCTGGGGAGCTTAAACAATAATTTACACAAATGAAGTCTGACGTTGATGCTGAGATAAAGGTCTTGGCACCATTACTAATTGGAAAGGAATTGCATTATTTTCTATAGCTGTGATTAATTGGACAGGCTAGAATCAGAATTAGCATTCCCGAAACGAACTGCTCATCAAGCCATTCTGATTCTAAACACGATTTAATGAAGTAGCTGAGGTGCGAATCAGATTTTATTATGCGCGGTAATCTGATTATTGCTCTCATTGCAGCTGATTGCAGGAAGAGTTCATCTGTCTGAGTTATTTAGCTCCACTTTGGTTTGTGGGTGGTACATTTATGAAGCGCCTTCCACCATCTCAAGAATGACTCCTGGAATGAAGGGATTAACTCCTGAGGAACGTTTGATGTATCTTGGACTTCACTCCTTGGAGTTCAATAGAATGAAGTGGGGTGGGGTTGGGGTGGGGGAATCTCATAGAAGCATTTCCAATGTTGAAAGGCCTGGCTGAGCTGTGGCCCATGGAAGGGGACAAGAGGGCACACCTTCAAGGCTGAACAGAGAGGTGGAGGAGCTTCTTTAGCCAGAAAGTGGTGAACTTTTGCTGCCTTGTGCGGCTGCAGAGGCCAGGCTGTTGGGTGTATTTACTGCAGAGGTTGGCAGGTATCTGAATAGTCAGGGTATCAAAGGTTACAGGGAGAAAGCTGAGTGGGAGATGATGGAATGGCAGAGGGGATTTGATGGGCTGAATAGCCTGTTTCTGCTCCTAGATCTTATAGTTTTGTGGTCTTATCCCCTGATCTTCCAAAGTGTACAGTAAATGACAATTAAGTACTCCAATGCAAGTTTATTATGATCTGACTGTACATACACATCTAGACAAAACAGCCCTCCTCTGGACACACAGCCCATATTAATCACATATATTTACAAATAAAATTTAAAATAGATACATATAAAAACATTTGGGATCGATTCCCTCGGTTCCCTGTGGGAAGAGGTTATTTATTCCCCAGCCTGGTGGCCCTGATTTTGATGCTCCTGTACCCCCTTCCTGATGGTAGTGGGTCAACGATCCTATATGCTCGATGGAAAAGGCCCTCGACCCCTATTTAAGCAATGCTCCCAGCGAATGTCGCCAACTAAAGGAACAGGAGACCCCAGTGATCTTCCTGATCCTCTGTATTGACTTCCAGTCCAGTGCTTTGCTCCCACCGTCCCACACAATAATACACCCAGACAGAACTTTCCCATGAACAAAAAAATACTTCTAAATATCTGTTGGTTAGGGGACAGGGAGGGCATTCGCTGGTCTAACCTGACTACCACTATGAATCCATATACGATCAAACAAAAGGGCTTAAAGATTCCTGATTTTACCTATCAAAGTGATGAAGGGTTTTCCCACTGAGGTTGGGTGAGAGGAGAACTGGAGGACATGGGTCAAGGGTTAAACTTGAGATTTTAAAGAAGTGGTTCTCAACCTTTTTCTTTCCACTCACAGACCACCTTAAGTATTCCCTCTGCCATCAGGTGGGGGGGGGGGGGGGTGGGGTCTGAGATTCGTAAGGGATTGCTTGGAAAGAAAAAGGATGAAAACCATTGTTTTAATTGTACCTATGTGCGCGGTTTCACAACTCCAAAGGAAATGGGCCCATGACAATCTTTCTCAAGCTAAATATTTCAGTAACATTTGGGTCTAGAGCAGTGATTCTCAACCTTCCCTTCCTGCCCACATCCCACCTTAAGCAATCCCTTACGATTCACAGAGCACCGATGGCATAGGGAATACTTAAAGTGGGATGTGAAGTGGGAAGAGAAAGGTTGAGAACCACTACTTTAAAGGAAGCATCTTCACAGAGAGAGTGGTGGGAGTGTGGAACAAGCTGAGAGCTGAAGTGGTGAATGCAGGCTCAATTTTGGTATTTAAGACAATTTTGGACAGGTACATGGGTGGGAAGGTGATGAGGGCTGTGGTCTGGGTGCAGGTCAATGAGACTGGGCAGAATAATACTTTGGCAAGGACGAGATTGGCTGAAGGGTCTGTTGTTATGCTGTTATGTTCTATGGTTGTAGCATGCCTTTGAATCGAATTCTTTATGGTGAAATGTATTAAGATACAGTTAAAAAAAGCTCAGTTTTCAGTGCTATCTAGGCAAGTCTACCCGTACAGTAAGCAATACTAACAAATAAACAAATAGTTGCCAACAGCGTTGGCACAAGTATTACAGTCAGTCAAATAATGCAGGGTCTAGAGAAACATGCAATAAAAAACTCTGCGAGGGCATCACCTTTGGCCAGTGGGAGGTCCATTTAAGAGTCTGATAACAGTAATAAGAGTCTGAGACATCACATGGAGTTTGGGGTACAGTTCTGGGCTCCTTATTGAATAAAGGGTATGTTGGCACTGGAGAGGGTTCAGAGAAGATTCACAAGACCGATGGCTGGAATGAAGGGATTAGTATGTGAGCAACATTTGACGGCTCTTGGACTGGACTTCTTGGAGTTCAGAACAATGAGGGAGGGCTTCACAGAATGTTGAAAAACTGGACAGAATAGATGTGGCAAAGTTGTTTCCCACGGTGGGAGAGTCGAGGACAAGAGGGCACAACTTCAGGATTGAAGGGGGCAGATTTAAAACAGAGATGCTGAGGAATTTCTTCAGTCAGAGAGGGGTGAACCTTTGGAATTTGCTACCAAATGTGGCTGTGGAGGCCAGGCACATTGGGCATCTTTAAGGTAGAGAATGATAGGTACTGGAATAGTCAGGATGTCAAGGGTTATGGGAGAAGGTAAGGGAGTGGGGCTAAGTGAGAAATGGATCAGCTCATGATGGGATAGCAGAGCAGACTTGATGGACCAAATGGCTTACTTCCTCTACTATATCTTATGGTCTCGTAGTTTAACTGCAAAAAAGAAACGGTCCCTGAATCTGGAGGTCTGTGATTTCTAGATCTTTGTACATAAAGCGCAGAAAGAAGCCTTGTACCCTGAACACGCCTGGGATTGTCTGATCTCGGAAGCTATAAACAGGCTCAGGTCTGGTCAGTACCTGAAGGGCAGAGTGGTCAGGAATACCAGGTCTGTAGGTTTCTGTGAGGGGTGCTGGATAAATTGGTGACTCTCTGTCTGCCTTATGGTGGACAAAGTTAAAGAATTTACTGTATGATTCTAAATGTAGTATTACGATGTAGTCCTGCTGTGTCGCGATGAGAGAATGGCGTCCAGTTGGAAAAATGTTACTGGTTTTTCACACACGTGTTTTTAAGCAACATTCGCAGGAACCCTCGCCCACCACGGGGCAGAAGTGACGTCATTCTCCGGCCCACTGTTTGGCCCGCATTCAGTGTCCTCCCGACCACTGGCATCTGCGGCCCCCCCCACGACCTTTTGAGCTGGTTCGGCGTGCGCTTAGGTGAGCCACCACAATGTGACAATAACGGAACCTTTGCCTCTTAGCTTATGGGGGGCTTAGATAGAGTGGACCCTCATCGTGGGGTGACAATAGCAAATACCAGAGGACATCCGGTAATGGTGAGCAGAGGGAAGGTTAGGGGAGTCGTCAGAGGTAAGTCTTTTTGGCCCGCATTCAGTGTCCTCCCGACACTGGCACCTGTGGCGCCCTCACGACCTTTTGAGCTGGTTCGGCGTGCACTTAGGTGAGCCACCACAACGTGACAATAACGGAACCTTTACCTTTTAGCTTATGGGGGGCTTAGATAGGGTGGACCCTCATCGTGGGGTGACAATAGCAAATACCAGAGGACATCCGGTAATGGTGAGCGGAGGGAAGGTTAGGGGAGTCGTCAGAGGTAAGTCTTTTTTACACAGAGATTAGTGGGTGCTTGGAATGCATCGCCATGGGCTGGTGGTGGACATTTAATGGGGACTCTCAGAGAGGTACATGGATGTAAGAAAAATAGAGGGTTATGGGTGTGAGGTCAGGAAGGATAGATTGTTGAGTCGGTTTACATAGGTTGGCACAGCATCATGGGCCAAAGGGCCTGTCCTGTGATGCAGTGTTCTTATTGTGTAGATCTGAACTTCCCTCGGGAGAGGCAATTAAGGTAGGGAGTCTTGCCTGTGTTCCTTGAAGGCCAGAACAAATCCAAGCCGAGAATATGAACAGTGAAGGTGCTGAAAAGAACATAAATGATGATTAGTTTATTGCCGAACACATTACACAATGTACACCTGCACTAAAATTTCCACTTGCTGCAGCTGAACAGGTACTTGTAAAGAAAACCGTCATCGAAAATTTGATTAAAAAAGACAATAAATATGTAAGATGAATGATACCCACAGCAATCCCAGAAGGTGACTGAGCAAGAGTGCAGACTGTCCTGTGGAATTCAGCCGTCAACGATTAGTGTAACAAGGGGAGGTTCAGGAGCCTGATGGCCGTTGGAAAGAAACTGTCCTTGAACCTAGAGGGTGTGGCCCTCGGGCTCCTGTTCCTTGTGCCCAAAGGGAGCAGTTTGTGTAGAGCTCGTCGAAAGAACCAAAGACTTGTTGATCCAAACCAAGGCTTTGGTTCTTTCGACGAGCTCTACAATTTTATTAGCAAAAGACAGAAGCTCTTCACAGGTGGCCGACCAGTCCAGAATGATCCGACCTGGCTAGGGACACAACCCTTTAAGGCCCAGACAATAGGTGTGGCTTAGCTCTCAGTCAATCGCTGTAAGCACAGTCTAGATACAGTAACTATATACACTATGTACATTGGTGATAGATCTGGACTATCACAGTTTGTGAACAGGGTGATGGAGTGGGGGGTTGGTCCAGTGTGATGTGGCCCCACACGGAACTCAGAACAGCACAGGAACAGACCCTTCGGCTCACAGTCTCTGCACTGAAAAAATGCCCGATTCGGTGGCCCGGTTAACGCGAACCCGGCGCTGTCCGTAAAGAGCTTGTACACTCTCATTGTGTTTGCGTGATTTCCTCTGGGTGCTCCGGATACGTCCCACCTTTCAAAACATACGGGGATTGCAGGAAAATGGGTGTATTTTGGCAGAACAGGTTTGTGGGCCAGAAGGGCCTTTTACAGTGGTCTCTGTGTATATTAAAATAAAACTATAATCGCTATCTGCTTGTGATCCACACTCCTCCACTCCTTGAATATTCATTCCTGATCTCGGCCTCTTAAACACAACCATTGTATCTGCTTCCACCACGACTCCTGGCAGCTTGTTTCAGGCACCAAACACTCTCTGTAAAAATAAAACCTTGCCCTGAGAGAAACACGACAGCCTGCAGACCCTGTGATTGTAGTAAACGCACCGAAATGCTGGAGGAACTCAGCTGATCTATTCTGCATCTATAGGAGACAGACATATTGCCGATGATTCGGGCCTGAGCCCCTCTTCAAGGAGACATCAGAAAAGGCAGGAGCAGGATATATCAGAAAGTCTAATTGGATGTGATAAGGGACTAGGTAGAATTTATCATGTCTCTGCGAAAGGAGACTGGGAATGGAAAGATGATGGGGGTGGAGGGTTGTGGGGGGCGGGGGGGGGGGGTGCGGGGAATAGTCTTAACGAAAGCCAGAGAAGTTGATATTAATGTCATCTGGTTGGATGGCGCCCAGTCTGAAGATGAGGTGTAGTTCCTCCAATTTACGGGTGGTCTCAGTCTGGCAGGTCATGAGACCATAGGCAGACATGTCGGCAAGGGAATGGGGTGGGGGATTGAAATAGGCGGCCACTGGGAGATCTGCACTATTGCGGCAGACAGAGCCGAGGCGCTCAACGAAGCGATCTCCCAGTCTCTCCGATGTAGAGGAGACCACAGCGGGAGCACCGGATGCAGCAGACAATCCCTACAGATTCTCAAGTGAAACATTGCTTAACTTGACAGGACTGTTTGGGGCCCCGAATGGTGCTGAGGGAGGAGGTGTGGGCACAAGTGGAGCATCTCCTGTGGTCACAGCTGTAGGTCCCAAGGGAGCAATTGGTGGGGAGGCAGGAGTAGACAAGGGAGTTATGGAGGGAGTGGTCCCTGCAGAAGGCGGAGAGGGGAGGAGAAGGAAATATAGTATGTGGCAAAAATGGCAGAGGAGGATGTGTTGGATGCGGAGGCTTGTGGAATGGTAGGCGAGGATGAGGTATCCTGCCCTTGTTGGAGGGCGGGGGAGGGGTGCAGGGCAGATGTGCAGGAAATAGATGATTTGCAGGTGAAGGTGGAGTTGATGGGGGTGGAGGGAAAGCCACATTGTTTGAAGAAGGAGGACATCTCTGATGATCTGGCATGGAAGTTCTGGTCCTGGGTGCAGATGGGACGGAAACAGAGGAATTGAGAGAATGGAACGGAATCATTTAAACATATAACCATTTATGGAGCGGAAACAGGCCATGTCGGCCTTTCGAGTCCGCACTGGTTCACTAGAACAACTCCACTAGCTCAAACCTCCCGCTCTCCGCCAATAACCCTCCAACCCCCTCACCTCCATGTACACATCCAACCTTCTCTTAAATGACAGAAGGGACCCTGATGCAACTATCTCATTTGGAAGATCATTCCAATCTGCCACCACTCGCTGAGTGAAAAAGTCACCTCTAATATTTCTCCTAAAGTGTTGCCCCCTTACCCTTAACTCATGGCCTCTTGTTCCAACCTCCCCTGCCCTCAGGGGAAAGAGTCTGTTTATGTCCAGTCTATCTATTCCTATCTATTCCTTTCATAATTTTAAATACCTCTATCAAGTCCCCTCTCAGTGAGTCCCACTTAATAAAGTCCCAGTTTCCTTAATCTTTCCCTGTAATCCAGATGCTGTAAGCCAGGCAACATCCTTGTAAACCTTCTCTCCACCCTCTCCACCTTATCTCTATCCTTTCTATAATTTGGAGACCAGAACTGAGCACAGTACTCCAAGCATGGCCTCACCAATGCCTTAAACAGCCGCAGCATCACCTCCCAGCTCCTATACTCCATACTATGATTTATGAAGGTCAGCTTAACTACCCTGTCTACATGGGAATCCACCTTCAGTGAACTCTGTACCATAACCCCCAGGTCCCTCTGCTCCTCTGCATGCCTCAATGCCCTCCCCTTAACTGTATATGTCCTATTTTGGTTATTTTTACTGAAATGCAACACCTCACACTTGTCTACATCGAATTCCATCTGCCATCTTTCAGCCCACTCTTCCAAACAAACCAAATCCTTCTGTAATCCAAGAAAATCTACCTCACTATCCACCACTCCCCCTATTTTCATATCATCCGCATATTTGCTTACCCAGTTAACCACACTCTCCTCTAAATCATTAATATAAATGATAAACAACAAGGGACCCAGCACCGATCCCCGAGGCACCCCGCTTGTCACAAGCTTCCAACCTGACAGACAGTTGTCCACCATGACTCTCTGTTGTCTATCTCCCAGCCACCTCTGAACCCATGTCACAATCTCTCTACTAATTCCTAATGAATGAACCTTCCTTATTAACCTTCCATGCAGAACCTTATCAAAAGCCTTACTAAAGTCCAAATAGATCACATCAACCGCTCTACCTTCATCCACCTTTTTTGTCACTTCCTCAAAAAACTCAACAAGGTTCGTCAAATATGACTTTCCTTTTACAAACCCATGCTGGGTGCCCCTAACCAATCCCTGCCCATCCAGATATACATATATACTATCTCGAAGAATACCCTCCATAACCTTCCTCACCACCGAAGTCAAATTTACTGGCCAATAGTTACTTGGCCTACAGCTACTGCCTTTTTTAAACAAAGGAACTACATTTGCAACCCTCCAATCCTGTGGTAACACCTCCTCCTCCAGTGATCTTTGAAAAATGACTGTCAGTGCCCCCACTATTTGTTCCCTGACCTCCCTTAAAGTCCTGGGAAAAATCCTTACAGGTTTCAAGGTGGGAAGAGGTGTAGTCAAGGTAGCTGTGGGAGTTGGTGGGTTTATAGTTGTCTGTCCAGAGTTTGTCTCCCGAGATGGAGACAGAGAGATCGAGGAAAGGGAGAATGTTGCTAGAGATGGGCCAAATGAATTTGAGGGCGGGGTGGAAGTTGCCCTGCATAGCTCCCTTAAACTTTCCCACTCTTATTAAGCATATCCTTTTGTGTGTACGCTTGAGAAAGAAGGTAGACATTTCAGATGAAATGTCTTCCCCTCCACTACCATCAACTCACCCCTCACCCGCATCTCTGCCCTGGCCCCCTCCGTCCCCAGATGCAATAAACACAGAATTTCCCTCATCCTCACCTACCGCCCCACCAGCCCCCACATCCTAAACATTCTCCTCCGGAATTTGTGGCATTTATAAGAGGATCCCACTACCAAACAATCTTCTCTCCTCCCCTCTCTGCCTTCCGTGGGGACCGTCCCCTTCACGACTCCCTCGTGCACTCATCCCTCCCTACCAATCACCTCCCACCTCCCTTTATGCCTTCACCTCACTACAGTCCAGGGCCACCTTAAAATGAGGCAACACTTCACTTATGTATTTTCAGGACTGACTTACTGCATCGGTGCTCCCTTTGTGGCCTTCTCTATATCGGAGAGACTGAGTAGTGAAAGGGAGTTCGCTTCACTGAGTACCTTTGCTCTCTCTGCACCAGTGACAAGGACCTCCCAGCAGCCAACCATTTCAGTTCTGTGTCCCACTCCCATACTGTAGGGCTATCAGTTAGACCCGACAGACCAGAAGACGAGATTAATAGGCTTTAATCACTATAAACTTACAGGCATAATCTGACATACTGTTGTCCCGATTCCAAGGCAGTGCCAAGGGAGGGGATTGGGTGATACCACCTTTATTAGGGATCCCGAAAGTTACATTATTGGGGCAGGCCAACCAGTACAATGCATGTATTACAGTGTTCCACCACATATACTCACACGTGTGTCCATGGCCTCGTACTCTCCCACTAAGACCACCTGGAAATTGGAGGAACAACACCTAATTTTCTGTCTGGATGCTCTCCAGCTGGATGGCATTAACATCGGCTTTCCCTGTGTCGGCTAACCTGCTCTCCTTTCCCTCTCCCTTCCCTTCCCCCTGTCTTCTTTCCCTCAGCTCTCTCCCCATTCCCTCTCTATTCACCCAGCCACCTCTCCATCCCCCTGCCTGCTGCTGAGCCCTCCCTCCCTTCTCCACCTCCTGCCTTTGCAACTGTTCTTCTTTCCCCCCACCCACCCCCCCACTCCCATGCCTCTCTCCCCTTTTATTTCGGATGCCTGCCGACATTTTCCCATACCTTGATGATGGGCTCAAGCTGAAATGTCGGTTCTGTATTTTTACCTTTGCTTAATAAAGGACACCATTTGACCTGCTGCATTTCTCCACCATTGTGTTTTTAACTAGGGGAAAGGAGACATATGGTGGGGGGGAGGGTGGGGGGGAGCTAATGGAGACCAGAGAAGTCAACATTAATGTCCTCCAGTGTTGTTCCTCCAATGTGTAAGTGGTCTCAGTCTGCCAGTGCATTGGGACCATGGACGGACATGTTGGCAAGGGAACAGAGCGGGGATTTGAGATGGTTGGCCACTGGGACGGTCAGAGCTGAGGTGCTGGGCCGAATTGCTGATTTCTGCTCCGATGTCTTATGATCTGAAGGAATGGGGCAAAGCACAGAAGTGTGAAGAAGGGCTGAGGGCCGAAACGTCCTTACCTCCAATGGACACGGAGAGACTGGCCGAGTTCCTCCTGCATTTACTGTGCTCTTTTATGGGATAGAACAGGAACTTGGCGAGCGGCGTGACCGTCAGGGGTTGGAAGAGGCTCTTCTCCCGCACAGAAGTGCCCGAGTCTGGCAAAAGGCATTTTCTGTTGCAGTGCCTTGAGCAGTTGCCATAGCAACTTTCCTCTCGTCTTCCAGGCGATTGGGGATCTTGCAGTCAGTTCACGGAAACTCCAATTAGACAGGCATTGGTGCTTGAACTTTGATTAAAGTGAGAATGTGCAGCATGGGCGAATAGATTTCACAGCACAAAGCAGGGGTGGCAAAATTTACTAAATGCAAGAGCAGCATCCATTAAAATTCAGATGTTTGAGAGGCGCAAGACATTAAAAAATAATGTACACATTTTTATTCTTACGTGCACATTTGGTTACAAAGTATGTATATAAATATTAAGAAATACATGTACATAATGTTATTTATTCATGTATGTAGTGTTTAATTAATTAAAAAGTACACACAGTATATAGTTGAATTCTGTGAACCATTGTTAGGGTAAAATTTTAGAGGGTCCACTACTTTTGACCAGTCAGTACCTGTGTCGTTCAGGGCATCAGGATCTCGGATGGACAGGCAGCTGGGACTGGGTGATAAGTCCGCATTTGGGAAGTTGAGAGTCTGGTGGGTAGGCGGAAGGCCGAGACCTTGGCGAGAATCCGCAGTCAGGTGGGGTGCCGAGGCCTAGGCGAGAGCCTGCGGTGGGGGCATCAGGAGCTCAGGCGGGAGAGATGCCCGGATCACACTAACATGCCGCGAATTTTGAAACACACGCCACAGACACATGATCGCTAGCCACAGTGACTCGTCCGATTCCGCCATCAGCCAACGTATTTCCACGAGGGGCACATTATATGGGTTGGGGGGGAGGGTTGTGGGTTGACATCCTGGTCTGGAGTCTTTGAACATTCCGTAGACCCAAGGTGAAGGTCACCTGATTACCTCCTTGCTTTCTCACAGGAAGGACACATTAAGGCCAATGTGAGGGCATTGTGGGGAAGGACCATAGTCTAGAGTTCCTTCTATCCTACTCCTTGTTCTCCCCCATCCTTCTGTCTTCTTTCCTCCAGCTCTCCACCCCTTCCCATTCCCTACACTGAGCCATCCCTCTTCCCCCTGTTTGCTGCTGTGCCCTCCCTCCCTTATCTACCTATTACCTCCCACCTTTCGGACTGTGCTCCTCCCCCTGCCCCTCCCTCCCACTATTTTGTTCGGGTGCCTGTCTGCATTTTGCTCGTACCTTGATAAAAGGCTCAAGCCTGAAACATTGGTTCTGTATCTTTATCTTTGCTACATAAAGGACACTGTTTGAACTGCAGAGTTTCTCCAGCGTTGTGTTTTTACTTCAATCACGGTGTCCACGGACTTTTACTGCAGTCTCGAGTCCTTCCATTACTAGGCATTGAGGGGCTGAGACAGAGGGGAAGCCCCTCAAACAACGGAGGGAGGAGTAACGACAAGGTGCCACAGTGTTGGCAAAGGTGTAAATAGAAATGAATATAATAATGCACACTGATGGAAATGTATGGACATGTTTGGTGCTAAAAGGCTTCGAATGATGTTCTGCTTGTTAATAAGTCCATTTTTGGTTAAAAAGAAAAGGGCCCTCCTTCTCACAGAGACACAGAAGATGTCATAATGTGAAATCAAAGAGGAAGGGAGATCCTCCCAGTGGGCCGGCCAACATTCACCCCCACAGCCCACGTTAACCAGGCACTAGCATCACTGCAGGGTGCGGACGGCACCGGGTGACCTCATCAGAGTGGGTGACACCAAAATGACTGTCTATAAAATTTTTGTGCTGTGTTCCAGCAGAAATTTATTATTTTTTATAAAAACATTCCTGTCGTTAGTTAGAACAACAAAAACATTTTTCGTCAGCCCAGCTTACATGTATCAATATACCTGCGAGGCAAAAACTCGATGCTCATTTCCTTTTTGACCTTCTA
The DNA here is from genome assembly GCF_036971445.1 of Narcine bancroftii. Lineage (NCBI taxonomy): Eukaryota > Metazoa > Chordata > Chondrichthyes > Torpediniformes > Narcinidae > Narcine > Narcine bancroftii. Next base: position 483,913,695 of record NC_091469.1, on the reverse strand, counting down.
ATGGGCTCCGGTCAGAGCTGACGTTATTACCTAATGACAACGAGGCTTCGAATCACGTGGTTCCATCTGCACGTGCGACCAGCATGCGCTGTTGTTTTTGTTGCTACTGGTGTTTTTATAGTTGCTGCTTCTGCCAAATGTTACAATATCGTGGTCATTAGTATTTGGGAACTGAGATCAATAATTTTTTGGAGAATGAAACAGTATGATATTGTAATTTAAAGGTGTCATTTTAATTTTACTGTTTGCTTATCTCACTACTATTGCCGTTACATTCAGTGATCTACGCGTAACTTTAGTACCCAAAACATTACTAAGGATCCTGTGTGGTGTGGTACGGAAGGAGGTCCATGGGGTGGGGGAGGGTGATATGATGAGTTACTGCACTGAGTGACACCAACCCTCGTGATCCCAATGAGCATAAGATCATGTGTGGGAGCTTGCTGTTCACATGTTACTGACACTCAATGGCTCCGCCTGCCAACGTTGGGAATTATGGTGACTTGGGTTCGATCCTGACCCCCCACTCCCCTCCCCGGGTGCAGTCTGTGCCTTCTCCCCACAACTGTGTGTGTTTCCCGCTGCCAACAGGCCCTCCCAGCTCACAAGCCCGTGCCACCCAATTACGTCCAATTCACCTACAACCCGTTACATTTGGAAGGGTGGGAGGGAGCTGGAGCACCCGGGGAAAACCCGCGCAGACACAAGGAGAACATACAAACTCCTTTCAGACAGCTAAGTTATCTGTGCCGGGACTTAAGGGACTGAGTTATAGGGAACAGGATAGACATTTATTCCCTGGAGCATAGAAGAATGAAGGGAAGTGTACAAAATTATGAGGGAGATAGACAGAATAAATGCAAGAAGGCATTTTCCACTGAGGGTAGGTGAGATACAAACCAGACGACATGGGTTAAGGGTGAAAGAGGAAAAGTTTAGGGGGAAATTCTTCACACAGGGAGTGGTGGGAGTGTGGAACGAGCTGCCAGCTGAGGTGATGAATGCGGGCTCAGTTTTAACATACAGGAAAAAGCTGGACAGGTACATGGATGGGAGAGGTGTGGAGGGCTATTAGCTGGGAGCAGGTCAGTGGGACTGGACAGAAAAACATATTAGCACAGACTAGAAGGGCCGATTTGTGCTGCCATGTTCTACAGTCCTCTGGTGGTGCCTGCATTCAACAGTTGTAGTCCAGCTGGAGAGGGTGCGGGGAAGATTGATGAGAACGTTGGCAGGACTCCGGGGCCTGAGCTACAGGGAGGGGTGGAGCAGGCCAGGGCTTTATTCCTTGGAGAGCAAGAGGATGAGGGGTGATCTCACAGAGGTGCCCAAGATCATGAGAAGAATCGATTGGGTGAATGCAGAGAGTCATTTCCTCAGAGGAGGGGAACCAAAAGATAAGTTTAAGGTGAGGGGGGAGAGATTTAACAGGAACCTGAGGGGTAACCTTTTTACACAGTGGGTGGTGGGTGTGTGGAATGGGCTGCCAGAGGAGATGGTTGAGGCAGGGACTATTGCCACGTTTAAGAAGAAAAATGGACAGATACATGGATAGGATGGGTTTAGAGGAATATGGGCCAAACACAGGCAGGTGGGACTAGTGTGGATAGGACATTTTAGTCAGCATGGGCAAGTGGGGCTGAATGGCCTGTTTCCACACTGTGTGACGCACAGTCTGGTGAGGTAACTGGACCTGTTGAATGCCTCCACCCTACTGTGGCTGAGCGGTGGAATCTGGGGGGAGTCGGTATGGAGACTTGAAGGAGATGCCTCAATCTCCTATTATGTCTGCACCAGAACTTAGCGGATTCTGAATAGCGAGCAGGAACAGAGAGAGACTGTTGTGCACGTCTTAGATCCCTCAAGGCTTCCGTGCAAGTGGAGAGGGTAGTGGCAGCTGGCCTTCATTAGTCAGGGGACTGAGTTCGAGAGCCATGGCTCACGAGGTAACGTGGTAGCTCCATCGAGCTCCAGTCAGACAACCCTTGGAATACTGTGTTCAATTCAGAAAGCTGCTAAATGGTTTGGAAAGGGTTCAGAGCAGATGTACTGGGATTGGAGAACACGTGAAGCTAAACAAGAAGTCGAGCCCTCCGGGTGTGTATTGCATGTCCAATGAAACAAGGTTGACAGAGCTTGGGCTTTTCCCTTTCAAGGGTGAGACGTGACTTAATCCAAGTACTAAGGATGAGAGGGATAGATAGGGTGGACAGCAGGCACCTATTCCCCAGGGCAACAAAGGCAAATATCAGAGGATCTTGGTTTAAGGTGAATGGAGGAAAGTTTAGGGGAGATGTCAGAGAAAGCTTTTCCAAAGATTCAAGACTCCTTTATTGTCAGGTAGTAGTGCCGAACATGTCATATTGCACAAAATTGCCGCAAGGTCGACAAAGTGTCGCCATTATTGTCGCAAGGTGCACCTTACGGTACGAGAGATAGAGAATCCAGTCATGTAACAATGCAGGAACATGTAACACACATGATACATTTCAACTCTCATTTGCCGCAAGGCCGTGAGCTTTGCTCGCTGCCTCGAACAATGGGAAACCTGGAAGCAAAAAAGAGTTGCTGCAGAGACACTGAGTGCTCGTGGATCCATCTCCTGCGCTCCCGCAGCCTCCGCAGCCGCGCCGCCTCCGGGTCACACTGTCGGCAGCCCGAGCTCCAGATCCAAAACTCCCTTACGACCAGCATCCGTGGCCCCTTCGGGAGCCCTTCTTTCCCTTAGTACCCTCTCAAATCCCGATTCCGATCTTTGGTTCCCATGAGCCAGTCTCCAGCGGGTTGCCGAGCTCCTCGCTGGTCCGATGCCGTGATCGCCCTCCATATTTCTGTTCGTGAATTCTTCTGCAGACAGAAGTCATGGACACATCCACACCTGCCTCCTGGAGGGAGTTTCTGGTCTGTTGGACATTCATTTGGGGATTTTTCTTCATTGTGATGAGAATTCTTCAGTCATCAGTAGTGGTGATCTTCCTTGGAATACCAGTCCCTTTGCGGTTACTGAGCTCACCAGTACGCTCTCTCTTCTATTGATGCTCCAAACAGTTGATTGTGGATATCTTAAGATTTGGGCAATGTCTCTTACTGTTTATTCTTGTTTCTCAGCTTCATTGTAGCTTCTTTGACTTTCAGTGGGACAACTCTGGTCGTCATGTTGAAGAATGCCGACTACAGACTCCAACGGTGATCAAAAGCTTAGAAGCAAGCCTAGCTCTCTTATACCTGCACTAATGAAGCAACTGCGAAACCTAATGGCCCAAACATTATGGTGCCCTGAAATGTGGGAGTTATGTATAAAAAGTGCTGTAATTTCTACACGGACAAACCAAAATATACACAAATAAGTAAAACACAAAAATCTGCAGACTCTGTGCATGAAGTAAAAATCTCAGCAGGTTAAACAGTGTCCTTTATACAGCAGAGATAAAGATACAGAACCAACGTTTCAGGCCTAGTGCCCTTTGTCAAGGCAAACTTTAATGAAGGAAGGTCTCAAGCCCAAAACGTCGGTTATGTATTTTTACCTTTCAAGGTAGAGGGGGTGCAGAGAAGAGTTACTAAAATGTTGCCTGGATTGCAGTATCTAGAATACGGAGAAAGATTGAGTAGACTGGGACTTTATTCATTGGAGCGTAGAAGGTTAAGGGGTGGGGGGGTGGGATTTGATAGAGGTATTTAAAATTATGAGTTGATGTGAATAGGCTCTTTCCCTAGAGGGTCGGTGAGATTGGAACGAAGGGTCATAAGTTAAGGGTTAGGGGGCAAAAGTTTAGAAGTAACATGAGAGGGGGCTTCTTCACTCGGAGAGTGGTGGCTGAGTGGAATGACCTTCCGGAAGAGGTGGTTACAGCAAGGTCAATTTTGTCATTTAAGAGAAGGTTGGATAAGTGCATGGATGTGAGGGGGTTAGAGGGTTATGGACAGGGAGCAGGGAAGTGGAACTAGTGGAGTTCACTTAAATCGGTGTGGACTAGAGGGGTCTAGAGGGCCTGTTTCCGTACGGTAATCGTTATATGGTTGTATGAATTACGGACACTGCTTGACGGGCTGAGTTTCTCCAGCTTTGTGTTTTACTATGTATACAAATAGCCTTGAATTAAATCTGGAATGCCCACTTTAATTACATATGAATTGTTTGATTACAAATTTAAGACTGCGGAGTACAGGGGCAAATAAAGGGAAAACGTGTCTTTGTCCCAAACATTATGGAAGGCCCTGTCGATTACAATAAAGGAATCTTGTTGCTTGTACAAATAATTGTTTTGGAGAAGACAACCCCAGCCCGTCCATTCTCATCATAGCTTTCTTCAGTTGCCACGCTTTGCATTCAGATGAGGGAACGAGAGCATCCACAGAGATAAGCCCTATATCAGCACCATGACCAGAGTGTGGAATCGATCCAGTCAATCAGGAGGCCCATTGGGATTCGCTCCTGGTTTCCGATCCTCCTGGCAGAAGCGGGTCTCTCTCTCCAAAATCTCCATTCACGGCATTGCCCTCCTGGAGAAAGCAGCTGAAAATGCTGGAAGTCGGTAACAAACGTCGAAAATGCGAGGCAGCCGGATTAAACCGGAAGCTGACACGCAGCGCAGAGGCATATTAAACCTGTTTCTGACCCACTTCCACTACCTCAACTTTAGAATGCTGCTGTCGAGACATCTGCCAACTGCTGAACATATGTAACCAGACGAAACGGTGCAGTTGGGTACAGAGGCGGGATGGTTATTACGATGCTAATACCGCCTTACCGGGAGTTCGAATCCCGCGCTGCCTGTGAGGAGTTTGCACGTGTCTCCCTGTGTCTGAGTGGGTTTTCCCCAGGGGCTCCAGTTTTCTCTCACCCTTCAAAACGTACCAGGGCTATGGGTTAATGGGGA